>NC_072473.1:92708528-93026528 GCF_027574615.1 Eptesicus fuscus
TCTGGCCTCTCTCTCTCTATATATATATATATATATAGATAGATAGATAGATAGATAGATAGATATAGATATAGATATAGATATAGATATAGATATAGATATGGATATGGATATGGATATGGATATAGATATATAGATATATCCCATGTCCCCTCCCCCTGGCCAGACTGGCCAGACCCCACCCATGCATGAATTTGTGCATGGGTGGGGTCTGGCCAGACTGGCCAGGGGGAGGGGACATGGGCGGTTGGCCAGCCTGCCTGCTGGTCGAACTCCTGGTCGAGGGGACAATTTGCATATTAGCCTTTTATTATATAGGATATACACTGAGTGGCCAGGTTATTATGCGTTCAGAGATCATAATAATCTGGCCACTCAGTGTATATGCCCTTACTCCTGGAGGCTGCCCTCCTTCTACAGCTTACTGGCCAAGTGGCCTTGGTAAAGTACTCTGAACCTTGGCCAGTTTGCTTATCTGGATAGTGCCTAACAACTCACAAAGATTTGTGGAGGGGACCAGGCATGTGTCACTCAGATCTGCAGCACTGTCACCAGCTGCCATCTCCAGGGTGCTTGCTGTGTGCTAGGCACTTCACATTTATTGTTTTTAATTGCCCCAACAATTTTGCTGGTCCTTCCAATTGAGGGACACCTGGTCAAATAGCTTAAAAGAGAGAGAGCCAGGATACCATTAAGCTGCTACCCAGTGAGCTTTTTAAATTTTATTTATTTTTAAAATATATTTTAATTGATTTTTAGAGAGAGAGGAATGAGTGGAGAGAGAGAGAGAGAGAGAGAGAGAGAGAGAGAGAGAGAGAGAGAGAGAGAGACAAGGAGAGACACAGAGAGAGATTGATTGGCTGCCTCCTGCACACCCCTTATCAGGGATTGAGCCGGTAACCTGGGCATGTGCCCTGACCGAGAATCGAACCTGCAACCTTTTTGTGCAAGGACCATGCCCAACCAACTGAGCCACACTGGCCAAGGCCCTTTTTATTTTAAGTAAGAAAGCTGAACCAGAAGAAGTTTTTTTTTTTTTCAGAAGAAGCTTTTGCTTCAAGGTAGAGACCCAGGTTTCTGGATCTTTTGTGCAAAATACAGTGATAATTATGGGTTTTGCATTGTTGTTTTTTTTCAAGGTATGTGGGCAGTTACAGTTTTAGAGTGGCTGTGTCTCCTGGAGCCCCAGAGTGCTAGATTGGGTGGGCCTGCCCAAGAGCCACTTTATTCTGGTCCTCATCCTCAGCAGTGAGGTATGACTGAGAAATCCTGGTTGGCCTCAGAAAGCGCACACAATCTTGAAGCATGGTTTTTAAAAATATATGTATTTTATTGACTTTTTACAGAGAGGAAGGGCAAGGGATAGAGAGCTAGAAACATCCATGAGAGAGAAACATCCATCAGCTGCCTCCTGCACGCCCCCCACTGGGGATGTGCCCACAGCCAAGGTACAGGCCCTTGACCGGAATCGAACCTGGGACCTTTCAGTCTGCAGGCCGACGCTCTGTCCACTGAGCCAAACTGGCTAGGGCTTGAAGCATGACTTGTGAAATCCCTCCAGATGCTGGCAAGTTGAGACAGACTTTAGGATCCAAGGAGTTTAAAACAGTGGTTAAGAAATCATCCCTGTTCTAATTAGAGATGGGTTTTTAGTGCACTGTGTATTTTACTAGTTCAGAGAGCTCTGAGGACAGGTCTGTAGCCTGTGTGCACCTACAGAAATGGGAAGCTGTTCTTTTGAGCAGTGGGGAGAAGCAGCTCAGTGGTACAGGTGGGTAGTAATCATAAGGAGGGCTCCGTTTCCCCAATGTCTTCCACACTCCAGGCCCTCAGTGCCTCACACACATCTCCTCATCATAACTGCCCAGAAAGGTTGGCATGGTGACTCCTTTTGTCTCCTGAGGTCTATAAGGAACGTTTGCTTATAGCCTTGAAAGTAACTGAGTGGTAACCCATATCTCAGATGAAAAATACGTGGTCCAGTGAGGTTTAGGACTTGAATGCAGATTTATCCTGAATAACCAAAGCAGAGGGCGTGAATGCAGACACTTCCAGGATTGAGGTAGGTCATAGAAATGTGAGAAGTGGCTGAGAATAAGTGTGGTGAGAGAGCCTGCTCCCTTAAAGAGAGGTCGCCCAGCTGACAGGGAGAGTGCAGGCTTTGGAGCAATCCTGTCCAGTGCTACTACACCCTGGGCAAGTCACTTAACTGCTTGGTACTTTGGTTTTCTCATCTGAAAAGTGGGGATAACCACACCATCTATCTCATGGGATTGCTATTAGTATTACATGAGTGCAGTGCTTAGCAGAGCACCTGGCTCCAAGTTAACTTTATGTTAGTAATTATTTTCATTGCCTAACACCTTCCAAGCCACATTTGAAAAACACACAATGCCAACCTTGAAGTAATTATGCTAAGTGAAAGAAACCAGACACAAAACCCCACATATTGTATGATCCCACTTATATAAAACTAGAGGCCCAGTGCATAAAATTTGTGCATGGGTGCAGTCCCTAGGCCTGGCCGGTGATCGAAGTGTGAGCGTCTGGCATGGAATGGCAGGTCCCAACTGACCTCTGGACCCTGGGCAGCACCTGGGCCACTGGGACCCTGTGTGCCCACCTCCGCCTGAGTCACAGCACCTGAGTCCCCACACAGAGATGTGGTGAGCGCGGCCAGACGCCAAAGGCCAGGGCACAACGTGGGCCTCTGGGCTGCCCAGCAGCACTGCACAGAAGCCAGGCAGGCAGCGCTCTCTCCTGGCCGGCCTAGCAGACTGGCTCCTGCGCGAACCCACAGGGAGACTGACCAGCCCTTGCGGTCCCAGCGGCTGTGGCCTTGCTCACCCAGAAGAGGCTGCGCGGGTGCGAGGTGGTCTCCTCACGGGCGCCTGGCACCTGAGTGATGGGGCTTCCCCGGCATGCAAGCCAGGGTGTCTGGGGGGAGGGGCGGGTAGCAGGAGGAGTGAGAGTGAGCAGCGGACACCTTGCATTCTCACCATACCTCTGTCCCATCACCCCCGCCCCCACATAGCCGGTGAGAGGTCGCAGCGCATTGCCAATGCCTGCCATGTTCTGTGCCACTCCCTGGTGGTCAGTGCACGTCATAGCCAGTGGTCAAACTCCTGGTCTCCCAGTCGAATGACTGCCTGAGGGGACAATTTGCATATTAGGCTTTTATTATATAGGATGTCCAGAGTTGTCAAATCCATAGTGATAGAAAGTAGATCACTGTTTGGCAGGTACAGAGGGAAATGGGGAGTAACTGTTAACAGGTACAGGGTTTCCTGATGGAGTGATGGAAATATTCTGGAACTGGAAAGAGGTGATGGTTGCACAACCTCGTGAATGTACTAAGAACCACTGAATTATACACTTTGAAAGTGTGAGTTGTATGGAATGTGAATTACATTGCCATTAAAACATTAATTAATCCATTAGAACAAATGAAGGAGGTGGAGCATGTGACCCATGAGTTTGAATTGGTCTTCAAGAGCCCTTGGATTTGGTTGGGCAGGGGAGAAAGCAGAGCAGAGTGGGCCCCAAGGGCCGGTTACACTGAGATGCCAGGCTAGAATTGAGACAGAAACTCTCTGGGCTGACTTGAGCTGTTGGGTACGAGCCATATGGGCCACAGGGTTGGAGAGAAATGCTTAACCCACTTGTCTGAGTTCTGGAATTGCCCCTGGAAAGGAATATCCTGGGCAGAGGAGGAGAACCTTCCCTTTTCTGGATGGCTCAGCGTTACCATTATGCACCCCAGATAGTCATTGTATTAGACTGAAATGATCTAGGGACTGTTTGCCTTGAAGTCTCATTTGTTTTGGTTTTTGGCTTCTTCCTAACTGTCACAGGTCACACCCCTATCCCCTCATCATTTTTAAAAAAAATTGTTTTGTTGATTAAGGTCTTACATATGTGTCCTTATTCCCCCATTACCCCCCCCCCCATTCATGCCCTCAACCTGTTATCTGTGTCCGTTGGTTAGGCCAGTGGTCAGCAAACTGCAGCTCGCAAGCCACATGCGGCTCTTTGGCCCCTTGAGTGTGGCTCTTCCACAAAATACCACGTGTGGGTGCGCACATACAGTGCGATTGAAACTTCATGGCCCATGTGCAGAAGTCGGTTTTTGGCTCTCAAAAGAAATTTCAATCATTGTACTGTTGATATTTGGCTCTGTTGACTAATGAGTTTGCCGACCACTGGGTTAGACTTATATGCATGCATACAAGTCCTTTGGTTGATCTCTCCACCTTACCCCCACCCTCCCCTACCTTCCCTCTGAGGTTTGGCGGTCTGAAAGATGCTTCTCTGTCTCTGGATCTGTTTTTGTTCATCAGTTTATGTTGTTCATTATATTCCACAAATGAGTGAGATCATGTGATATTTATCTTTCTCTGACTGGCTTATTTCACTTAGCATAATGCTCTCCAGTTCCATCCATGCTGTTGCAAATGGTAAGAACTCCTTTTTTACCTCAGCGTAGTATTCCATTATGTAGATATACCACAGTTTTTTAATCCACTCATCTGCTGATGGGCACTTAGGCTGTTTCCAAATCTTAGCTATGGTGAATTGTGCTGCTATGAACATAGGGGTTCATATATCCTTTCTAATTGGTGTTTCTAGTTTCTTGGGATATATTCCTAGAAGTGGGTTCATTGCATCAAATGGGAGTTCCATTTTTAGTTTTTTGAGGAAATTCCATACTATTCTCCACAGTGGCTGCACCAGTCTGCATTCTCACCAGCAGTGAAGGAGGGTTCCTTTTTCTCCTCATCCTCGCCAACACTTGTTGTTTGTTGATTTGTTGATGATAGCCATTCTGACAGGTGTGAGATGTACCGCATTGTCCTTTTGATTTACATCTCTCAGATGATTAGTGACTTTGAGCATGTTTTCATATGCCTCTTGGCCTTCCTTCTGTCTTCTTTTGAAAAGTATCTATTTAGATCCATTGCCCATTTTTTGGTTGGGTTGTTTATCTTCTTTTTGTTAAGTTGTATGAGTTCCCTGTACATATTGGAGATTAAACCCTTATTGGTGATAACACTGGCAAATATGTTCTCCCATGCAGTGGGCTTCCTTGTTGTTTTGTTGATGGTTTATTTTGCTGTGCAAAAGCTTTTTATTTTTTATGTAGTCCCATTTGTTTATTTTCTCTTTAGTTTCCATTGCCCTAGGAGCTGTATCGGTAAAGATATTGCTATGACATATGTCTGCTATTTTGCTGCCTATGGAATCTTCTAAGATTCTTACGATTTCCCATCTTACAAATTATTAAGTACTTGATCCATTTTGAGTTTATTTTTGTGTATGGTGTAAGTTGGTGTTCTAGTTTCATTTTTTTTACATGTACCTGTCCAATTTTCCCAACACCATTTATTGAAGAGACTGTCTTGACTCCATTGTATGTTCATACCTCCTTTGTCGAATATTAATTGAGCATAGTGGCTTGGGTCGATTTCTGGATTCTCTATTCTATTCCATTGATGTATATGTCTGTTCTTGTACCAGTACCAGGCTGTTTTGAGAACAGTGGCTTTATAATACAGCTTGAAATCTGGTATTGAGATCCAACCTACTTTGTTCTTCTTTCTCAGAATTGCTGCAGCTATTCGGGATCTTTTTTTATTCCAGATGAATTTTTACAAAGTTCATTCTAAGTCTGTGAAATATGCCGTTGGTATTTGAATGGGAAGTGCATTGAATCTATAGATTGCTTTGGGTGTATAGACATTTTGATGATGTTGATTCTACCAATCCATGAACACGGTATGTTCTTCCATCTGTTTATGTCTTCCTCTATCTCTTTTTTCAGTGTCCTGTAGTTTTTTGCATATAGGTCTTTTACCTCCGTAGTTAAGTTTATTCCTAGGCATCTTAATTTTTTTGGTGCAATGGTAATTGGGATTGCTTTTTTAGTCTATCTTTCTGTAAGTTCATTATTGGTGTATAGAAATGCCATAGATTTCTTGGCATTAATTTTGTATCCTGCTACATTGCTGAATTCATTTATTAAGTCTAATAATTTTTTGATGGGGTCTTTAGGGTTTTCTTTGTACAGTATCATGTCATCTGTGAATAAGGACAGTTTTACTTCTTTTCCAATTTGGATGCCTTTTATTTCTTCTTCTTGTCTGATCACAATGGCTAGTACTTCCAGTACTATGTCAAACAGGAGTGGTGAGAGTGGGCATCCCTGTCTTGTTCCTGTTCTTAGGGGAAATGGTTTTAGTTTTTGCCCATTGAGTATGATGTTGGCTGTGGGTTTGTCATATATGGCATTTATTATGTTGAGGTATGATCCTTCTATTCCAACCTTGCTGAGAGTTTTTATCAAGAAAGAATGTTGGATTTTGTCAAATGCTTTTTCTGCATCAATTGATATGACTATGTGATTTTTATCTCTGAATTTGTTTATGTGATGTATCACGTTTATTGATTTGCGGTTATTGTACCATCCTTGCATCCCTGGGATAAATCCTACTTGGTCATGGTGTATGATCTTTCTGATGTACTGCTGTATCTGATTTGCTTGAATTTTGTTGAGGATTTTGGCATCTATGTTCATGAGGGATATTGGCCTGTAATTCTCTTTCATTGTGTTGTCTTTATCTGGTTTTGGTATTAGGGTGATGTTGGCTTCATAGAATGAGCTTGGAAGTGTTCCTTTCTCTTGAATTTTTTGGAATAGTCTGAGGAGGATAGGTTTTAGTTCTTCCTTGACTGTTTGGTAAAACTCCCCTGTGAAGCCATCTGGGCCTGGGCTTTTGTTTGCTGGAAGCTTTTTGATGACTGCTTCAATTTCTTCCATAGTTATCAGCCTATTGAGATTTTTAGAATCTTCCTGATTGAGTTTTGGAAGGTTATATTTTTCTAGGAATACGTCCATTTCCTCCAGGTTTTCTAGTTTGTTGGAATAGAGTTGTTTATAGTATTTTTTTTTAACAATCCTTTGTATTTCTGTGGGGTCTGTTGTTATTTCTCCTCTTCATTTCTGATTTTGTTTATTTGGGTCCTCTCTCTTTGCTTCTTGGTGAGCCTGGCTAGAGTTTCATCAATCTTGTTTATCCTTTCAAAGAACCAGCTCTTGGTTTCATTGATGTTTGGTATTTTTTTTTTTTTTGTCTCTATGTCATTTATTTCAGCTCTGATCTTTATTATCTCCTTCCTTCTGCTCACTCTGGGCTTTGCTTGTTGCTCTCTTTCTAATTCTTTGAGTTGTAGAGTTAGATGATTTATTACCATTTTTTCTTGTTTTTTGAGGTAGGCTTATAGAGCTATAAACTTCCCTCTCAGGACTGCTTTCATTGTGTCCCATAGATTTTGGATTGTTGTGTTTTTATTATCATTAGTTTCCAGGATGTTTATAATTTCTTCTTTGATCTCTTTGATAACCCAATCACTGTTTAATAGCATGCTATTCAGCTTCCAAGTGTTTGAATTTTCTGGGCTGTTTTCATTGTAGTTTATTTCTAATATTATGCCATTGTGGTCTGAGAAAATGCTTGATATGATTTCAATCTTCTTGAATTTGGAGAGACTTTGCTTCCAACCCAATATATTGTCTAGTTTTGAAAATGTGCCATGTCCACTTGAGAAGAATGTATATTCCATGGCTTTTGGGTGAAATGTTCTCAAGATGTCAATTAAGTCCATCTGATCTAGTGAGTCATTTAGGATTGCTGTTTCTTTGCTGATTTTTTGTCTAGAGGATTTATCCAGTGATGTCAGTGGTGTATTAAAGTCCCCTACTTTGATTGTATTGTTGTCGATCTCTCCTTTGATATCTTCCAGGAATATTTTTTTCTATATTTGGGTGCCCCTGCATTGGGTGCATATATGTTTATTAGGGTTATATCCTCTTGTTGTACCAATCCCTTTAGTATTATGAAATGGCCTTTCGTACCTCTTGTTATGGCCTTCACTTTGAGGTCTATTTTGTCAGATATAAGTATAGGTACCCCAGCTTTTTTTTCATTTCTATTTGCCTGAAAGATATTTTTCCATCCCTTCCCTTTCAGTCTGTGTGAGTCCCTTGTTCTGAGATGGGTCTCTTGTAGGCAGCACATATATGGGTCATTTTTTTTATCCATTCACTCACTCGATGTCTTTTGATTGGAGCATTTAGTCTGTTTACATTTAAAGTTATTACTGAAAGGTAGTTGTTTGTAGCCATTTTTATTTTTTGTGCCTGCGTTCTTTCTTACCTTTTTATTTCTTTTTACACCAGTCCCTTTAGCATTTCTTGCATTGCTGGCTTGGTAGTGATAAATTCCCTCAGCTTTTTTTTTTTTTTTTTTTTTTTGTCAGTGAAGCTCCTTATTTCCCCTTCAATTTTGAATGATATGCTTGCTGGATAGAGTATTCTTGTATTCAGTCCCTTGCTTTGCATCACTTTGTAAATTTTCTTCCATTCTCTTCTGGCGTGATGTGTTTCTGTTGAGAAATCATTTGATAATCTAATAGGAGCTCCCTTGTATGTAACTTTCTGTCTCTCTCTTGTAGCCTTTAAGATTCTGTCTTTTTCCTGAATATTTGCCATCATAATTATGATGTTTCTTGGTGTGGTTATTTTCGGGTTCATCTTGTTTGGGACTCTCTGTGCTTGTGTGACTTTTTTCTTCCCCACATCAGGGAAGTTTTCTGACATTATTTCTTCAAATAGGTTTTCTAACCCTGTTCCTCTTCCTGTTGTTCTGGCACCCCTATTATTCGTATGTTGCTTCGTTTCATGTTGTCCCATAGCTCCCTTGTGCTCTCCTCCTGTCTTTTATTTTTTTTTTCTCCAATTGCAGTTCAGTTTGGGTGTGTTTTGCTTCCCTGTCTTCTAATTCGCTAATTCGGTCCTCCGCTTCTCCTAGTCTACTGTTGAAACTTTCCATGGTGTTTTTTATTGCAGCTATATTACTCTTCATTTCTTCTTGATTCTTACATAAGTTATTGATTTTTTCATCCAATTCTTCCTGGTTCTTTCATAAATTTTGATTTATGACCTGTATGACTCTTTTTCTGATATATTTCTTGCCTCTGTTTCACTTAGCTGCTTTTCCGGTGATTCCTCCTTTTCTTTCCTTTGGGGGTTTCTTTATCTACCCATTTTTGGTCTCACTGACTGATCTAGATGTCAAGTCGTGCAGGGGCTGCTCCTTGGATGGCAGTGGCTCCTCGGGCTGTGGTTGCTCCTCAGGCTGTCGCTGAAGTGGCTGCTCCTCAGTTGGCAGCTGCTCCTCTGGTGGGTGCTGTTCGCAGCAGTGGTGTCTCCTCTGGCTGGTGGGGGAGGCTGCTTGCACATATGCTGTTCCTTGATGGGGATGGGCTACTCACGTGGCTGCTGCTCCTCAGACAGGAGCGGACTGCTCACAGGGATGCTGCTCCTTGGATTGGGGCTGGCTGCACACTGCTGCTGTTCCTCAGATGGGGCGGGCTGCTCGTGAGGCTGCCGCTTCTTGGACAGGGGCAGTTTGCTTGTAGGGATTCCGTTC
The DNA here is from genome assembly GCF_027574615.1 of Eptesicus fuscus. Lineage (NCBI taxonomy): Eukaryota > Metazoa > Chordata > Mammalia > Chiroptera > Vespertilionidae > Eptesicus > Eptesicus fuscus. Next base: position 92,718,017 of record NC_072473.1, read on the forward strand.
CTCGTACAGGTGCGGGCTCCTCGTGCAGCTGCTGCTCCTTGGACAGGGGACGGGCTGCTTGTGTGGCTGCTGCTGCTCAGGCGGTAGTGAGCTGCATGTGCGGCTACTGCTCTTCAGTTGGGGGCGGGCCACTCACCCACCCAGCTGCTGCTTGTTGAGCAGGTGCAGGCTGCATGTGGCTGCTATTCCTCGGACCAGTGCAGGCAGGGCAGGACTGTTGGTCCTCAGATGTGGGCGGTTTGCTCGTGTGGCTGCTGCTCCTTGGTCCAGGGTGGGCTGCTTTGGTGGCTGCTGCTCCTCAAATGGGGGCGGACTGCTTGTGGCACTGCTGTTCCTCGTACGGGGGCAGGCTGCTCCCACAGCTGCTGCTCCTCGGATGGGGGCAGGCTGCTCGTGCAGCTGCTGCTCCTCGGACGGGGGCAGGTTGCTTGCACATCTGCTGCTCCTTGGACTGGTGCAGGGTGCGAGCTGCATGCAGCTGCTGTTCCTCGGATGGGGGTGAGCTGCGCGGGGCTACTGCTCCTCAATCGTTGGCGGGCTGCTCTTGCAGCTGCTGCTTCTCAGATGGGGCGGGCTGCTCACATTGTTGCTGCTCCTCGGACGAGGGAGTGGGCCACTTATACAGCAGCTGCTCCTTGGACAGGGGCAGGCCACATGAGGCTGCTGCTCTTAGGCCTGGGCGGGCTTCTCACGGAGCTGCTGCTCCTTGGACAGGAGTGGGCTGCTCACATGTCTACTGCTCACGTGGTTGCAGTGCCCTGGGCTAAAGCGTTGGGCCGGTCAGAGGGGAGCGTGCTTCAGAACTCACAGGAGCCTGCACCCAGGGTGGCTGGAGACTCGTTGACCATGGGACCACAGCCAAGGTAGCAGGTCCCTGGCAGGGGTGGCTGTAGAGTCCCAGGTGTTATCTGAGGGCACCCTGGGTGGAGGTGAGGCTGGGCTCCCAGTTACAGCAGCTCTCTCCTTCAAAAAGGCTAGGCCTCTGAGGACAAGCTGGCCTCCCAGTACTGTTTGCAATGGTAGCAGAGGCTGCCTATTTAGGCGAGCCCGGTTAGCCTGCCCTCGAAGTCCTGTGGGATCTAAATGTGACACACACACACACACACACACACACCCCACATGACCACACACTCCTCTTTTGCTCCCTCCATCACTCACACTCTCACCCTCACTGCCGTCTTCTTCCTGCCTCTGTAGTTGCATCTGGGGTGTTATTGTCCCGTTCGTGGATGGAGTTTCCTCTCTAGGTGTCTGGTTATGTGGCTCGCTCTCTAGCTCCTGGCCGTACAGGATAAAATTCACCTCGACAAGACCAAACACAAAGGGAACAAACACGAATATACTCACAACACCAATGACCCCACTATAAGTAACCACCTTTCTCCAGGGATCCTATGTCCTTCCTGGCTGCAAACTGTCTCACCCGCTGAGTCTCCTTTGCCAATTCGGGTTGATGTTATTCGTTTCAGCTGTTCATTCTATCTGCTCCGGGACAAGGCTCGGGACATGTCTGTCTATTCTGCCGCCATTTTGTTTCCCGAGCTACTTTTCCCCTTCTGACGATATGTTTATTGATTTTTATAGAGAGGGGAAGAGGGGGGGAGAGAGAGAGAGAGAGAGAGAGAGAGAGAGAGAGAGAGAGAGAGAAGAAGGGAGGGGAAAGAGAGAGAGAGGGAGAGAGAGAGAGAGAGAGAGAGAGAGAGAGAGAGAAACATTAATCAATGTGCCTCATGTATACTCCCCAACTGGGGGTCAAACCTGCAACCTAGGTATGTGCCCTGACCAGGAATTGAACTCTCAACCTTTTGGTGTGCGAGATGACACTCCAACCAACTGACCCATATCGGCCAGGGCAAACGTGTTTTTTGAAACAGCAATGCAGAAATAATCCACGAGTCAGCACCAGCAGGCACTGATGAAGGGCCTGAAGCTGCCTCCAGTAGAGATGACAGTAATGAGGACAATGAGGCTCTTTGGCCACTTAGAGGGTAGTGTGGAGACAGCTGGTTTTGGTTCTTGTGGGTTCCAGGAAAGGTACCTTCCAGGTGCACTGACTCTCCTGTTCTGGGTTCTTCCCCCACCTGCTGTTGGCGCTTCCCCTGATGCAAGTCCACTTCTGCTCTGCCTTTGGCTTGTATTCCTTCGTTGCTCTTGATGTGCTTGGGAGGACTGGCTGCAGGGGTTCCAGTCCCCCCAGCCCAGACTTTGCCCTCCTTGAGGCTTGGTCACAAGTCCACTGACTAGCCAGTCTTGGTTTGCATGTAAAAGCTTAAAGTCATACTAAACACGTAACAAATGGGCAGGAAAACCTTTCTTGCAGGTGCCAATGGAGGCAGGTGGTAATAATCCTATATAATAATAGACAAATATGCAAATTGACCATACCTCCGACACACCCACTAAGCCACGCCCACAAGCCATGCCCACCATCCAATCAGAGCGAGTATGCAAATTAACCCAAACCAAGATGGCTACAGCCACAGAGAGCAAGGTTTCCTAGGTAACAGAGGAAGCCAAGCTTTCTGCCAGCCATTGCAGGCCTAAGCCTCCACTCAAGCTATAAAGTTTCAATTATAGAAGGTAAACAAATTCAAACAAATGGCAGCAGAATGGAGCTTGAGAGAGCAGGCCAGGGTTGCCGCCGGCAACAGGGGAAGCAAAGCTTTCCACACACCCTGGCTGGGCCCACCCGCTTAAGGCAACAAAGTTTCAATTATAACCCCAACACAAATGCCTGCGGGCCTCGGAGGGAGCCCCAGGCTTGGCTCTGCTCCAGGCTACAAAGTTTCAATTGTAGAAGGAAAATATATTCCAGATACCAGGGCCTCCGCTTGCGTTGCCAGGGGGCGTGGCCCATCTGCAAACCACCACAGGCCCCTCACTCAGGACGCCCCACGCCCCAAGGGTACCCCACCCTGATCAGGGACACCCTTCAGGGGAAACCAGCTGTCCTGCCCCCATGTGGACACAGGATGGCCACCACAAGATGGACAGCAGGAGAGGGCAGTTGGGAGGCACCCGGCCTGCAAGGGAGGGCAGTTGAGAGGGACCAAGCCTGCAAGGGAGGGCAGTTGGAGGTGATCAACCCTGCAGGAGAGGGCAGTTAGGGGTGACCAGGCCAGCAGAGGAGGGAAGTTGGGGGCAAACAGGCTGGCAGCAGAGTGGTTATGGGGTGATCAGGCTGGCAGGCAGAAGCGGTTAGGGGCAATCAGGAAGGCAGGCAGGCAAGCAGTTGGGAGCCAGCAGTCCTGGATTGTGAGAGGGATGTCCAACTGCCCGTTTAGGCCCGATCCCGATCTCAGGGATCGGGCCTAAACGGGCAGTTGGACATCCCTTGAGGGGTCTCAGATTGGAGAGGGTACAGGCTGGGCTGAGGGACAACCCCCCTCCGTGCACGAATTTCGTGCACCGGGCCTCTAGTAATAATAATAATGACCCCAGAGATGTCCATGCCCTCATCTCTGGAACCTGTACCTATGTTAAGTTACACGGTAAAGGGGAATTAAGGTAGCAGATGGAATTAAGGTAGTTCATCCTGGGTTATCCTGGCCATTTAAAAAACAGAGTCCTTTAAATATGGAAGAGGGAGGAAGTAGAGTCAGGATCAGAGTGATGCTATGCAAGAAAGATTCAGCTGGCCTTTGCTGGCTCTGAAAATGGAAGAGTCCTTGTGGTAAGGAAAGCACATACAGCCTCTAGAAGCTGGAAGAGGCAAGGGAACAGACTCCTAGAGCTTCCAGAAGAAATGCAGCCCTGCACACACCTTGAATTTAGCCCAGTGAGACCTTATTGGACTTCTGACCTCCAAAACTGTAAGATAAAAATGTGTTTCAAACCCCTAAGTGTGTTGTATTTTGTTATAGCAGCAAGAGGAAACTAACAGAGAAGCTGAGGGGTAGATATTAGTGTCCTCTTCATTCTTTAAAAAAACAAACAAACAAACAAAAAAAAAAACAACCACTAGCTTGTGATGTTTCTTTACATTGTTTTAATTTTTCCAATTTAAATCCATCACCAATTCTCTCTGAGTTTAGGATTTTAAGATAAATGTGCATAAAATTGGGTGGCAGTGATTATTTTGGTGCAGCAATAAACCTCAAAGGGCTCTGGAAGGCAGCCTGATTTCTTTAGCTTGGCTTTGATTTTTTTAAAAAAATTTAAATTGATTTCAGAGAGGAAGGGGGAGAGAGAGAGAAACATCAATAATGAGAGAGAATCACTGATCAGCTGCCTCCTCACACCCTCCACTGGGGATCGAACCCGAAACCCGGGCATGTGCCCTGACTGGGAATTGAACCATGACCCCCTGGTTTATAGGTTGATGTTCAACCACTGAGCAACACCGGCTGCACAAGCTTGGCTTTGATTTTAAACTACTTCACAAGGAGATTGGGGCCTGCCCCTGTTTCAGAGTGCATCCCGTTTTGTAGGCCTGCAGTGGGGGCCACCGGCTGTCTTCCCAAGAGGCCCTTCTCCCATACCCAGTCCTCATGGCTGCTCATGAAGCAGGAAACAGTCTAGGGCCAGCAGACAGAAGGTGTTTTTGAACAATTTTGGGGAGGAACATTACTTGTAACCTTGGTGTATCAGGACAATGCTCTAACCCACTGAGCTGCCAACTGGCTACGGCAGACAGGGTTTCTTATTTGTTGAGGCTAGGCCTGCCCCTTTGCTGCCAGATGACTGCTCTCTGGAGACAGGTCCGGGGAGAGGAACAGAGCAAGGGTCAATAGCCTGGACCTCCACTCCAGCTTCAACCAGTTTTGAGCTCTGTTTTTATTAGTTTTCTTCCTAGGGCTGCTCAGAAGATGTCAGAGGGTTCTGCAGCTTTAAAACAAACAGTTGTCCTAGCTGGTTTTTCTCAGTGGTTAGAGCATTGGCCCACGGACTGAAGGGTGTCAGGTTCTATTCCAGTCAAGGGCATGCACCACAGTTGGAGGCTTGATCCCTGGTTAGGGCATGTGTGGGAGGCAACCAATGGATGTCTTTCTCACATCGATGTTTCTCTCTCTATATCTCCCCTGCCCCCTCCCTAAAAATCAAAGGAAAAAAAATCTTCAGGTGAGGTCAATAACCACAAAAACACACAAACCAAACAAAAATAAAATAAAACAAACAAAATCACTTTGAAAACTAACGCAGAAGAATGCTTTAGTTGACTCCCACTGAGAGGAATGCCCCTGCTCAGTGAACATCTGTTTAAAGGAGAAGCTCGACATTTGGCTGGCATCATGAGGTGGCTTTATTTGGGATTATTCTACTTGGGATTATTTTCTAAATTAGAGGCGGTATCCTCAGCAGGAAGCATTGTTGCAGTGCAGAACTCATTACGACCGACCAAAACAGTGCCAAGGCACAGACGGGGCTCATTTTGGCATTTTTCTTTTTATTCATTTTTTGCTGCCTCAGCTAGCCTAGGGTGAGGGAATTAACACAGGGCCTGCATTCCAGTGTGGCCCCACCATTTGCTGTCAACAGTGGTCTTATCTGATCTCTGCTTTGTTGGCCTCACAGAATTGTCCAAGTAGGCAATTAATTACTAATGCAAACAGACTGTGTGTTGTCAAGGTATTACCCAAGTTAGTCTCCCTAGAGGGCAGTGGTCGGCAAACTCATTAGTCAACAGAGCCAAATATCAACAGTACAACGATGGAAATTTCTTTTGAGAGCCAAATTTTTTAAACTTCTTCTAACGCCACTTCTTCAAAATAGACTCGCCCAGGCTGTGGTATTTTGTGGAAGAGCCACACTCAAGGGGCCAAAGAGCCACATGTGGCTCGCGAGCCTCAGTTTGCCGACCACTGCTAGAGGGGACTGGAATGCAAAAGGGGCCACCTGCTTCTTTGGTTCTAATGAGAATCCAGGGGCTGATGTTTACAGCGTTTGCTTGGCCAGAACCAAAGTGCCAGCTAAATTAGTGAGCTGGGCTCAGAGTTTGAATGAGCTCAGGAGGAATTGCCCCAAGAGCAACTCTAATTGAGTGGCTTACATATCCTCTTGGCTTCCTGCAGAGTTTTTTACAGTTCATTTGGCTATCCAGCTAAAAAAACCCCAAAAAAACAAAAAAACAAAACCAAGAATCCAAAGTATTACATAAAAAGAAACCAACAAAAACCATGTTTTCATCTTTTATTTGTCAAATACAATATACCATGTGGAGTTGTAGTTTGGGGCTCTCATTAATTGCCACCCAACACTTTGCTTCCTACATCTCCCATGAAACTGCTCCTTGCCATGGTCAGTGATGTCTTCTGTGTTGCTAAATCAGGTCATCTGACACCTCTGATCACACCCTCCCCCTCGAAGCATTTTCTCTAGCTTCTGGGAAGCCACACTTTACTAGTCATTCTTGCCTTTCTTACCTCCCTGACCTCAGGACTGGTGGCAGTGCCTGGGGATTAGTTTTTGGTCAGCTTCTTCCTCAACAGGCTTCTTTCCCTCCACTTGCTTTCCAGATGGCTTCCACCAGCCTCATGGCTTTAAATGCCTGTGAGTCTTCAGTTTCTATCCCCAGACCTGCTCTCTCTTGACCTCCAGGCACCTACACCCAACATCTCCACTTGGTTGTCTCATGCCCTGATGGGGTAGGTTATTGAAATCCTTCAGGTTCACTTATTCCCACCCAACATCTGAATCCTGGCTCTTACCCCAGGGTCTCCGGACCTCCCCGAAGCCCAGCAACCAAAGGGTTCATGCCCTGCACGACATGCTAAATTATTTTGACTATTACTCCTGCTAATAGGCATCTCGAAAGGACTCTGTGCAAACCTGAGTTTCTGCTTGCTCCCTTCAAACCCCCTTCTCCCACCTGAGTAACTGGAAGCCCCATTCTGCTGGTGGTTCTGGCCACTCCTCCAGTGTTGCCTTTTCTTTTTGCCCCACAACTGATCTCTCACTAGATCACATGTGAGTACCCTCAGAATCATCCAGACTCCCACCTCTTTTCACCTCCTGTCTGGCTCCCTCCCTTATCTGGACCACCATTCCCTCTCATTGGAGCCCTTGCAGTGTCCTCCCCACGAGTGTCTCAGAGTCCACTCCTGCCCCTACAGTTATCTCCATATAGCAGCCAGACAATCTTAGAGACATAAGTCACATTGTGTCCCTCTGCTTAGAACCCTCCAGTGGCTTCCAGCTGTAATGAAAATAAAACCCAAACCCTTATCATGGCCTACAAGTCCCAACAGAATGGACCTCTGCTGGTGCTCTGACCTCAGCTTCCACCCCTGCCCAGGGCTGGCTTGCCAGTCTTCCAATGTGCTAAGTGCTCCTCCACTTTGGGACCTTGTGTTTGCCCTCTCCTCTGGCTAGTTCTTCTCCTAGGGAAGTGTCTGTCCTTACTCTTACTTCTTCCCAAATACCCCCACCTTGGAGAGGCCATCCCTGAGCACTGTACCTGAAATTGTACTGTAAATACCCTTCTATCACCAGCTTGCCCTTATCTGCTGATATTATCTGCCCACCTGTTTGTTTACTGTCTGTCTCCAGCACTTGACTTTGGGCTCCATGAGGGCAGGGATTTTGTTTTTGTCTGCTTTGTTACCAGTATCTAGAACAAAACCTGGTGAAGTCAGGGACTCGCCAGGAAATGGATGGCATCCTCAAACCTAGTAATTGAATATCTAAGCAAAAGGCTATTTACAAGATATGGGCAGGGTTAAGGGAGACCAACAAGGGGTGGTGAAGCCCCTTAGGTGATGAAGAAGCATCTGGAGGGTTTACCACCCTGGGCTTTGTGGAGTAAATCAGATCATAGCCAATCTTTGTGTATTGGTAGCAGCTCCCTTTGACTCTAGGACAGTGGTTCTCAACCTTTCTAATGCCGCGACTAGTCATTCTTGCCTTTCTTACCTCCCTGACCTCAGGACTGGTGAGGTCAGGGAGGTAAGAAATTTTGCTACTGTTAATGAATTGTAATGTAAATATCTGTGTTTTCCGATGGTCTTAGGCTCTACAACAGCGGTTCTCAACCTGTGGGTCACGACCCACAGGTTGAGAACCGCTAGCAGGGTCACCTAAGACCATCGGAAAACACAGATATTTACATTACGATTCATAACAGTAGCAAAATTACAGTTATGAAGTAGCAACAAAAATAATTTTATGGTTGGGGGTCACCACAACATGAGTAACTGTATTAAAGGGTCGCGGCTTTAGAAAGGTTGAGAACCACTGCTCTAGGAGTATACCCTAGGCTCCTTGGTGAGCTTTGAGCTCATCCTAGTTAGATCAGGCACATCACTAATCTCTTTAGAGAGTTATGTTCTGCCTAAATTTCCAGAGATGGCTACCCCGTTTATTTTGTGTTGATCCTTATTAGTCTCAATTTTAGATGGTGGCCTTGTCTTGTTAAATATGTTTTATGATTTTCTGAGAACTGGTGGAAAAGAATAAACAGAAAACTGAGCCGAAGACTTGACCAGGCAATTCATACAAGAAGAAATCAAATTGGACAACAAACATGAAAAGATTCTCAGCTTCATTAGTAATTGGAGAGATTCAAATTAAACGATAAGATAAAATTACATACCCTCCAGTAGGCTATAATTATAATAAAATCTGACAGTACCATGTGTTTACATGGCCAGAAGAGTAATATGTGCTCTTGGTAGTAAACTTGCAAATATAGAGAAAATGCAAACCCCATAACCCAGGGTTAGCCATTGTTAACATATTGGAATACAGTATTTCAATACTTTATTTCTCTGCAGAAATATATATTTTACATTATTGGTATCAACTTGTATATATAGCTTTTCCCCTTTTTGTGAAATATAAATACAGAAAAGTGTGCAAGGTCTTTAATGAATAAGTGTAAAGTGAAAATCTGTGTTATCACCAATCAGGGTGCGAAATAGAATGTTGACAAACACCCAAGTAGAACTCGTTTGCCCCTCTTTATCACAGCCCCATATCCCCTCAGAGGTGACTACTAGTTTCACTTCTATGCAGTCATTTTCTTGCTTTACCACCTATAGTTTAGTGTGGCCTGTCTTAGAAATCAAATTACACTGTATACAGGCTTTTGTGTTTTGTCTCCTCCCCCGCCCCGCCCCCCAAAAAACCCCATAAGATTATGATTTGTTGTGTGTGTTTGTGCTTCATTAATTTTGATTGCTATGCATTATTCCACTGTTGAAATAAACACACTTTTTTTCTTAATTCATTCTTTTATTGATGGGCATTTGGGTAGTTTTCTCCTTTTGACTGTTTCAGGCAGTGCTGCCATGATATGGTTATACAGATATGCATAAGTTTCTCTAGGGTACTGGTTCTTAAACTATGATTTGGGGACCCTTGAAGGGCCTCTGAGACTTCAAGGCTTAACTATTTTCATAATGACACTAAGATGTCAATTGCCTTTTGCAGTGTTCTCAAGAGTGTACAGTGTTTTCCAAAGTTGATGTGACATGTAATATCATTGTTCTGATGCCTAATAGAATGTGTACTGTGTCTTCCTGTCTTTAAAATTTTGTCGGTTTTAATTTCTTTTAAAAATATTTTTATTGATTTCAGAGAGGAACAGAGAGGGAGAGAGAGAGAGAAACATTAATGATGAGAGAGAATCATTGATCTGCTGCTTCCTGCACACCTCCTACTGGGGATTGAGCCCACAATCCGGGCATGTGCCCTGACTGGGAATTGAACTGTGACCTCCTGGTTCATAGGTCGATGCTCAACCACTGAGCTATGCCGGCTGGGCCTCAGTTTTAATTTCTAATGTGAGAAATATAATGGATATAACCCACATAACAAAAGCTCTTTCGAGATTCTTAAATTTTTGAGTGATAGAGTCCTAATACCAAAAAGTTTGAAAATTGTGGTTCTATTTGGGTTCTACCTAGGAGTGGAGTTTATGGATTATGAAGTTTGTAACTTCAATCTTGCCAGGTGATGCCACACTGTATTCTAAAGTGGCTGTACCACTTTATACTCCTATCAAGATTGTATAAAACTTTCTGTTGTGCCAAAACCTCACCAACACTTGGTATTATTAGACTTTACTATAATTTTAGCTATTGATAAGTGTGTAATTTTATATTATTACTAGAGGCCCAGTGCATGTGCACTTGGGGGGTTGCGTCCCTCAGTCCGGCCTGCGCCCTCTTGCAGTCTGGGACCCCTTGAGGGATGTCAGACTGACAGTTTAGGCTCGCTCCCTGGGGGATTGGGCCTAAGCTGGCAGTCAGACATCCCTCTGGCAGCCTGGGAGCGGTCCTACGCCATTAGTCGGACATCCTTAGTGCTGCCGCAGAGCCAGGAGAGGCTCCCGCCACTGCCACTGTGCTGGCCAACCATGAGCCGGCTTCTGGCTGAGTGGCACTCCCCCTGTGGAAGCTGACCACGAGGGGCCAGCTCTGGCATTTAGCGTCTGCCCCCTGGTGGTCAGTGCACGTCATAGCAACCTGTCGTTCTGCCATTAGGGTCAATTTGCATATTACTCCTATTATATAGGATGGTTTCATTTGCATGTCTTTTGTTACTAATGAGGTTGAGCATCTTTCCATATGTTTATTTTCCAAATTGATTTCTTCATTTATGAATTGCCTGGTCAAGTTTTAGCTCATTTTCCTGTTATTTTTCTATGGTTCTCACTCATGATGCTTTATTTCCTCTTGTGCTTGGTTATTTTTGGCTGTGTACTGCTCATTGTTCTTAAAATATACTTGTGGGGCTTCTTTGAAGTCTAGGGTATGTGTGCCTTCTTCCAGGGGAGATTTGTCTTTGATTTTTGTCAGGTGCCTTGGGATGTTATTAGCCTGGGACCATCTGAAATAAGTTCCCAACCTTTTTCCCTTGTTTCCCCAGCACCAAGAAGCCTCCCTTGATCTGCTCTGGAGGTTGAATTAGGGAGAAGCAAGTTTGTTTCTGAGTCACCGTTACATCATGGGTGTAGCCCTTTGGAGTCCCAGTTTAATATGGGAAGGCATTCTATTAGACTCTTCAATTTAGGTGGTCATAGGCCTAACTTCAGTCCCTTTGCCTGCCTTGGAAGGGGGCTGAAATGAAAGGCCAAGTTTGTCCAGCTTTCAAATGCCTTCAGATTTGTTGGCTTCTACATTTGTAGACTTTATGCTGTCTCTTAGGTTTTGTTTTGTTTTTCCATGATCAGTTTTATACCATCTTGTCAGTTCTTCCATCCTTTTAATTAGATGTTTTTAAAATGAAACATTTTAGTTGTTTTTAATTGGAAGGTTGGTCCATATAATCTATTCTGCCATTACTAGAAACACAAATTGATATATATCTTTATCCTATTTAGGTATTTAATCTTATTTGAGTATTTTCTTATATAATTAAAATGGTTTTGAATATATGATTTTTGATGGATATTGTGTGGACTCCAGGTCTTTGCTGTTATAAAGTATATTTCAGTAAGTATCTTTGTACATAATATTTAGCTGAGGATAATGGTACCTAATTACAGAGTGGCTGGGAGAGGTGGGAGAGAGAAGTTCTGAATCTTACTTAATAGGTATTAGATGCATGCCAACTATTGTTACTGTTATTATCACATATGCACATGGAGTGGTCCTGTCTGATGGCTTCAGTCTTTTCTATGGATGGGGAGGCAGGTCTTGTGCTAAGAGTGCTGGGAGCTGGCTAAAGAGTTAAGGTTGGAAGGAGTAATGCCAGGGAACAAAGGGAGCTGATTATGGAAATGTGGATTTCCAAGGTACCCTGAAGGCCTGTCTCAAGTCAAACATTTTGAACTGGCAGTTGTGATAATGCTAGTCAGCACAGGGATGTGAGACCTGCTACTGCCAAGTGACGCCACCCCAGAATGCAGCAGGTCAGGTGGCGGGATCACTTGGTATAGTCAGTTTATTTCAAGCAGTAATTAAATGCTGCTTGAGTGCCAGGCACCCTGCATAGTGCTGAGCCAAAGGAAATGACTCAGACACTGGCCTTGTTTCAAAGAGCTCTCAGTCTAGTGTGGCTAGAGAGTGGGTTCTCCTGTCAAAGTTGGGGATTGGTGGGAGAGGGCAGAATGTTGTGACAGGGATTGTCGATGCTGGCTTGAGTCTCTGCCATGACTGACTAGGGACTGTTCCAGGTGGGAAAAGAGGAGGAGACAGTTAAATATCCCTAAGGAAAATAGGAAGGGATGGCAAAGGGCTGTCTGGCAGGTTCTGCAGATTTGCTGGGGCAGGAGGTCTAGCCAGAATTGGGAAGATAGTGCCAGGCCAGAGAGTGAGATTTCCAACGTGGCACAGTTTCTTTTCCAGAGTGGGGATGGAGTTGCCTTTAGCTAAGTGAGGTGAGTGAAGGATGTTGGAGATGAGGAAGGAGGTGAACCATGGCTTGGTAATATAGTTTGATGTCTGGTATTGTGATCCCTCCAGGATTTGAAGTAGATCCAGGCCATAGATGCCAGCATAGGACAGGCAGACTTAGGGTAGTGAGAGAGAGAGAACCCAGCCATTGCCAAGCAGCATTACCTCATTCCATGACTAGGAGGCATTGTGCTAGATGTCATAAGATTATGGTCTCAAGGAAAGGGGCTGCAGCCTTAAAAGTGTAGGGAGGGTTCTTTGACAGTGAAGGTGAGTTGCTTAGAGGGCCCCAATATTTTCTCTAGAGGAGGAAAGGGACTTGCCCATGGTCACAGGTGGGACCTTTATATCTGCTACCTCTGAACTACAGAAGCCTTTGTATAGCAGGTTGATTTCATTTCCCCTCCCATATGTCAAAACAGTTCCATTTTCATATGTTATACAATTCACCTACTTAAAGTGTACAATTCATTGGTTTTTAGTATATTCAGATTTGAATGACCATTTCCTCCACTGAATTTTGGCACATATTTTTCAACCCCAAAAGAAACCCTTTAACCCTTTAGCAGACCCCTCCCCCAGGAACAACTTTTCTGCTATTTATATAAATGGAGTCATAAAATATGTGGTCTTTTGTCCCTGGCATCTTTTAGTGGCATAATGTTTTCTTTGTTGTTTTTTTAAATTAAAATTAAAAAAATCTTTATTGTTGAAGGTATTACATGTGTCTCCTTTTCCCCCCAATTGACCCCATCTAACCTGTCCTCCCTCCCCCTGCCCCTGGCCTTCAACACCCTTTTGTCTGTATCCATGGGTTATGCAAATATGCATACAAGTTCTTTGGTTGATCTCCCCCACCTTCCCTCTGAGGTTCCACAGTCTGTTCCATGCTTCTATGTCTCTGGATCTATTTTGTTCATCAGTTTATTTTGTTCATTAGATTCCACATATGAGTGTGATCATGTGCTACCTTTCTTTGACTGGCTTATTTTGCTTAGAATAATACTCTCCAAGTCCATCCATGCTGTTGTACATGATAAGATTTCATTTTTTACAGCTGTATAGTATTCCATTGTGTACATGTACCACAGCTTTTTAAAAAAATTTTATTGTTTAAAGTATTACAAATAATAGTACATATATCTCCTTTTCTTCCCCCATTGACCTTCCTCTGGCCTCCCCTCCCCTACCCCCGGCACATGCCCTCACCCCACCGCCCCAGTGTCTTGTGTCCGTTGGTTATGCTTATATGCATGCATACAAGTCCTTCGGTTGATCTCTTAACCCCCACCCCCAACACTCCCCAGCCTTTCCACTGTAATTTGACAGTCTTTTTGATGCTTCTCTGCCTCTGTATCAATCTTTTTATTCATCAGGTTATAATGTTCTTTATTATCCATAAATGAGTGAGATCATGTGGTATTTTTCTTTCACTGCCTGGCATATTTCACTTAGCATAATGCTGTCCAGTTCCATCCATGCTGCTGCAAATGGTAAGAATTCCTTCATTTTTTATAGCAGCATAGTATTCCATTGTGTAGATGTACCATAGTTTTCTAATCCATTCATCTGCTGATGGGCACTTAGGCTGTTTCCAAATCTTAGCTATTGTAAATTGTGTTGCTACGAACATAGGGGTGCATATATCCTTTCTGATTGGGGTTTCTGTTTTCTTGGGATATATTCCTAGAAGTTGGATCACTGGGTCAAATGGCAGTTCCATTTTTAAATTTTTGAGGAAACGCCATACTTTTCTCCACAGTGGCTGCACAAGTCTGCATTCCCACCAGCAGTGAACGAGGGTTCCTTTTTCTCCGCATCCTCTCCAGCACTTGTTATTTGTTGATTTGTTGATGATGGCCATACTGACACGTGTGAGGTGGTACCTCATTGTTGTTTTGATTTGCATCTCTCGGATGATTAGTGACTTTGAGCATGTTTTCATGTCTCTTGACTTTCTGAATGTCCTCTTTCGAAAAGTGTCTATTTAGGTCCTTAGCCCATTTTTTGGTTGGGTTGTTTATCTTCCTTTTGTTAAGTTGTATGAGTTCCCTTTAAATGTTGGAGATTAAACCCTTATCGGAAATAACATTGGCAAATATGTTCTCCCATGCAGTGGGCTTTCTTATTGTTTTGTTGATGGATTCTTTTGCTGTGCAGAAGCTTTTTATTTTGATGTAGTCCCATTTGTTTATTTTCTCCTTAGTCTCTCTTGCCCTAGGATCTGTGTCTGTAAAGATATTGCTACGACATATGTCTGCAATTTTGCTGCCTATGGAGTATTGTAGGATTTTTATGGTTTCCCTTTACATTCAAGTCCTTTAGCCATTTTGAGTTTGTTTTTGTGTATGGTGTAAGTTGGTGATCTAATTTCATTTTTTTTTAATATAGTCTGACCAAATTTTCCAGCACCGTTTATTAAAGAAGCTGTTTTGGCTCCATTGTATGCCCTTGTCCCCTTTGTCAAATATTACTTGAGTATAATGGCTTGGGTCAATTTCTGGGTCCTCTATTCTGTTTCATTGGTCTATATGTCTGTTCTTGTGCCAGTACCAGGCAGTTTTGAGAACCATGGCTTGGTAATATAGTTTGATGTCTGGTATTGTGATCCCTCCAACTTTGTTCTTCTTTCTCAGGATAGATGTGGCAATTCGGGGTCTTTTTTTTTTATTCCAGATGAATTTTTGTTCTAGATCTTTGAAATATGCCATTGGTATTTTAATAGGTATTGCATTGAATCTATAGGTTGCTTTAGATAGTATGGACATTTTAATCATGTTGATTCTACCAATCCATGAGCATGGTATGTTCTTCCATTTGTTTGTGTCTTCCTCTATCTCTTTTTTCAATGTCCTGTAGTTTTCCGAGTACAGGTCTTTTACGTCCTTGGTTAAGTTTATTCCGAGGTATCTGAACTTTTTTGGTGCAATGGTAAATGGGATTGTTTTTTTTTCATTTTTCTTTCTGTGAGTTCATTATTGGTGTATAAAAAGGCCATAGATTTCTGGGTGTTAATTTTATATTCTGCTAAATTGCCAAATTCATTTATTAGGTCTAGTAGTTTTTTGATGGAGTCTTTGGGGTTTTCTATGTATAGTATCATGTCACCTGCAAATAAGGACAGTTTTACTTCTTCTTTTCCAATTTGGATGCCTTTTATTTCTTCTTGTCTGATCGCTATGGCTAGTACTTCTAATACTATGTCGAACAGGAGTGGTGAAAGTGGGCATCCTTGTCTTGTTCCTGTTCTTAGGGGAAATGGTTTAGTTTTTTCCCATTGAGTATGATGTTGGCTGTAGGTTTGTCATATAGGGCTTTTATTATGTTGAGGTATGATCCCTCTATTCCCACTTTGCTGAGTTTTTATCAAGAAAGTGTGTTGGATTTTGTCAAATTGCTTTTTCTGCATTGATTGATATGATTATATGATTTTTGTCTCTCAGTTTATGTGATGTATCACATTTATTGATTTGCGGATATTGTACCAGCCTTGCATCCCCAGGATAAATCCTACTTGGTCATGGTGTATGATCTTTCTAATATAATGCTGAATCCGATTTGCTAGAATTTTGTTGAAGATTTTAGCATCTATGTTCATCAAGGATATTGGCCTGTAGTTCTCTTTTTTTGTGGTGTCTTTATCTGGTTTTGGGATTAGGGTAATGCTGGCTTCATAGAAAGAGCTTGGAAGTGTGCCTTCCTCTTGAATTTTTTGGAATAGTCTGAGGAGGATAAGTTTTAGTTCTTCTTTGAATGCTTTGTAGAACTCCCCTGTAAAGCCATCTGGACCAGGGCTTTTGTTTGCTGGAAGATTTTTGATGGCTGTTTCAATTTCTTCAGTAGTTATTGGCCTATTCAGGTTTTTTACTTTTTATTTTTATTGGTTGAGTTTTGGGAGCTTGTGTTTTTCTAGGAATATGCCCATTTCATCTAGGGTGTCCATTTTGTTGGAATAGAGTTGTTCATAGTATTTTTTTCATAATCGTTTGTATTTCTGTGGGATCTGTTGTTATCTCACCTCTTTCATTTCTGATTTTGTTTATTTGGGTCCTCTCTCTTTGCTTCTTTGGTGAGCCTGGCAGGAGGTTCATCAATCTTGTTTATCCTTTCAAAAAACCAGCTCTTGGTTTTGTTGATGTTTTGTTTTGTTGTTGTTTTTTTTGTCTCTATGTCATTGATCTCCAATCTGATCTTTATTATTTTCTTCCTTCTGCTTACACTGGGCTTTTCTTGTTGCTCTCTTTTTAACTCTTTGAGTTGTAGGGTTAGATAATTTATTACCATTGTTTCTTATTTTTTGAGGTAGGCTTGTAGAGCTATGAACTTCTCTCTCAAGACTGCTTTCACTGTGTCCCATAGATTTTGGATTGTTGTGTTTTCATTGTTTTGTTACCAAGATGCTTTTTATTTCTTCTTTGATCTCTCTGGTAACCCAGTCATTGTTCAATATCATGCTATTTAGCCTCCAGATGTTTGGTTTTTTTATTGTTTTTATTGTAGTTGATTTCTAGTTTTATGCCATTGTGATCTGAGAAGATGCTTGCTATGATTTCTATCTTCTTGAATTTGAATAGACTTTGCCTGTGACCCAATATATGGTCTATCTTTGAAAATGACCCATGTGCACTTGAGAAGAATGTATATTCCGTAGCTTTTGGGTGAAATGTTCTGAAGATGTCAATTAATTCCATCTGGTCTAATGAGTCATTCAGGATTGATGTTTCTTTGCTGATTTTTTGTTTATAGGATTTGTCCAATGGTGATAGTGGGGTATTAAAGTCCCCCACTATGACTGTATTGCTGTCAATCTCTCCCTTGATATCCTCCAGAAGTTTTTTTTTTTTTAATGTATTTCAGTGCTCTTATATTGGTTGCGTATATGTTTACCAGAATTACATCTTCTTGTTGGATTGCTCCCTTTAGTATTATGAAGTGGCCTTCCTTATCTCTTTTTATGTCCTTCACTTTGAGACCTAATTTGTCAGATATAAGTATTGCTACCCCAGCTTTTTTTTCATTTCCATTTGCCTGAACATCCTTTTTCCATCCCTTCACCATGAGTCTGTGTGAGTCCTTTTTTCTGAGGTGGGTTTCCTGTAGACAGAAGATATATGAGTCATGTTTTCTTATCCACTCAGCTACCCTATGTCTTTTGATTGGGATATTTAATCCATTTACATTTAAAGTTATTATTGATAGGTATTTGTTTGTTGCCATTTTTATTCTTTATGCCTGTGTTCCTTCTTCGCTTCCTATTTCTTCTTTTTACAGCAGACCCTTTAGCATTTCTTGCATTGCTGGTTTGGTGGTAATAAACTCCCTTACTCCTTTTTTGTCTGTGAAGCTCCTGATTTCACCCTCAATTTTGATTGATAGCCTTGCTAGGTACAGTATTCTTGGATTCAGACCCTTCCATTGCATGACTTTGTATATTTCATTCCATTCCCTTCTGGCCTGATGTGTTTCTGTTGAGCAATCAGTCGCTAGTCTGAGGGGGGATCCTTTTTAGGTAACTTTCTGTCTCTCTCTGGCCACTTTTAAGATTCTTACTTTGCTGTTGGTGTTTGCCAATTTAATTATAATGTGCCTTGGTGTCGGTCTTTTGGGGTTCATTTTGTTTGGGACTCTGTGAGCTTCTTGGATTTGTGTGAGTTTTTTCTTTCCTGTATGAGGGAAGTTTTCTGTTATTATTTCTTCAAACAGGTTTTCTATTTCTTGCTCAGTTACCTCTTCTTCTGGCATCCCTATTATGCGGCTTTTGTTTCATTTCCTCTTGTCCCAAAGTTCCCTTAGGCTCTCTTCCTGTTCTTTAAGTTTTTTTCTAGATGCTGCTCTGCTTGGGTATTTTTTCCTACCTTGTCTTCTAGCTCACTGATGCGGTCCTCTGCTTCTTCTAGTCTACTGTTGATGCTTTCTATTGAGTTCTTTATAGCAGCGATGCCATTTTTCATTTCTTCTTGGTTCTTCATTTCCTCTTGGCTCTTACACATATTGTTGAATTTGTCTTCCATTCTTTTCAGCAACCTTATGACCATTTCTCTGAATTCTTTCTCTGACATCTTGCTTGCCTCCATTTAGTTTACTTCCTTTTCTGGTGATGCCTCCTTTTCTTTCATATATGGACTGTTTCTTTGTCTCCCCATGATGTTTCTTCTTGGGTGTCTGGTTATGTAGCTCTCTCTCCTTTCCCTAGGTGAAATCTGACCTTTCGGTGAGAAGGTGCAGAGGTCGTCTGAGTCCGCGTATTTGTGCTGCTTGAGATCTGGTGTTCCTGGGTTCACAACTGGTCCCTGGGTGTTGTGGTTGTAGCGTCCCGGGATGTATAGGCTTCTGGTCACAGTCACTCTCCCCTTCAAGATGGCATGGTCTCCGTGGCAGAGCCAGTCACTCTGGGAGAGATTTCAGCAGCAGTAGAGGCTGCCCAGTCAGGGGAGCCCGGTCCAGCAGTCCCCAACAGTCCCTTGGAGTATAGCTGTCCCTTACCCACAAATATACACTCCCCGTACGTCCACACACTCTCCTTTCATTCTCTCACTCACGTTGGCAGCCATCTTCAGTCCTCCTGTACCACAGCTTTTTTTATCCACTCATCTGTTAATAGGCAATTGTGTTATTTCTAGTTCTTATCTATTGTAAATTGTGCTTCTATGAACATAGGGGTGCATATGTTCTGATTGGTGTTTCTGATTTCTTATGATATACCGGTATTTCTAGAAGTGGGATCACTGGGGCCCATGAAACATTTTTAATGCTTTATATGGTTTAAGGGAAGTAACTTTGGAAGCTTGTCAGGGGTGGGCCTGCAAAGGAGAAGAATGGAAGCAAAAAGACCAAGGCAGGAGTCAGTAAAACAGTGAACTGGGGGAAGAGCCAAAAATCACCTTCTAGAATCATCTAGTTCAATCTAATTGGTGACCAATGGTTGCAGGAGGAGCAGGCAATTGGGCATTCCAGGAACATTATCAAATCATTCAAAAGCTCCATTCTGTTTCATTTAGCACCAAGGATGGGAAGGGAAATGGATAGACAAACACTATTTCAAACATTCCCAGATCCTGGCATAGAATGTCAGTGGTTACCAGATGATTCAGAGTGTGAGTTTTTCAGAGAAGAGGGAGGGATAAGCACACTTCCCATAGTAAGTTTACCAGGGAATTTGGAGTCTGTCCATGGAAAAACTATAGACAGCTTAAATAAGGAAGCTTTGCTGGATTTAGCAATAAAACTCCATTCTGTTCTGAGAGTCAGTTAGCAAGATTTGACCAGTTGGGCCAAAGTCAGACCATTACATCTAGCTGTAGCCTTCCTGTTATATTTATTACCTAAATTAGCTGCTGAAGGAAGAGCTTATGATTATATCAAGTTCTGAAAGAACCCAAATGGTAGAGGTTGAATTTCATCCTCAAATTTTTTTGAAGAGGATCCCTGATGTCCATTTCACCTGGACTAAAATTTAGTAGCAAAGCAAACAATATTAATATTGATTGAGCACGTACTATGTGCCAAGTACTTAGCTAAATGCTGGACTTAAATTTACTTATTATTTACTTATTTAATCCACATAGCATCCCTCCAAGTATGGTTAAATATCACTCTCACATCCATTCACACTTTATCCTGTTTACACTATTATTATCTCCATTTTACCAATGAGGAAACTAAACTGGTGTGCAGGGAATTTCAGTAACTTATCCAGAGTTACCCAGTTAAGAAGTGGCAGAGCCAGGATTTGACCCAGGCAGTCTGTTTTTGGAGCTGTCACTACCAACCACCCCATTGTCCTGCCTCATATCTATATTGTGCTGCTCTGGGGTGTAAAGCAGAATAGAGACACTCCCAGAATTGCTTGAATGTGCCTCTTGCCTTTTTTATTACTACACTGATAGATGTCTGTTGGGATTTGTTCACAGCTGCCCTATTCACTTGGGATTTCAGACATTGTGTAGTAAAAGCCTTGCTAATTTTCCAGTAATGAATTGTAGGCAAACTAACTTAAGGGAGAGGTCTGAATTAAATAGTGATTCCATAAATTCCATGTGGTGGCATGTTTCTTTCCCTCTGTTTTCAGATCTGTGATTTCCCTGTAATACTCAAGGGTGGTGGAGGTGAAGCAGATATGGTTATCTTCATTTCTCAGATGAGAAAATTGATGTTCTGATTTCAAATGACTAGGCAAAGTCACACACCTCTTATTGCACAGGAATTAAGGGATGACATAATATTCCTAGGTAGATGATTTATCTCTTCTGGTGATCATTTTTAAAAATATATTTTTGTTAATTTCAGAGAGGAAGGGAGAGGGAGAGAGATATAGAAACATCAAGGATGGGAGAGAATCATTGATCAGCTGCCTCCTGCACAACCCCCACTGGGGGTCGAGCCTGCAACCCAGGCATGTGCCCTGACAGTGAATCGAACTATGACCTCCTGGTTCGATGCTCAACCACTGAGTCACACCGGCTGGGCTGGTGCTCATTTTTTTAAAGAAGTCTAGGCAGAAGGATCAAATCACTTATCAGAGGAAAAGAAGCTATGTTTACTTCACCCTTTTTCATGACAGGAGTTGATGTCAGAAGCCACCAGGGCCATACCTCTACATAGCTTTGAGGGTAGGTAACACAAAGGCACTCTGAAAAATGTAAAGCTTCCTATCTCAAAATGTTGATGGCAGCTTTATTTCTAATTACCAAACACCAGAATCAGCCCACATGTCCTTTGATGGGTGAATGGATAAACAACCTATACATCCGCCCCATGGAACTACTCAGCAATAAAAAGGAGCAAACTGTTGATACAATAAGCTGGATGAATCTCAGATACATTATGTTGTGTGAAAGAAGCCAGACTCAAAAGAATACATACTGCATGGTTCAATTTCTATGACATTTTTGAAATAACATCATTATAGAGATGGAGAGCAGATTAGTGGTTGTCAGGTGTTAGGGGCATGTAATATAGGAGACAGGTAGGTATGCTTATAGAAAGGCAGCACGAGGGATCCTTGTGCCAATGGAACTGTTCTTTATCTTGACTGTGGTGCTGGTCACATAAATCTACACATGTCATAAAATTGTATAGTACTTAATAAATGCACACAAATGAATGCAAGTAAAACTGGGGAAATCTGAATGAGATGGGTAGATTGTATCAATGTCAATATCTTGATTGTGATCGTACACTATAATTTTGCATAATATGACCTCTGCAGGAAATTGGGTAGGTATAAAAAGGATCTCCTTGTATTATTTCTTTCCACTCTATGTGAATCTATAATCATCTTGATAAAAATTTCAATTTAAAATTGTAATGCTTTGGAAGCTGTGTGTCACTCAGGAACCCTGCTGGAGACATCTTATCTAATAAAAGAGTAATATGCAAATTAATCATCACTCTGCTACACCCACAAGCCACGCCCACCAGCCAATCAGGAACAAGTATGCAAATTAACCCAACCAAGATGACTGCGGCCATGGAGCAAGCAGGAGGCTAGGCTCCGCTCAAGGCTACAAAGTTTCAATTATAGAAGATAAATAAATCCCAGATACCAGGGCCTCCACTTGGGTCGCTAGGGGCGTGGCCAGCCTGCAAATCACCACAGGCCCCTCACCCAGATCGCGCCACGCCCCAAGGGACCCCCCACCTTGATCTGGGACACCCTTCAGGGCAAACCAGCCGGCCTCCACCCATGCACCAGGCCTCTATCCTATCTAATAAAAGAGTAATATGCAAATTGACCATCACTCCAATACACAAGATGGCTGCCCCATGTGGACACAAGATGGCTGCCACAAGATGACCAGCAGGGGAGGGATCAGGCCTGCAAGGGAGGGAAGTTGGGTGTGATCAAGCCTGCAGGAGAGGGCAGTTAGGGGTGACCAGGCCAGCAGAGGAGGGAAGTTGGGGGCAACCGGGTCTGCAGGGAAGGGCTGTTGGGGGGTCCCAGGCCTGTAGGGGAGGGCAGTTAGGGGTGACCAGGCCTGCAGGGGAGGGCAGTTAGGGGCAATCAGGCTGGCAGGGGAGCAGTTAGGCATCAATCAGGCTGGCAGGGGAGTGGTTAGGGGTGAACAGGCTGGCAGGCAGAAGCGGTCAGGGGCAATCAGGAAGCGGTTAGGGGCGATCCCAGTAGGATCAGGCCTAAACGGGCAGTCGGACATCCCTCGAGGAGTCCCAGATTAGAGAGGGTGCAGGCTGGGCTGAGGGACACACACCCCCGTGCACGAATTTTGTGCACCAGGCTTCTAGTCTAGTTAATATTACAAAAGAGCCAAGCAAGGGGTGATTCAAAATAATGATTCAGAAAAGGGGAAGCCAAGGGAAGGAAGAGCTGGCAGTAAACACTGAAGCATTTCAACAGATCTCAGGCTGATAGATCAGAGAGGTGTGTGACAGGAGGCCCTGGGTCCAGAGCTCAGAGCCACTTTGTGTTGAGGATTTAGATTTGGGAGGGGGCAATAAGAACTGAAATTATGGGCCCTAGCCGGTTTGGCTCAGTGGATAGAATGTCGGCCTGTGGACAGAAGGGTCCCAGGATTGATTCTGGTCAAGGGTACATGCCAAGGTTGCGGACTTGATCCCCATAGGGGGCGTGCAGGAGGCAGCTGATCAATGATTCTCATCATTGATGTTTCTATCTCTCTCTCCCTTCCTTTCTCAAATATATTTTTAATGGGAACAAGTAGGATCACTCTGGGAGACGGTGAACATGAGCTATCTGGGGAACACCAAAATTGAATGAGAGGGGAGAGTCAGAGTAGGATCAGTGAAGGAGAATGAGAAGTAAGAGGACAAGAGCCTGAGGAGGAAGTGTCGCCCAGATTCAAGATAAAGTGTTTAAAGGAAGGTGTCACATGCTGTGGAGGGGGCAGAAAGATGAGTCCTATTGTAAATCATGCTGTAGTGATCTAGGGGTGAATATATCGTTTCAAATTAGTGTTTTTTATTTCTTTGGATAAATACCCAGAAGTGGGATTGCTGGGTCCTATGGTAGTTTTATTTTTAATTTTTTGAGGTAACTCCATACTGCTTTCCACAGTGGCTGTACCAATTTATAATCTCATCAACAGTGCATGAGGGCTTCCTTTTCTCCACATAGTTGCCAACACTTGTTTGTTGTTTATTGATGATAGCCATTCTCACCAGTGTGAGGTGGTATCTCATTGAGGTTTTGATTTGCATTTCTCTGATGATTAGTGAAGTTGAGCATCTTTTCATATGTGTATTGGCCATCTGGAGGTTCTTTGAAGAAATGTCTGTTCAGGTCCCCTGTCCATTTTTTATTCAAATATTTTAAAATTAATTATTTATTTTAATATTTTTATTGATCTCAGAGAGGAAGGGAGAGGTAGAGAGAGATAAAAACATCAATGATGAGCCCTAACTGGTTTGGCTCAGTGGATAGAGTGTTGACCTGCGACTGAAGGGTCCCAGGTTCGATTCCAGTCAAGGGCATGTACCTTGGTTGCGGGCACATCCCCAGTAGGTGGTGTGCAGGAGGCAGCTGATAGATGTTTCTCTCTCATCGATGTTTCTAACTCTCTATCTCTCTCCCTTCCTCTCTGTAAAAAAAAATCAATAAAATATATTTTTTAAAAAAACATCAATGATGAGAGAAAATCATTAATTAGCTGCCTCCTGCATGCCCCATATTGGGGACTGAGCCCACAACCTGAGCATGTGCCCTGACAGGGAATTGAACCATGACCTCCTGGTTTATGGGTCAACACTCCACCATTGAGCCACACCTGCCAGGCCAGGTGTTTTTTTTAAATGTTGGATTGTATGAGTTGCTTATATAGTTTGGATATTAACTCCTTATTGGATGTATCATTTGCAGATATCTTCTCCCATTCATTTTATTTCACTGTGCGGATTTTTTTTAGTTTGATGTCTCAGTTATCTATTTTTGCTTTTATTACCTTTGTCAGAGGAGACATCCAAAAATATATCACTATGACCTCTTTCAAAGAGTTTATTGCTTTTATTTTCTTCTAGGACTTTTATGGCAAGGCAACTGATGGTTACTAGACTGGTGGTGATGACATCATAGCTATATAAATGTCAAATCGAATCACTTTGTCGTACACCTGAATACCAAGTATCCTATATAATAAAAGGCTAATATTTGACCGGGAGACTGGGAGTTTGATCACTTGCTATGATGTGTGCTGACCACCAGGGGGTGGAACATGGCACGTGACCAGCAGTGGTGGCGGGGCACTGAGAGAGCAAAGGAAGGAGGAGGTGGGGAGGCAGGGAGGCGGGGAACCTGATCAGCCCTGATCATCGGCCAGGCCTAGGGATCCTACTCGTGCATGAATTTCATGCACCAGGCCTCTAGTACTCAATAAAAGGCAATTTTTAAAAACTCAGAAGGATGAGTCTTCAAGTCTGCCTGGACATGGCATTTCTCCCCAAAGCTGGCCTCTTCTTTTATGCTCCCCAGCTTGGTGGGTGGTATCACCATTCTAGCCCACATGCCAAGGGACATGTGTAGGTCATCCTCATATTCCTCTCACACCTGCATCTCTTCTTAACTATCCTCACTACCCTTACCCAATATGGCCTTTCTCATCTACCTTCTCTGGCAATTTCCTGCCACATACTTGGTTCTAGCCCTCCTAATTTCTCCCTCCTCATGGTACCTCCTTGCTCTCTGAGAATGGCGGATGGGCTACTGTATCTCTAAGGCAGAGGTGGGGAACCTTTTTTCTGCCAAGGGCCATTTGGATATTGATAATATCATTCGCGGGCCATACAAAATTATCCACTTAAAAATTAGGCTGCTATATTTGGTCAAACATTTAATTAACTCATCCCTAATGCCTTGGCAGGGCCAGGCCAAATGATTTCAAGGGCCTTGGGGTGGACGTTCCCCACCCCTGCTCTAAGGCTTGACTCAGGAGGTTTCCTTTGTGCCAAGGTCCTCTCCCCTTGCTCCCAGAGTATGTCACCCACTCCTTAAAGCCTGCCAGGCAAAGCTAGTGATGGGCTGCCAAGATGCACAGCATCTGGCACATGAAGCTATCATTACCCCAATTGTTTAAATGTCTCCGCCACTGGACTGAGGTTAAGAACTGTGTCTTTTGTTGTTGTTGTTGCTGTTGTTGTTGTTGTTGTTGTTATTGTTGTTGTTGTTTGTTAGTTTATTTTCATCTTTCTCTCTTCCCCAGTCTCTGGGATCTGCTAGGTCCGTGGTCAGCAAACTGTGGCTCGTGAGCCACATGCAGCTCTTTGGCCCCTTGAGTGAGGCTCTTCCACAAAATACCACAACCTGGGCGAGTCTATTTTGAAGAAGTGGCGTTAAAAGAAGTTTAAGTTTGAAAAATTTGGCTCTCAAAAGAAATTTCAATCATTGTACTGTTGATATTTGGCTCTGTTGACTAATGAGTTTGCCGACCACTGTCTAGGTCTTCAGTGTTTGGTGACTAAATAATTCTGTGTGAACTCTTTTTTCATAAGCCTATGAAAAACATTCACTAAGGATTTCCTTTAAATGAAAGCTCCTAGAGTCACTGAAAATAAGATTGGATTTGCAGAAATTTGAATCACATGTAACAGAGTCAGAACACTTTAGTTGTGTTTAAGCAAATCATACCAGGCCCTGGAAGTACACCCTGTTTTATATTTGGGCAGTCAGGCTCAGACCCTGATTAGGAGCCAGGTATATTTATAGTGGGTAAAGACATCTGCCCTATCTCTCCTCCTCTTCACACCCCGGGCACTGCTTACTTCCCATTCTCCCTCCCACTTCCTATTATGCAAGCCAGCCCTGGTTCTAGATGGGAGTAGGAGCTGGGGCAGCCAGAATCCAGCCCAGCTCCCTGTAGTCTCTGACTCAGATCACCTTTACACTGGCTTCCCTGTGAATATATCCTCTTGAAATGTAGTTTCCTTTTTCTGTGGCTTAAAATTTTTGAGATAAAATTCACAATAACATAAAATTCACCCTCTTAAAGAGTGGCATGGAAGACATTCACAAAGTTGTGTGACCATCACCTCTGTCTAGTTCTAAGACATTTCATCACCCCAAAAGGAAACCTCGTACAAATTAAGTATTCAGCCTACATTCTCCTCGTCCAGTCTTTGGCAACCGCTAATCAGCTTTCTGTCTCTGTGCACTTACCTATTCTTGATGTATCATATAGTATATGGAATCATGCAGTATGTGCTCTTTTGTGTAAGACTTCTTTCAGCAAAAGGTTTTCAAGGCTCATTCAGATTGTATGTAGCATGTGTCAGAACATCATTCCTTTTTATGGCCAAATACTCTTTCATTGTATGGATAGACCACTACCTCTAGAATGCTGCTCTGTGAGGGCATCACTTGGAGCTGCCTTGTTCATGGATGTTTCCTAGGGCTGAAATCAGAAATGGGCACCTTGCCATGCTGATCAGTAGCTATTTGTTGGATGAATGAATGGAGGTTGCTGGTTTCCCTGTGTCTGGTGATTCTCTGTGTCTGCTTGTATGCTTGAGTGGAAACCCAGCTGGAATTTCCTCTTCCTGGGCAGGAGGCTGGCTGCAATCTGGGAGGATGGGAAGGCTGCATATTGGGGCTGTGGATGGTGAGAGAGCTAGTGAACAGGCTAGGGTTGGCCTGAATGTATCCCCTTCTAGGTCCCAGGACTGCTCAGCTGCCAGCTCCTCCTTGCCAGCTTGCTCAGTTTCTTTAGAGCAGCGGTTCTCAACCTGTGGGTCGCAACCCCTTTGGGAGTCGAACGACCCTTTCACAGGGGTCGCCTAAGACCATCGGAAAATACAGATATTTACATAATGATTCATAACAGTAGCAAAATTACAGTTATGAAGTAGCAACGAAAATAATTTTATGGTTGGGGGTCACCACAACATGAAGAACTGTATTAAAGGGTCGCGGCATTAGAAAGGTTGAGAACCACTGCTTTAGAGAGATTTCCATTTTCCCTGCAGTGAGGGGGCTGTGCAGCAGGCCAAGGGGAGCACCAGGTCTGCACACAGTTCCTAGGCTCCTCCTCCTTCCATCTCCCACCATCTGCCTCCCCTGACACTGAGTAGAGGAAGGGGTAGGGGTTCTCCCACCTAGCCCGCACACCTCCTTCTGGACAGATGATGTGCTCCTGAGTTTGGTTCCTTTCCACATTTTTTCTTGTTAGTTTCTTTTTTATGGGAAATATGTCATATTTAGAAATCAGGGAGAATTGAAATCTTTATGATATTGTAACTTCCTATCCCCAACTTAGTATTCAATTGTTCAGGTCTTCTTTTAGTTTCTTTAGTATCATTTAAATTTTTTTTATTTACTTAATTCTAGTACATTTGCTAAATATCTTTTTAAATTTACATACAGGTAAATGCCAACTTGAATGCATATCAAAACAGACCATTTCTATCACCACAGAAATTTTCCTTATATCACCTCCCAGTCTCCCTCTCCCCTGTGCAACCACTGATCTGATTTTTACAATATAAGATAGTTTTATCTCTTCTAGAATTTCATAAAAATAAACCATACCATGTTTACTCTTGTGTGTCTGGCTTTTTCATGCAGTATGATGCCTTCAAGGTTCATCCATGTTACAGCTTATATCAGCAGTTCCTTTAAATTGCTGAGCAATTCTCCATTATATGGATATATCACAGTTTATCCATTCTCCTGTTCACTGACATTTGGGTTGTTTCCAGCTTTGCCCTATTAAAAATCAAGCTGCTATAAACATTTGTGTACAAGATTATTTGTGAACATATGTTTTCATTTCTCTTGGATGGAGACCTACAAGTGGAATAGCTAATTCATGGGGTATGGATAGGTTTAACTTTTGTTGTTATTGGTAATCCTCACTGGAGGATATTTTTTCCATTGGCTTTTAGAGAGAGTGGGAGGGAGGGGAGAGAAACATGGATGTGGGAGAGACACATCGATTGGTTGCCTCCTGCATGTGCCCCAACCAGAGCCAGGGATTGAGCCTGCAACTGAGGTACTTGCCCTTGACTGAAATCGAACCCATACTCTTCAGTCCACAAGCTGATGTTCTATCCACTGAGCCAAACCGGCTAGGACAGGATATGTTTAACTTTTTAAGAAACTGGTAGAGTTTTCCAAAATCATTGTACCATTTTCCACTTTCACCAACAGTGTGAGAGGTCCAGTTCTCCCACATCTTCTCCAATATTTGGTGACATTCAGCTTCTCTGACTTTGATTTATCTGTTATTCTGATGTCATCCACCTTTGTTTTTCTGAAGTTCATCTCTTCCCCACCCCTTCCTGCTCCCAGTGCTATTTTGAATGCACTCAAGCGCGCTCCTTTTCTTATATCTCCCAGTGGTTTTCAGAGACAGGGGGTGTAAATATGCTTGGTCCACCATCTGGAACAGGAAGCCAGGGCAGATTTTTAGTTATCTGAGTAGTCTCTAGTGTGACATTTTATCTTGAAGGTCTCTGTAAAAAAAGAAAAAGAAAAGGCAAAACAAAAACAAAAAAAACCCAACTGTTCTCCTGTCTTGTTTTCTTCCTCTTTTCTGCACTTGTTTTCAAAGCAGCAAAGAACAAAATCAGTGACTTTTGTTTTCTCCACACTTTCCAATAAAGGAATATTAACATTTCGGCCTAAACTTGTTTACATGTCCAAGAATAACTTATTTAAAGGGAAATGGGACTATTGACATTTTACACAATTTTAAATGTTAAAATTTTTTTCCATGGGTGGGATTGAATGGAAAAGGTCTGTATGAGATGGAGGTGGAAGATGAGTGGTAGGAATTGTTTCACTCACTCCGGGGAATACTCAGCCCCTAGCCTGCATCTCATGTGCAACTGGTACCCTCACTTCTTGCATTTCTCCTTCTCTGGAGTATGTGTTTGCATGGTCTTGCTTGTCACATCTTCAGGAAAATAACTGCCTGAAGCTTTTCCTTCTCCCCGGAGCAATACAGTTTCTCCCCAGAGGGTTAGGGAGTCTAAGGCTGGTAGGAAGGGGGTGAAATGGGGCGAGACAGTGGTTCTGGCTGTCCTTGCCCCAGTTAGAGGAGTGTAGTAGGTGGGTCTTTCTGCTGGCAGCAGTGCCTGGGCTGGGTGAATATATGACAAGGACATCCATTGTGACCAGGCATTAAAATGTTTCATACACATAACCTATACTTTGGGGGTTTGATGTATTGCTTAGGTCAGTGGTCGGCAAACTCATAAGTCAACAGAACCAAATATCAACAGTACAACAATTGAAATTTCTTTTGAGAGCTGAAAACCGACTTCTGCGCATGGGCCATGAAGTTTAAATCACACTGTATGTGCGCGCCCACACATGGTATTTTGTGGAAGAGCCACACTCAAGGGGCCAAAGAGCCACATGTGGCTCACGAACCGCAGTTTGCCAACCACTGGCTTAGGTTATCTTTTTGAGAATAGAATATGATATATCTGCAGAGCAGGGTGGACAAATTTGCATGGTGCTAAACTGCCAGGAAGCAAATTCTAGAATGCATTGCTGCTGCTCCTTTGCTGCTGCCTCTGAAAGTACTAGTATGGCTCAGAATCTCTGTACTCTGCAATGTGTCCACTTTTTCTCCTCCCTAACAGTCTTTGACTGTCTGTTAGTCTATCAGGGATGTTTTGAAGAAACATAAACATGCTTTCAGCAAGGAATATTCTGCCTGGGAGGGAAGCACAGGGTGTCAGCCCAGGTTGTAGGCCTGCCGATTTGAAACATCTCATTTCAACAGAATGTCTCATAGCCAGCGAAGCTGGGAGTGGGGGGTGGGTAGAGTAAGGAAGAAAGCTAATTATGCAAATTTTGATCTTAAACCTTTATTCATATGTTTCCTGGCAGGCTGTTCTTTAATCTCAAGAGCAAGATTGCTCAGAGTTACCATGTATTCCAGTTAATTGCGATAAAATTATAGCAAAGGTTGTTTTTGCTATAATCAAGAGTGATTTTGATTAATACTTATGAAATCAAATGCCTCACCAGCACTGGGAATGAGAACAACCTTTTCAGTCAGCCTTCTCTTCTTTTCCACGCCGCCCCCCCCCCCCCTCCGCCCCGCTTTTCCCCAAAGGCCAAGATAGAAATATATTTGAAAGGTTTTCTTTTTTAAATCTACTTACTTATATGGATAGTCATTTTTAAATAAATTTTTTCAAAGAGGGAGTCTGATTATTTCCCTCGGTCTTTAGTGCAAAGTTATAAAATAGCTCTTTATTGAGGAAAGCAAAGAGGGCCTCAGCAGAGGTCTAGGCTAGTGACAGTGACAAGAGCACATGCCATGTCCTGATTGGCTGTCCCGGTACTGGTAGAAATTCAGGGCACTCTAAAGGGTATTTTCTATTGGATCATTAGAGCACCTTGGGAAGATCCAGAAGAAACCTGCTGGAGAAGAGATGACAACACACATGAAGAAGACAATAGAATTAATATAGGTATCAGATAACAAAGTGGAAATTAACTATAGAGCAAGGTGTGTACACTTAGTTAAAGGACTAGGGTGGTGAAAGTGGGCATGAAAGAAATGGCTGGACTTGTGTGGCTCAGTTGGTTGAGCATCATCCCATGCACCAAAAGGTTGCGGGTTCGATTCACGGTTAGGGCACATGCCTGGGTTTCTGGCTCAATCCCCAGTAGGGGGTGTGCAAGAGCCAGCTGGTAGATTTTTTTTCTTATAGATGTTTCTATCTCTTCCCTCTCCCTTCCTCTGAAATCAATAGAAAAATATTTTTAAAGAGAAATGGTTGGACTTAATATTTTTCAGTTGAATTGACTGCCTTCATTGATGAGTTGGATGTGGGTGGTGAGGAAAAGGAAAACTCAAGGGTAACATAATGTCCAAATTTTCAGCCTGAGTGGCAGTAACTGGTAGTTCCACTTACTCAGATGATGATGATGATGGGTGATGATTTGGGGAAACCTAGTCTGGAGAAGAAAAGGAGAATGCTTGCTTTTTAGCTCTGATAGAAGCAGTAGGCAGTGGGTAAGACAGCAAGAGCCTCTAGAGTCATTCTAGGGTGTACCCTTTCACCTCAGGGTTGCAAATCTACCTCTCTCAGTCTGGTCACTCCTCAGTAAGGACCAGAATAAGTCCCACTTGGCAGAGGTATTCATGAGAGCATTCTGGGGGATGATGTAGAACACCTAGTACAGTGCCTGGTACCAGCTTCTTCCTGAGCCTTCTGGGTATAGTAACAAACTACAAACGGAAGACTGCTTATCTTCCCCATCAGCAGAGAGGTTGAGAGTTGGACTTGGCAAGGATGCACAGTGTTAGGCCAGTGGAATCACCTGCCAGTATGGATGGAATGATACAATTTGAACATACTTTGTATGTCAGAGACCCTTTACTTTTCAAGTACTTCTGCATATGCTGTCTAACTTTTATATCCAAACGTATACTCTGTGCGGACAGTAGAGCTATTGTCCTGACTTAAGAGATGGTGGAATAGAGGGATAGAGAAGTTAAACTGCAGATGGCCACATAGCATGTTATGTAATGAGCTTTGGAGTCAAGAGACACCAACCAAAACTAAGCACCTACTGTGTGCCAAGTACTGGGCCGCTTCAGTAACTCTGAGATATGTAGGGATTGTCAGCTCCAATAAATCAAAGAGGAAATGAGTCTTGGGTGTAGCTATGCTCACAGGAGAGATCATGGAATGGCCTAGGTTAGGGCTGGAGACATAACTTGGGAGGTCTCAACATGAGATGAAAACCAAGTCATGGTCCTAGACCACATCACCCAGGAAAGGGGGTCAGGAAGGAAGAGAGGGAGGGAAAAAGGAAGGGGTAACAGCATAGTTTAAGGTTGAGGAAGAGATGTCATCAGGAGCCAGAGAGGAGATGGCCAGAGAGGTGAAAAAAAATCAGAAGAATGAAGCCAGGGTGGAACAACTCAAAAAACAGGGAGCCCTTTCCTGTGTTCTAGCTCATGTTCCTGAGAAAAGTTTCTGGGAGTGCTGGGTGGTGGAGTGAGGCCTGGAGTCCCTTTTTGTCTTGCCTAGGGAGTGAGGGAGGGATAGAGAGGGCAGTGGCTGAGGGACAGCAGGGGCTAGGGAGACTTGACTATTTCCCAGGCTGTTCAGGAAAGGAGATAATAGAGGTGGGGGAGGATACCATTACTGGAACGAATGCCTCTACATACATGCACATCCAGGATCTCATCAGGGCCTCCCAGGACCTATAGGAAGTATAATGGAGAAAACAGAGGTTCTGGGAGAGGTACAAATCTGTCCAAGGTCACATAGCTAGTGAATGGCATAGCTGAGTTTGGATGTAGTTGGCCCAGCAATTTTGCCTTTCAACGGGTTGCCAGCAGGCCCTATGGCTGGAGCTCTCAGTATTATGTTCCTGAGTAGGAAGTGTGATTTTCAGATCAGCTCCCCACTGACTTGGTTGGGCTGCCTTCCCCTAGTTGATCTAGTTGTGTGTCATCTCCATGATTAGCCATACCTCTGTGGTCAATGTTAGATACAAAGATGAGGGAATCTCAGGGCTGGACTTTGGGACTGGGTGATCACTGTAGGAAGTGGGAGCTGGTACCTCCCTGGCTACTTCTGAGGGCCTTTGTGTCAAAGACAGTGCAGCTCCAAAGATGGGTCTGTAGACAAGTAGAGGCTGGAGATGAGGCCAGGAGTCCAGGTGAGTTATCTGTGTAGTGGAAGCAGAGTCTAAAATGTCTACAAGGGCTTAGATCCTACTTGACACAAAACACTTCCATGGGCTCTATTCAAAGGAATGAAGTCTCCAAAGGAAGCCACCCACCTCTTTGAGTCTCTTAAACCCAGGCTGAGAAGTAGGATGAAGTAGGTTCAGGGACCTGTCAGAACTTTAAAAAAAAAACAAAACCAAAACCTTTAAATTTTAGACCAGTCTTATATTTACAGAAAATGTTCAAAATAGTGCAGTTCCCATATGCCCCATACTCAGTTCCCCTGTTATTAACATCTTAAGTTAGTATGGTACATGTCACAATTAATGAACCAATGTCGAACTAGGGTCCCAGCTTTATTCAGATTTCCTTAGTTTTCCCTAATGTCTCCCTTCTGTCCCAGGAACCCATCCCCTACCTGGCATTTTGCATCTGACAATTACTGGGCTGAATGGTCAAGAATTCCAAGATTGGAGTTCCCAATGCCTTTGGGTTCTCCATGGCCTGAATTGTAGAAAGTTTCCTAAATTGGGTTTTTAAAAACACTACTACCCAAACTTTAGTATAGCTTTCATCTTCTTTTTTCCTGTTGCAATGAAAGCTGATGGAGTTCAAAGTTACCCCATGAATCTGTTTCCAAGTATGCCCATGGAAAAGCATGTTAATGCTGGGGAGGGGAGAGTTTCCTGTGAGAGGACTTCCTGTGCACCAGCCACTGTGATGGGCTGAGGTCTTCTTTGCCTGGTTAGTCTTTCTCTCTTAGCTCCCTAGTGTGGATAATGGAGTTCATCTCACTTCTTGGTACCGGCTCACTGTCACCATGGTGGCCTTACAAGGCCTCTCTTTCATTTTGTTTTATATTAGTTTTTATTCCCCTTCATCCCCGTCCCACCTTCTTTCACCCCCCTTCATTAAGCACTTGTTCTTTTTTTTAAAAAATATTATTTTATTGATTTCAGAGAGGAAGGAAGAGGGAGAGAGATAGAAACATCAATGATGAGAGAGAATCATTGATCGGCTGCCTCCTGCCCACCCCCTACTGGGGATGGAGCCCACAACTCGGGCATGTGCCCTGACTGGGAATCAAACCATGACCTCCTGGTTCATAGGTTGATGCTCAACCACTGAGCCACACCAGCCGGGGTAAACACTTGTACTTGATACATGTTATTAAATATGTACATTTCTGTGAAATGTGTGGAGTGTGTGATTTGCATAAATCATACAGTGCCTGTCTGTTTCTTGTTTGCATTCAGTACCATGTTTTCAATATCTCCCCATGTTATCACATTGGATTTGTTGCTTCCAGCTGCCCTATGGTATGAATATTTTTTTGTAAACATTCACCATGTTATACTTTGATTCTCTGCCAGCCGTGGACACCCTCTGGAGTTGTCGCCAGTTCTCCACCTTGCTCCCTTGCTCCCTCTTAGACTATGGATAGAATCCTTGCCTCTTCCTAGCTTCTGGTGGTAGCTGCAATCCTTGGCGTTCTTTGGCTTGCATCTGTAACGCTTTAATCTCTGCCTCTATCTAAATATGGAGTTCTTCCCTGGGTCTGTGTTCAAATTTCTCTTAATAAGAATACCAGTCATTGGATTAGGGGCTATTCTAACCCAGTATGACCTCATTTTAATTTCATTACATCTGCAAAGACCCTATTTCCAACCAAGGTCAAATTCACATGTTCTGGGTGAACATGCATTTTGTATTCTGGATTTGAATGACCAAAATATGCTTTTCTCAGGTAAATAAAGGCTCTGGTAGTTAGACCACCATCATTTGTCACCTTGCCCTGCAAGTACAATAATTGGAGAAAACTGCACAAATGACAGAACAATGGTGTAACGTTCACAAATGCCAACTTATGGCAAAGGTCTAATAATATACTAGGTGTGAATTATGGACCATAAGTAAAGCCTTTGTCAGTCATATTACCCAATTAGAAAATCCATAATTGTAAGTAGGACTCTTTTTAAAAAAAGAGTAATTGCTTGTTGAAAGGGTGACATTACAGGTTTAGCAGAATAGGATCTGGAAAGATTTCTAAATTAATACTGCCAACCTGTTAAAAGCAAAGGTGGGCACTTAACCTCTTTCAAACAGTAGCATTTCTGGTGACTTCTCCAGGGCAGGGAATGCATTGTTCTTGCTGTTCTCCAGGTCTGGGATAATGTGTTGCTCAGCAAAGTTTTGTTGACAGAACAGATGAACACTTACATGGAAGAAAGGAAGGTAGGTCTATTGCTGCTGTAACAAATTATCACAAACTTAGAGGCCTAAAGCAACACAAACATATTTTCTTACATTATGGACATTGGGAGTCTGACACAGATCTCACTGGGATAAAATCAAGGTGTTAACAGAGTTGCATGTTTTTTTGTTTGTTTGTTTTGTTTTTGCATGTGTTCTTTCTGGAGGCTCTAGGGGAGAATCTGTTTCCTTGTCTTTTCCAGCATCTGGAGGTTGTTTACAATCCTTGGCCCATGGCCCCTTTTTCCAATCACATTGACTTGTGTACCCTCCCTTTTCCCTCTTTTACTTATAGGGACCCTTGTAATTAGCTTGAGTTCACTCAGATAATCCAAGATCATCTTCCCACCTCAATAGCCTTAACTTAAGCATATCTGCCAAGTCCCTTTTGCCATATAAGGTGACATATTCACAGGTTTCCAGGTTAGGCTGGGGACTTCTTGAGGGATTCTGCCTACCACAGCGGATATTGGTTACTTTGTGTTACATTACATTGCTTGGTGTTTTTTTTTTAAATAGTTTTGTTTTTTAAATATGAAATTAATAGAATCCGAGAAAATAAAGAAGAAAACAGGCATCTCCTCTGGACAACTACTGTTAATATTTTGTTATATATTATTCCAGACTTTATGAAAACACCTTGAGGAGGTTGGTGAGGTGGGCGGTAGATCTGTGGGCCCTCAGAGGCTATTGTAAGGATTTTGGCATTTACGTTCCCCCGAAATGGGTGTATTTTTTATTAGCTTTATTGAAGTATAATGCACATACAATAAAGTGCATGCATTCAAAGTGTATGGTTTGATCAGTTCTGTCATATGTATACACCTGTGAAACCATCACTAGAATCAAGATAATGACTCTTCATCAGCCCTAGATGTTTCCTTGTGCCCCTAAGAAATACCTCTCTGCCCTTATCCCTATCCACGGGCAGCACTGATCTTTCTCTCACTATAGATTAGTTTACATTTTCCAGCATTTTTAAGAAATGGTATTATGCAGCATATACTCTTTCATTTTCGCCTGGCTTCTGTCACTCAACATACTAGTAATTATCCTTAGATTTATTGATGTTGTGTGTATATTAGTCATTCGTTCCTTTTCCTCCCACAAATGAGAAAAGTCTCCTTTTTGTAGGTTTTCGTGTTACTAAAAAATACTGGGCTAGGTGACTTCATTTAACAAATGTGCTAAGTGCCCAGTGGATCCATGCCACACCTGGCCTTGCTTCAGGTGCCATGGAGGAGAAGAGGCACAAATTTCAGCCTGAGATCTCCTAGACCAGCAGTTGCCAACCTTTCAGACCTCACAGACCACCAGTGGTCTGCAGACCACCGGTTGGCGACCGCTGCTCCAAAGGTTTCCTCCTAGATACCTTTCTGTGAATAAGGTAGTTATGAAGAGAAGTTAGAATTCAGCTTGCTGAATTTGTTTCTGTGTTTGTCAAAGGTGCCAAGACAATTCAATGAGTAGCCTTTGTTGCATCATTTGTTGCTAGGTGCATGTCTAGGGATGCAAACTATGTTTCTACTAACTCTGGGATCCATGTCAGCAACAACTGGGAGATACATATGGTCTGATGAGTTGCTGAGGTTCTTAATGTTGAGCGTGTCCACTGCTGAGCCTGGCTTGGTTCATGTTTTAAGGGACACCTTTGGGCTGAAAAGAAGCTTAACAAATAGACAAGTTGGATTCTGCTCCATGACACACAGGAAGCTTTCTTGGGGCCCTTCCAGCTTCCCTCTCCAAACTGAGCAGAAATGTTCAACAAGGGAGACTTACAGGATGCTTGCCATTTCTAGTGGATTTTTAAAAATTGTCATTGTATCCTTAGCATCACCCCCCATTGGCTTGTGTACAGAGACACAAGTAGAGTGGTGAAAAGGGGAAAGGTCAGCTGAACAGCTATGATTTCATTTTGTATAGTATTAAATACATTATTTGATTTATATTCACTCAAAGAACTGGCTGATTTAAGGACTTATTTGACTAAATCAAGCAGACACAGGCCTGGATGTTTCTTAAAGTTGCTATATAGCCTAAGACACCAATCTTCCCTTTTCTACAGAGGTGAAAACTGAGGAGGAGGTCTCACTCCTTTTGAGAATTTGTGTTAAAGGATGAGTTAAATTGATGGCCTACTTCAATGATAAGCTAGCCCTAGAAGGAGGTTATGGTGCAGAGTGTATTTATACCCACAGACTGGCTTTTTCTGTTTTACACACAGCTTCAAGGTTGCTTACTCAGTGTTTACAGAGTGCCATCCAAGTGCCAAGGGATGTCTGTCATTGGATATATCAGGAAAGAGAATTGGAGGAAGGTATTTCTTGCAGATATGACACACATGGACAGGTTCATGGAAAAAAGTCGTTCAAGTCAAAGGGAGGAAGGGGTTGAAGAAATGAGGCATGTGGCAGGGAGATGAGATCTGGTGCTGGTGACTGGTGACCCTCACCACAGAATTCAGGTGTCTGTCATGGGCAACTGGGGATGGACTTATTCGTTGTAGTGCCAGAGGATCAGGGTCAGTTTGGGGTCAACACAAAAAAAGAAGTTTCCAACAACCTGCTTCTTCCAATGAATGACTTTCAAAAGCACCTGCTAGGGCCCCCAACTCAATTGATTCTGAGAGAAGAGGTTCCTAAGTTTGGTCAGCCGGTCCTTCCTGACTGAAAATCTCTGAGTTATACATTTTGAGTTTGCTGTATTCTGAGGAATGGTTGATTAGCTTACATTTAAGGTTCTGCCCAAAGTTAATAAGTCCTGAGATAGTTGACCTTGCCTTTGTGAAGTTTGTTTTTAAGAATCATAGCTTGCCCCACCCGGTTTGGCTCAGTTGATAGAGCATTGGCCTGCAGACCCAAGGGTCCCGGGTTTGATTCCAGTCAAGGGCACAGACCTCGGTCGCAGGCTCCTCCCTCGGCAGGTGGCTAGGTCGGGGCTCCTGCAGGAGGCAACCAATTGATGTGTTTCTCTCACATCGATGTTTCTCTCTGTCTTTGCCTCTCTCTTCCACTCTCTCTCTAAAAAAAAAAAAAAAGCAATGGAAAAAATATCCCTGGGTGAGGATTATAAATAAATAGTGTTTTTTAAAAAAAGAATCATAGCTTGCTGTGGTTTGTTAAATTTTTAATTGTGGAATTAAAAAAAAGCAAAAACAATTGTGGTAGAAAGCACAAAACCTAATGTTTACTATTTTATACATTTATGAGTGTACAGTTCAGAAATTAAGTATA
Source organism: Eptesicus fuscus (assembly GCF_027574615.1). NCBI lineage: Eukaryota > Metazoa > Chordata > Mammalia > Chiroptera > Vespertilionidae > Eptesicus > Eptesicus fuscus. Next base: position 92,756,393 of record NC_072473.1, read on the forward strand.
TTCACATTGTTGTGCAACCATATTCACATTGTTGTGCAACCAATTTCCAGAAGTTTTTCATCTTGCAAAACTGGAACTCTGTACCCATTAAACACTAACTCCCCACAATCCCTCTCCCCTCAGCTCTTGAAAACAACAATTTTACTTTCTGTCTCTATGAATTTGATTAATCTAGACTTCACATAAATGGATTCATACAATATTTGTTTTTTTTTGTTTTTGGCTTATTTCACTTAGCATAATGTCCTCAAGATTCATCAATATGATAATCACTTGCTAATATTTTAATTCTTATTTTTTCACATCTTGTAAGATTCCCAGGGTGGACATACGTTATTTGAAAACAAATTTAAAAATATACATAACACAGTGAGAGGCATAGTACAAGAGAGACTTACAGAGAGAGGTAGGCAGGGGCCAGGTTAGGCTGGGCTTTGCAGGCTATAGTTTGGCATGTGGAGTTTATATTCAGTGTAGTGAGGAGGTCTTTTAGCAGGGAAATGATGTGCTGTGATGTTTGTTTAAAAAAGAAAAAGGGTATCTCCCTGCCTACTGTGTGAAGAATAGGTTACGGTGGGGAGAAGACTTAGAACGCCCAGGTGGATGGGTCTTATAGTTGTCCAGGCAAGAGATGATGGCTGCAGTGGAGATGTGGATAAGTGGGTGGACCAAGGGCATGTTGTGGAGGTAGACTGGACAGTTCTTGATGGTAATGTGGCTATGGAGTGTGGGAGAGATATCTAGGATGATGTGCAGTTTTCTGACTTGGACAATGGGTGGGAGTGAAACAGATGAGCCCAGGACAGGGTCTAGTTTGGTGGGGCAAGTGCAGGTATTTGGTTTTGGACATGCTGAGTATGAGGTGGCTTTGAGGCATTAAGGAGTGATTGGAAGGGGTGAGAGTGAAGGCATCGAGTAAAAACAGCCATTTTATAAGTTTGGTTATGAAGAGGAGGAGAGAGAAGGCAGTGTCCATTTGTACAGTAAAAAATAAATTTTCTAGTTTAAAGTGGGAGAGATTTTAGCATGTTTAAAAATAGATGGGATAATACTTCCCAAATTGACCTACAGATTTAAGGCAATCTCAGTCAAAATCCCAGCTGTTGCTTTTGCAAAAATTGACAGGCAGATCCTAAAATTTATATGGAGATTCAAGGGACCCATAATAGCTAAGTTTTGAAAAACAAGAATGAAATTGGTGGACTCACACTCCCCAATTTGAAAACTTATTACAATACAGCAGAATTCAGGACTGGCTAGTACTCGCACAAGGATAATCCTATAGATCAATGGAATTGAATTGAGAGTCAAGAAATAAACCCTCAAATTTATGATCAGCCAAATTTTGACAAAGGTGCTAAGATAGTTCAATGAGGGAAAGAACAGTCTTTTCAACAAATAGTTCAGGGACAACTGGATTTATATATATATATATATATATATATATATATATATATATAAATATATATATAAAAGAATTTGGATCCCTACCTCATACCATACACAAAATTAACTTAAAATTGATCATAGATTTTTAATGTAAGAACTAAAACTATAAAACTCTTCTGAGAACCTTTGGGATTTTCTCTGAACAGCTGTGTGGAAAGAAAGAATAAAACTGTTCTTTTAATGAGGTGACTTACGCAATTTATAATTTTTTAAAAATCCTCCTCCCACCTTTAAAATCCAGCTACTTTCCATGTATGTAGGACACATAGATGCTTCCTAGAAATATGTAAAAATGCTTTTAGCAATGACACCTGAATCTAAATCCTTCTCTTGTTTACCAAGTTTTCCTTTAAGTAGCAGGTAACTGGAGTGCAGTGTGTCCTGTGAATACCTGTAATCAAGCGCCTGGGTCGGACACTGCAGGTGTATTAATGGTGGTGGCTGTTTTGGACTGAAATGCTGATCCCTGGCTTCTGGCCTTTGCATCATTATTGTCCTCTCTGGGAGTGCTTTAAATTTATTCATGAAACTAGTGGGAGCTCAGGTGGCAATAGCTATATCCATTTAGTAATCAGAATAAGAGGAAAGCCATTTTCATGTTCCCTTACAATGCTGCAGTGCTTAGCTAACCTAGAGGATATTAATTACTCAGCATGCTTTAAGGTGTAAAAGCATACATTTAGCAAGACAAATGTGTTCAAATCTAGATTTAAACAACAAGAGTTAATTTAAAACAGTGCAAACTTTCAGGGAAATCAGGGGCTAGCATAATTTAGCGTTTTTGGTTTGCTCCCACCCTCTCTAGCACCAGGTGGGAGACCTACTTGTTTGTGTTAAGGGAGAAAAGTTATTTTTACCAGAGACATTTGTAAAATTGACCATACATGCCAATGAGTTTGTTGCATCTGCAGTGTTCAGGAATGTTTCCATGGCAGGCAGAGGCTTCCTGCAGCACAGAGGTTTGAAGTTGTTTTTCTGACCTGCAGGTTTTCCTTTTATTACTCACTAGAGGCCCGGTGCACGAATCCGTGCATGGGTGGGGCCCTGCAGGCCTGCCCCGATGGGGGCCCATCAGGCTGGGCCAGTGCGGGGAGGGGCTGTGGGCAGTTGGTGGCCGGCCCCACCCTTGATTGGGGTGTTGGGGGCTGATGGGGAGGTCAGTCAGGGCCTGGATCAGGCTGGTTGGCTGCTGCAGTGCATGTCATAGCAACTGGTCGTTCTGGTCATTCTGCTGTTCCGGTTGCTGGGCTTTTATATATATAGATGGCCTTAGTGGCCCCCTGCTAGAGGGCAGGGGAAACACATGGCTTTTACAAGCTGCCCCATCAGGTGAGGTCTTTATTGTATTAAGGTGGAGCATCTTTCTTCTATAGCTTATTTCAGGTTAAATCAAGTTGTCCCCCTCACCCCTCCTTCTTTAGGTTCAATCTTTTAGGGCTGATTTTAGTCTTATTTTTTTAAAATATATTTTTATTGATTTCAGAGAGGAAGGGAGAGGGAAAGAGAGAGAGAAAGAAACATCCATGATGAGAGAGAATCATTGATCTGCTGCATCTTGCACGCCCCCTAATGGGGATTGAGCCCACAATCCGGGCATGTGCCCTGACCGGGAATCGAACCATAACCTCCTGGTCTGTAGGTCACTGCTCAGCCACTGAGCCACACCAGCCGGGCTAGTCTTATTTTCTGAACCCAAGTGATTATGGGTGTACGCCAGAGTCCTGTTAAATGTATTATGTTTTGACCCCTCAGGTAGGAATTTGATTCTTGCCTACCTTCTAGTGGGTCCTCCCTGCATTGGACAAATTTAAGTATAACATAGATGTTTATGGAAGCTCCATTTAGACATACAAATGGAAAATCCGGAGATGTCATATCAATGATTTACCAGTCTCAGGTGTCCCTTGCATTCTTATTCATCCACAGAAAATGGCCAAGATTTTAAAATTTGGAAACAAAAGCAGTTTATGTGAGTTTTTATTCGTTTAGGATTTGTACTGGACCCTTTCCAAAAAGAAAAAAAAATAGAAAGTGTCTCATATGTACAAAGGAAAAAGGGAGATGAGAAACCATCCTTAGAGAGCAAGGGAATAGATGTAATTGGACACTTGAGAGGCACCCATCTCCATGGCTGAGTTGTGACTATAACTCCGAAATCTTCAGCAGCCAGAGGTCCATATCTCTGCAGTTCTTAATCCATCAGCAGAGAGCAGACATGTTCCTCTGCAGAGATGAGTTTGCTCTTGGCATGAAACCCAAATGGATTTGTTACAAAGTAATATCATGTACTATCTACTGGTGAGTTTGTGGGGAAAAGATCGAAGGTATTCTCACAGTATGGAGACACCCTTTGAATAATCACAATGAACAGAGAGTACCTCCTTGCTTCTAAGGCCTGTGCATAGGCATAGAGATGACCAAGTCCTAGTCTCTGCTTCAAGCAGCTCACTGTCTAGAGCAGCACACTCCAATGGAACTTTCCATGATGATGGAAATATTCTCTGTTGGTGCCTTCGAACACAGTAGCCACCAGCCCCATGTGGCTATGGAGCACTTGGAATGTGGCTAGTGTGACTAAGGAACTGAAACTTAACATTTTTATTGGATTTTCATTAGTTTTAATTTAAACAGCCACATGTGGCTAGTGGTTCCCATGATGGACAGGACAGGGCTAGAGAGAATGAACATAGACACATACCTGCAAGGGTCAAGCTTTCAGGAAAAACTAAGTGGAGCAGGCAGGAGAACAGATGAGATAGTGGCTAATTAAATAAAATCCAAATAAAAGACTACTTAAGGGGCACATCATGTGGGTGCTCTCGTGGATCAGAGATTTCAATAAAGACAGGTGCTGGATCCTGCCAGTTCCTGGTAGAATTCTCCAGCAATTGCCTGCTGTGCCTTGTTTTACAGCTCTTGTAAAAGTTCACCCTTAGCTTTAGACCCCAGTCATGGTGGGTCAGGTTGCAATATGAGATCAAGTTTGTGTTCCCTCCCCAAGGGACAAAATCTACTTTAGGACAGACACAGGCTGCTGGGCTATCTGTGGGTAGAAGCAGCATTTTCCTTACTAAATGGATCTTCTCAAGGACATACACAAGGCTTTGTGTAATATTTCCAAAAGTTCTGCTCTATGAAAGGATGTTTTCATACAGGTGTGACCAGTTCACTACATGCTTTTTCCATTAAAACAAATTTTGGTGACCCTCTGCAGTGGAATGAGGTAACTTTTTCTTTTAGAAAAGCAAGCAAGAGTTTATTGACGGCAGCAAAAATATCATGAGGTCCCTTATAGGTTGGGGAATATGTCCCTGCGGGGGGTCGGGGGGCGAGAATGGCATGAGTGTGCTACCTGGAGGGGGAGAGGGCTGAATGAGGTAAATTTTCTGCCCAATACTTGAACACTGGTCCCCCAGATACACAGTGATTTGGGGCTTGTAAATTGAGCCTACGATGAATAAGCTGATTTCTAATGTGTGCCTGGTGCCAAAGGGTGAATCAGTGTTGTTAAAGTGGGGGAATCCTTGTCTGCCTGCACCCAAACTGAGTTGTTTAGTTACAGATTGTATAGAAGAGGTATGGAATACAACCCTACTTTAGACCATTTGAGATGTGGTATTTCTCATAAAAATATTTGTTCCCATCTTGATTTTAGCAGCTATGCTTGGTCGTACGCTCTGAAGTAGCCTTAAGAGCTCAGTATGTATAGATTGAGATAGAATGGTTTTGTCCACAGATGGTTTGGGTCTATTGAATCCAAGGTCAATGAGGAATTAAGAAATACTGCAAAACTGTGTTATATTGTTCCTAACTCTTTACTTGATGATATATAACAGAATGTGTCAGCAAACAGTAGTGGGATGGCTGAGGCTAAAAATATTACCCGTGCAAGATGTTATTTGGAAGAACCGATTCTTCCAATTCTTGAGTTAGAAAGTAAGAATAGAGTTTTAAAGGAAGACCCAGTAGGATGATAGGCTTATGATTTTGGAGGGTTGATACAGAGCTTTTAAATTATCCTATATAATAATAGACAAATATGCAAATTGACCATACCCCCGACACACCCACAAGCCATGCCCACAAGCCACGCCCACCTTCCAATCAGAGCGAGTATGCAAATTAACCCAAACCAAGATGGCTACAGCCACAGAGAGCAAGGTTTCCTAGGTAACAGAGGAAGCCAAGCTTTCTGCCAGCCGTTGCAGGCCTAAGCCTCCACTCAAGCTACAAAGTTTCAATTATAGAAGGTAAACAAATTCAAACAAATGGTGGAAGAATGGAGCTTGAGAGAGCAGGCCAGGGTTGCCGCTGGCAACAGGGGAAGCAAAGCTTTCCACACACCCTGGCCAGGCCCAGGCCTCTGCTTAAGGCTACAAAGTTTCAATTATAACCCCAACACAAATGGCTTCGGGCCTCGGAGGGAGCCCCAGGCTTGACTCCGCTCCAGGCTACAAAGTTTCAATTGTAGAAGGAAAATAAATTCCAGATACCAGGGCCTCCGCTTTCGTTGCCAGGGGGCGTGGCCCACCTGCAAACCACCACAGGCCCCTCACTCAGGCCGCCCCACGCCCCAAGGGTACCCCACCCTGATCAGGGACACCCTTCAGGGCAAACCAGCTGGCCCCCACCCCTGTGCCAGGCCTCTATCCTATCTAATAAAAGAGTAATATGCAGATTGATCATCACTGCAACACACAATATAGCTGCCCCCATGTGGTCAAAGATCCTGCCCCCATGTGGACACAGGATGGCCACCACAAGATGGCCAGCAGGAGAGGGCAGTTGGGAGGCACCCGGCCTGCAAGGGAGGGCAGTTGGAGGTGATCAACCCTGCAGGAGAGGGCAGTTAGGGGTAACCAGGCCGGTAGAGGAGGGAAGTTGGGGGCAAACAGGCTGGCAGCAGAGTGGTTAGGGGGTGATCAGGCTGGCAGGCAGAAGCGGTTAGGGGCAATCAGGAAGGCAGGCAGGCAGGCAAGCAGTTGGGAGCCATCAGTCCTGGATTGTGAGAGGGCAGTCGGACATCCCTTGAGGGGTCCCAGATTGGAGAGGGTACAGGCTGGGCTGAGGGACAACCCCCCTCCATGCACGAATTTCGTGCACCGGGCCTCTAGTCATTATCATAATCACAGTAAGAGAAATACATGTACATTATTAAAAACAAAAAAGGCAGAGAAAGGTTTAAATTAATAGTAAAATGCTCCTTCTTCCTGACCTCTATTTTTTCATTCTCTAGACATAACTACTGTTACCAAATTTTCTGGAAAATTTTTATGGATATGCATATAGATAAATGGAAAAACTCTCTGCACCTTGCTTTATTTATTTAATACTCTATCTTGGAGCCCTCTCCTACGTCATTATATAGGCTTTTGTCATCCTTTTTTCAATAGATTTTATTTTTTATAGCAGTTTTAGGTTCACAGCAATATTGAGCAGAAAGCATGGGGTTTTCTCATATATCTTCCGCCCTCATACATGCACAGTCTCCTCCATTTTTTTTTTTCATTTTTCATAAAGGTCTATTTTATTATTGGTGGCTAATGCATTTAACAGTTAAATACATTAAACAATGTATGGGTGACTTCATCCTCCATTATTAACAACCCCCACCAGAGTGGTACATTAATTATAATTGATTAATCTATATTGACACATCATTATCACCCAGAGTGTATAATTTACATTAGGGTTCACTCTTGGTGTTATATATTCTATGGTCTTGGACAAATATGTTTCTCACTTCTTTTTTCCATTTAGTGACTTTTTTGGATTGATTTTAGTTATTGTTGTTGAACTTACATGTTTATTTATTTATTTATTTATTTTTTTTAAATATATATTTTATTGATTTTTTTTACAGAGAGGAAGGGAGAGGGATAGAGAGTTAGAAACATCGATGAGAGAGAAACATCAATCAGCTGCCTCCTGCACGCCCCCTACTGGGATGTGCCTGCAACCAAGGTACATGCCCTTGACCAGAATCGAACCTGGGATCCCTCAGTCCGCAGGCCAATACTCTATCCACTGAGCCAAACCGGTTAGGGCTTACATGTTTATTTTTGGAAAGAGTTGAGGTTACAGATCATACATCTCTTAGTGGTTACCCTTAATTTTTGCTATAGGAAATGGATATTAAAATACACTTTATTTTTATAACAGTTTTAGATTTAGAATGCAAAGCTAGTGCAGAAAGTTCCCATATGCTCCACACCTAGTTTCCCCTATTATTAATATAGTACATTTGAGCCCTTGCCAGTGTGGCTCAGTTGGTTGAGCGTTGCTCCATGCACCAAAAGGTTGCCAGTTCGATTCCCGGTCAGGGCACATACCAAGGTTGCAGGTTTGATCCCCAGTCTGGATGCGTGTAGGAGGCAACTGATCTGTTTCTCCCTCACATTGATGTTTCTCTTTCTTTGTGTGTGTCTCTCTCCCCCTCCTTCCCTACCCTTTCTCTTTTCCTTTCTGTCTCTCTAAAATAAACAAAAACATATAAAAATATGGCACATTTGTCACAATTAATGAACCAATATTGATACACTATTATAAACTAAAATTTCAGATTTCCTTAGTTTTTATCTAAAGTCCTTTTTCTGTTCCAGAATCCAATCTAGGATACTACTTGACTTTCCATAACTATATCCCCTTAGACTCTTCAGGCTATTCCAGTTTCTTAGACTTTCTTTGTTTTTGATGATCTTGATAGTTTTGAGGAATACTAGTCAAGTATTTTGTAGGATGCCTTCAATTGGAATTTGTCTGATGTTTTTCTCATGATTATACTTAGGTCATGTGTTTTTGAGAGGAAGGCTACACACGTACTATAGCGCCCTTCTCATCATATCATATCCAGGGTATATACACTATCAATATTACTCATCACTGTCCGTGTTAATCTTGATTATCTGACTCTCCAACAGTGAGAAACCTAGCTTCTACAATCCACCATTCATTTACTTATTCAGTTCCAGTGGGAATGCAAAGCTGTTTGCTTGAGACTTGATAATGTATATACCCTCATGGGAAACTAGTACATGCCGATCTCAAGGGAATGATAGCTATCAAATTCCAAAACAAGCAGCATTGGGCAGATGGAGTGGAAGATTCTTTGTGGAAAGCTTTTCCCCAGAGTCTTTTCAGTTATGTGTGATTGGTTAGAGCTACTATGCTAGGTGTAGTTGCTAGGGCCGTGGGGTACCCTGAGTTGACAAAATGCAGAGTAGCCTTTGTGAAACCTGGGGTGAGGTGAAAGATCTTAGCCCATTTTCAGTGGAGCTTTGGGCTCCAATATTCCCTGTTGCAAAAGTCATACATAACATGTAGTAATATTTTTGTAAGATGGTACTTTATGTTCTATACAGTTGAGCCTTCCAACTTCTAATGGACTGAAGAATTTTTTTTTTTTTTTTGGTGGGGATAAGTTGTTTGTGGAAGGATATCAATTCATTATATCTTTGGGAAGCTTCAACTGATCTTCTTTTGTGGCATTACCTTCATGATACTAAAGAGAAATGACCATTACAAGAGAGTATTTTAGTATTATTTTGTTTCATGCAAAGATAGTTAAAATTAAAAATTTTTATTTTTATTTTTTAGGATCTGCAGACTTTGATTTCGATCTGAGTGATGCATTGAAGGAAACTTCCTCAGTAAAGCGTGAGTAGTAAATTAAATAATATGTTAAAAGCAAACAATAGCAATTAATATGTACCATCCACTCAGAAAACATACTCAAGGAAAACGGGTGGCTTGTATTGCACTTGATCGGATAAAATATGGGTATCATAAATTATATTATTCAAAAGAAAATCTGAATATTTAAAATTCTTTGTTTCTTTTGTGGAGAGTACCAAGCAATATGTTATAATTGATATAGCATTTTCTCCAGCTCTAGTCATAGCCTGTACTGGTATAACATGCCATCAGGCAGTGGCCTCCAAGCTCAGAATATGGTACTTCCCTAGCTCAGAATAAGGTACTTTGAAGTGAATAAGGGATTTGTTTCTCCTTTTAGATTTTAAAAAAATAATGGCTTTACTTAAGATGGTGTCTGCATGTAATCTCTCAAATGGGAAGCTTTGTCATCAGCTTGTCTTTACATTTAAAAACATGTGTGAATGCTTAGAAAGTAAAGCTGAGATTTTCCTTGACCCCTCCCCATCCTACTAAAACCCACTCCCATCTCAAGAAGGAACTGATGATTAGTGTTCTATGTCGTTATGCACATCTATACACATAGTTGTTTTTTTTTGTTTGTTTGTTTTACATGTGTAGGGCTTTTTAATTTAGTTTTATGCATATTATTTCATAACTTGTTTTTTTAGTTAATATGTATCGAAAGACCTGAGTGAATATATTTATTTGTATTAGTTTCCTAGGGCTGCCATAACAAAGTACCACAAACTGGGTGGCTTAAAACCACAGAAATTCATTCTCTCAGAGTTCTGGAGGCCAGACGTCCAAAATCAAGGTATTGGCAGGACCATGCTCCTTCCTAAGGCTCAAGGGGAGGTTCTTGCCTCTTCCAGATTCTGGTGGTGGTAGCAATCCTTGGTGTTCCTTGGTTTGCCGCTGTGGCATTCCAATCACTGCCTCCATCTTCACACAGCCTTCTCATTTGTGTGTGTCTTTTCCTCTTCTGTTTCTTATAAATACAGTTTTTGTTGGATTCAGAACTCACCTGGGTAATCCTGAGTGGTATCATTTCCAGAACTTTAACTTAATTACATCTGCAAAGATCCTTTCTACAAATAAGGTCCTATTCCTGGGTTCTGTGGATTAGGTCTTGGCTATATAGTTTGGGGGCCACCATTCAACCTACTGCATTATTCATATACCTATATCTCAGACACAAACCTGTGCTTCATGGAACTAGCATTCCAGTGATGTGGCTATGGCTGTGGCCATTTTGTTACTGATGGACATGTGGTTTGTTTCTATTCTGGACAATTACAAATAGGGCTTCAGTGAACATTTCTTGTCCATATCCTTTGTGCCCAAGTACAGTGGAACTACAAGGCCAAAAGGTATATTTATTTTATATTTTAACAGATTTTGCCAAATTATTTCCAAAATGAATTTACCATTATGTACTCCCATTGATACTGTTATGATAGTACCTTTTATCCCAGCCTCACACCACCACCAGATTTTACCAATCAAAAACATTTTACCAATATGATGGACAAAATATCTTATTGCTTATTATACATTTACCTGATTATGCTAAGATGGAGTATTATCTACACTAATAAAAGAGAAACATGCAAATAACAATCACTCTGCTATGCCCACAAGCCACGCCCACCAGCCAATCAGGAGTGAGTATACAAATTAACCCAACCAAGATGGCGGCCAACCACAGAGCTGGAGCAAGCAGGAGGCTTGGGTTGTCCCGGCAATGGAGGAAGCCAAGCTTCTACCCGTGCTGGCTAGCCCTGGCCTCCGCTCAAGGCTACAACGTTTCAATTATAGAAGATAAATAAATCCTAGATACTTGCTTCCAGCCGGCCCTGGCCTCTGCTCAAGGAGGCGCTGAAAAAAAAAAAGAAAAAGAAAAAAAGGAGGGTCTGGGACCTTGGGTCGCCGGGGTGGGGGGTGATCAGGCCAGGATGGGATGGCAGGGGCCATTGGGGGTAAGCAGACCAGCAGGGGGGCCAGTTGGGGGTGAGCAGACCATCAGTAGGGGTCAGTTGGAGGTGATGAGGATAACGGGGGGGGCAGTTTGGAGTGAGCAGACCAGTAGGGGGGCAGTTGGGGGTGAGCAGGCCAGTGGGGAGGAAAGATGGGGGCGAGCAGGCCAGCAGGGGGGGCAGTTGGGGGTGATCAGGCTGGCGAGGGGGCATTTGGGGGCAAGCAGGCTGGTGGCAGGGGGCAGTTGGGGGCAAGCAGGCCAGCAGGCAGAGTGGTTAGGGGCAATCAGGAAGGCAGGCAGGCAGGTGAGTGGCTGGAGCCAGAAGTCCTGGATTGTGAGAGGGATGTCTGACTGCCGGTTTAGGCCCGATCCCTGTAAACTAGCAGTAGGACATCCTTCAAGGTGTGTCCTCGAAGCAAGGAACACCCCCCATCCCCGTGCATGAATTTCGTGCATCAGGCACTAGTCCTATATAATAAAAGGCTAATATGCAAATCTACTGAATGGCAGAATGACCGATCACTATGATGAGCACTGACCACCAGGGGGCAGATGCTCAATGAAGGAGCTACCCCTGGTGGTCAGTGTGCTCCCACAGGGGAAGCACCGCTCAGCCAGAAGCCCTGAGCTGGCTTAGGCCGTCAGTCAGACATTCTCTGAGGGCTCCCGGACTGGGAGAGGGTGCAGGCTGGGCTGAGGGATGCCCGCCCCGCCCCCACCCCCCAGTGCACAAATTTCATGCACTGGACCTCTAGTTTTATATATTTACTAGAGGCCCAGTGCATGAAAATTCATGCACTGGAGAGGGGCAGTCCTCAGCCCGGCCTGCCCCCTCTCACAATCCAGGAGCCCTCAGGGGCAGGAGACGACCTGGCGATCACACCTCTGCTGCTGCCACTGCCAGCAGTGCAAACCTCGGCCGGCCCTGGTTACCTGAGTCTCGGGCAGCCCTGGGCGGCTAGGCAGCCGCCAACTGAGGCTTGCCTGCGCCTCACCCTGGGTGGCTGAGCAGCTGACATCAGAGGCTTGCCTGCACCTCGGTCTGGCCCTGGGCAGCTGGCCAGCTGCCATCCGAGGCTTGCCTGTGCCTCGGGCCAGCCCTGGGTGCCTAGCGGGCTGAGGGGACTGGGCGCCACCATCTTGTGGCTGTGGGTGCCACCATCTTTGAGGGCATGGTAGTCAATTAGCATATTCCATCCTTATTGGCTGTGGGTGCCACCATCTTTGTGAGGGAGTGATGATCAATTAGCATATTCCTACTTTATTAGATAGGATTGACCATTTGCATTTTTCTCTTTGGTGAATTATCTCTTCATATTCTTTCCTCATTTTTCAACTGGGTCATTGGTCTTTTTTTTTATGGGTTTGTGGGATCCCTTTGTATATTGTGGATTGAGAAAGGCAGGAGCTCTGGGGTCAGATTTCCTGTGTCTGAATCCTGCCTCTGCACTAATTAATTATCACCTTGGGCAAGTCATCTGACTTTTCTGCTCCTCAGTTTTCTCATGTGTTACATGAGGCTGATAATAAGCACTACCTCCTAGGATTATGGTAAGGATTAGATGAGCTGGCCCATGTGAAGAACTATGCACAGGACTTGATATAAGGTGAGTGTTCAGTAAGTGTATATCATTATTGTTGTTCTTCGACTGATTTGATTGGAAGGATTGGGTCTCCAGTGTAAGAGTAAGGCATACATAAGAAATGCTCACCTGCTTACATTGATCAACAGACTAAATGCAATTTCCCGTCAAAATCCCAGCTAGAGTTTTGCATAAATAGACAAGCTGATCCTAATTTCAAAGGACCCAGAATAACTAAAAAAAAAAATCTTGCAAAAGAAGAAAAAGTTGGAGGACTCACACTTCTCAATTTCAGAACTTACTACAAATCTGCAATAATCAAGTAGTATGGTACTGGCATAAAGATAGGCATAGAGGTCAATGGAATAGCATTGAAAGTCTAGAAATAAACCCTTGTATCTATGACCATTTTATTTATTTCTTTATTTGTTGTTGTTGTTGTTAATCCTCACCCGAGGATATTTTTTGATTGATTTTTAGGGAGAGTGAAAGTGAGAGGGAAGGACAAAGAGAAACATCGATGTGAGAGAAACACATTGATTGGCTGCCTCCCGCATGAGAGGAGCCTACAACCAAGGCACGTGCCCCTGACCAGAATTGAACCCAGGATCCTTTGGTCTGCAGGCTGAGCTCTATCCACAGAGCCAAACCAGCCAGGGTGACCATTTGATTTTTAAATTTTTTTTCTATTTCAGAGAGGAAGGGAGAATGAGATAGAAACATCAGTGATGAGAGATAATCATTGATGGGCTGTCTCCTGCCTCCTGCCTCCCACAACCTGGGAATGTGCAAGGAGGTCACAGTCCACAGGCCAATGCTCTATCCACTTAGCCAAACTGGCTAGGGCTATTTACTATTATATTGTAACACATATTATAAAGAATCACTCCTGGTAGGAATGCCATATTGCTGATAGTGTTTGCTGAACAGCAAAGAATCCTTTCTAAGTTTTATTTTGAGAAAGGCTTCATAGAAATAGGTTTCTTTACTTTAGGAACTCACTGCTTTAGCGAAGTTAACTACTCTTCTAATTCCTTTATAAGTAACTAGAGTTTCCTCATCTCACTTAATACTATTTAAAGGCTAACAACAAGATCTGTTGTTAATATTATCACAAAAAGTGCACAGATCCAAGCTCATGTTCTATATCACCGCAGGCTCAGGCTCTGACAGAGCAACTGGTTCCACATGCAGGTAAGGAATGCCCTTTCTTGAAATGGCACCTGAAGATCTTCAGAGAAACCAGACTTTTCCAGAAACTGTGCATAGTAGGGAAGAACTCCCCAAAGCTGTAGTAATCAAGACTTGTGTGATATTGGCATAAGGACAGACATGTGCAGCAATCAAACAGAAATGAGAGTTCAAAAATAAACTTTTACATCTACTATGAGTTGATTTTTTTTTAAACTGGGAAAACAACTATTTTTATGCCAGAGCTGTTCAAGTCATACAGATTTTAAGCTAATATTATATAATAATGGTTTTAGTAATATAATTTCTTTTTCCTATTTATACATATCATCATAATATAGATATACATAAAGAGCCTCATTTAGACAGGTAAGCGGTACTTCCTAATTTTACAGGTGCAAAGTCAAATGGAAATTATAGGCATAAAATCATCTCTAAACTGATGAGCTAGATTAAAGAAATATATATGATGACAGCAGGTTATCATATGTGGTTCTCTTATTATAAAAATTTGTCCAGTCCAGCTGGTGTTGCTCAGTGGTTGATCATCAACCATTGAGCCAGGAGGTCATGACCCATGAACCAGGAGGTCACGGTTCAATTCCTGGTCAGGGCACATGCCCAGATTGTGGGCGCGATCCCCAGTGTGGGGCATGCAGGAGACAGCTGATCAATTATTCTCATCATTGAGATGTTTCTATCTTTCCCCCCTTACTTCCTCTCTCTGAAATCAATAAAAACATTTTTTTAAATCCATCCACTGGTGTGATCTTCATATTGAGCTATACATTAGTGTGCACAAAGCCTTCTCAAAAAGTAAACATGATCATTTTAAGGGAAAGACTTTCCATGTTCTCAACTTCCATATATATTTTGCTAAAACTGAACTGTGGTAGAATGCACATGGAGTTGTGGTGATGGTCTCCTTTCCTATCCTTCCCTCGTTATAAAAAAACTATTTACTGAAGTAAAATTCACATAACAAAATTAGCTATTTTAAAGTGAACAATTCAATAGCATTTAAAGAAATTCACAGTGTTGTGCCCCTCCATCCAGTTCCAAATCATTTTTGTCACTAAAAGTAATATCCCTTACTCATTGAACAGCTTCTCCTCATTTGCCCCTCCCCTATCCCTAGACAATCAGTCTACATTCTATATCAATTGATTTTTCTGTTATGGATATTTCCAGTAGATAGTATCTTACAATATGTGGACCTTTTGTCTCTGGCTTCTTTCACATAGTATAATGTTTTGGAGGTATGTCTACCTTGTAGCATATATCAGTGCTTCACTCCTTTTATGCCTGTTTATTATTTCATTATATGAATACACCACAATTTGTTTATCCATTCATTATTTGATGGCCATTTGGCTGTTTCTTTCTTTTGGCTATTGTGAATAGTACTGTTATGAACATGCATGCACATTTTCTTATTTGAAAACCTGTTTTTAATTCTTTTGGGTATATATCTAGGAGTGGAATTGTAAGGTTGTATGGTCATTCTATGTTTAACTTTTTGAGGAACTACCAAACTGTAAGGTTGGTGGTCAGTCATTCCTGAATTTAGTAATTTAGGTCTTTCTTTTTATCTTGGTCAGTCTACTGACAGGTTGTCAATTTTGTTGAAAGAATCAACTTTTTGGTTTTGTTTACTTTCTCTATTATTTTATATTCTCTAATTCATTTATACTATAATAATTTCTTTTTCTGCTTGATTTAGGTTTAGTTTCTTCTTTTTCTAGTTTGATAATGTGAAAGAATTAGACTTTTGATTTGAGATTTTTTTTTTTAATGTAGTTGTTTACAATTACAAATTTTCCTCTTAGCACTACTTTTACAGCAACACATAAGTTTTGGTATATTGTGTTTTCATTTTCATTCATCTCAAAGTGTTTTATAATTTCCATTGTGGTTTTTCTTTGACCCATTGGCTATTAAGAGTGTGTTGTTAAATTTCCATATACTTGTGAATTTTCCAAATGATCTTCTGTTAATGATGTCTATTTTCATCCTATTGTGGTTGGGGAATACAATTTGTATTATTTCAGTCTTTTTAAATATGTTGAGATTTGTTTTGTAGCCTAGCATATTGTCTATCCTGGAGAATATTTCATGTGTTCTTGAATAGAATGTATTTTCTTTTATTGGGTGGTATATTCTATATATGTCTGGTGGTCTAGTGTTGCTCAAGTGACATCTTTCCTTTCTGATTTTTTGTTTTATGATGGAAAGGACGGTATTGAAATCTCCAACTATTATTGACAGGTTGTCTGTTTTCCCCCTCAATTTTGTCATTTTTGCCTCATGTATTTGGGGGCTTTGTTGTTAGATACATATATGCTCTTTGGTTGTTTTTTGTTGTTAATCTTCACCTGAGGATATTTTTCCATTGATTTTTGGGGAGAGAGAAGGAAAGACAGAAACATCGATGTGAGAGAAATACATTGGTTGGTTGTCTCCTGCACGAACCCCGACCAGGGCCCAGGACAGGGAGGAGCCTGCTGCCAAGGTATGTGCCCTTGACCAGAATGGAACCCGGGACCCTTTGGTCCACAGGCTGATGCTCTATCCGCTGAGCAAAACTGGCTAGGGCCATATATGTTTTTTTTAAATCTTTATTGTTCAGATTATTACAGTTGTTCCTCTTTCCCCCCTATACCTCCCCCCCCACCCAGTTCCCACCCCACCCCATGCCCTTACCCCCCCCCCACTGTCCTCATCCATAGGTGTATGATTTTTGTCCAGTCTCTTCCTGCACCCGCAACACCCCTTTTCCCCCAAGGATTGTCAGTCCACTCCCTTTCTATGCCCCTGATTCTGTTATATTCACCAGATTATTCTGTTCATCAGATTTTTTATTCACTTGATTTTTAGATTCACTTGTTGATAGATATGTATTTGTTGTTTACCTTTTTCTTCTTCTTCCTCTTCCTAAGAATACCTTTCAGCATTTCATATAATAGTGGTTTGGCGGTGATGAACTCCTTTAGCTTTTTCTTATCTGTGAAGTTCTTTATCTGACCTTCAATTCTGAATGATAGCTTTGCTGGGTGTGTTGTTAATCTTGGTTGTAGGTTCTTGCTATTCATGACTTTGAATATTTCTTGCCACTCCCGTCTGGCCTGCATAGTTTCTGGTGAGAAATCAGCTGACAGTCGTATGCATGCTCCCTTGTAGGTAACTAACTGTTTTTCTCTTGCTGCTTTTAATATTCTCTCTTTGTCTTTTGCTCTTGGCATTTTAATTACGATGTGTCTTGGTGTGGTCCTCTTGGGATTCCTTTTGTTTAGGGTTCTGTGTGCTTCCTGGACTTGTAAGTCTATTTCTTTCACCAGGTGGGGGAAGTTTTCTGTCATTATTTCTTCAAATAGGTTTTCAGTATCTTGCTCTCTCTCTTCTTCTGGCACCCCCATAATTCAGATGTTGGTACGCTTGAAGTTGTCCCAGAGGCTCCTTACACTATCTTCATATTTTTGAATTGTTTTTGCTTTTCTGGTTGGGTGTTTTTTGCTTCTTTGTATTTCAAATCTTTGACTTGATTCTTGCAATCCTCTAGTCTGCTGTTGGATCTCTGTATATTATTTTTAATTTCAGTCAGTGTATGCTTAATTTCTAGTTGGTCCTTTTTTACATCCTCGAGGGTCTTACTAAATTTATCAGCCTTTACTAGAAAATTCTTGAAAAACCTTATAACCGTGGTTTTGAACTCTATATCCAGTAGTTTTCTTTCCTCCATTTCTTTCATTTGTGACCTGTTTCTTTGTCTCCGCATTTTGGCTGCTTCCCTGAGTTGATAGAGTAGCTTTGTATGCTAGGTGTCCTATAGGGCCCAGTGGCTCAGCCTCCCCAGTTACCTGAGGTGGACACTCTTGGTGCACCCCTTTGTGGGCTGTATGCACAGTCTTGTTGTAGTTAAGCCTTGATTGTTGTTGGTATCATTGGGAGGAATTGACCTCCAGGCCAATTGGCTGTGAGGATTAGCTGTGTCTATGGTGGGAGAACTTCTGTGCTGGAGACACCCTTATGGGGCAAGACTTGCTTCAGTGGAGCTTTGGTGCTCACTGAGTCTGCCCCCTGAGTGTGTTCCTTATGTATCTGAGGAGTTGTAATCTGGATGGTCCTACTCTGACCCCTGGGTACACTGGCTCTTGGATCTCCAAGGAGGTGCTAATTTATCCTCTGCCTGAGGCCACCCAGCAGGAACTATGGAGAGACCTACAGATTCCTCTTCTTTGTTTGGATTTTGGAGGTGCCCAGACGAGGCCCAGCTGTGAAGCAATGCAAGCTGCTGTAGGGCCTTGGGCCTTCTTTTGGATGTTCTGGGTCTTTCTGACTCAGATGCAGTTTGTTAGGTAAGTTTAGATTTCAAAGGACCAGGCCATTCATATGCAAAAGCCTCTGCACACAGCTTGGATGGGGCGGAATCTCAGGGCGGAGCAAACAGCAATGGCTTCCTGTCAGCCCTGCCCTAAGAGGCCCTCGGGTCTCAGTGTCCCTTGGTAATCGCTGCAAGCACCTCTGAGAGAAAGCCACCCTTGAATTCTGCCCGCTGCCAGACAGTCCAGTTTCTCCCCGTATGAGTCTGGGTCCCCAGAGTCTCGCCCGGAACTGGAGTTCAGAGCAGACAGGAGCTTGTGTCTCCCTGTGGATTGAAAAAGCCAGCCACATACTCAGTTGCCAGCCCTCTCCACGTGCGCACCTCCATACCTCTGGACTTGACTTCCACAGCTCCTCTGAGTCTCAGTGTGCTTTTCTCTTCCCTTCTAGTTGTAGAATTTCTACTTAGCCAGCCTTCCTGTGGTTCTGGATGATGTCCGTTTTGTCTTTTAGTTGTAGTTTTGAAGTGGTTGTGCGCGGCAGCAAGTTCAGGTGTTTACCTATGCCGCCATCTTGGTTTCTCTTGGTCGGGCCATATATGTTTTAAATTGTATTTCTTCCTGCTGGCTTCATCCTTTCATCATTATAAAATGTCACTCATTGACTCCTGTAATAATGTTTGTCTTAAAGTCTCTTTTATCTGATGTCATTACTCCAGCTCTCTTATGATTGCTATTTGCATTCTATAGCTGTATCTATCCTTTTACTTTAAATTAATTTCTATTTTGTGTGTTTTTTTCCTGAGTAGTCAATAATTATTGAGTGATTGCTGTATATAAACCTAAACCTGTTTCATCTCTTCTTTCCCATTACTCAAATTTTCTTTCTCCCTACTACCTCCAATAGTTGTAACAGTTACAGTATTGGAAAACTTATACATGGCATGCCTTGTAATTAATGTGAAAGAATTCCACAAATTTAAGGAATATGGTTAAGCCCACAGACCTAATATTGGCAGTAGTTGCCACACTGATATAAAATATTTCCTTGGTGTTATAACCACTTTAAGTTTATAAGACACTCCCATACTCTATGGGGAACATAACTTCCATCCACCCATGGGCAGTAGTGTCTGTGGTTATGCTGCCAGGTTGATAGTGGTTTAAACCAAGGCTTGAAGCTCACAAGGGTCATGCTCCAACTCTGGAATTCACTGGACCATGTAGCCACCTCTAGCAGATCTGGGAGGAAGCCCCAGCTCCATTAGTCACAAGTTGCATGTGGGACAACATCCACCTCACTACCCATCCTCTGAAGAAATGTGAGCAAAACTTGTCTCATTTAAACCTCCTACATCTCCTTGTCATCCTTCTCTAAGTGATTCTCAGAGGCCTACGAGGAGCCTCAAGGACCAAGACCAGGGTACGCTACTCATGATGTGACTTCCCTGAGCCATGAAGTGGCTGCTGTATTTTGTTACTAAATGTGCTTCTCTTGCTGTCCCCCTCCCTCTTTTAGAGAGATGGGACCATGTCACTACCACAACCAAGAGGCCTGGAACGACCAGAGCTCCGGCAAAGCCTGCAGGTAACATGCTACTCTAATGAGGGCAATGAGGAAAGACCCCATGGAGCTCTCTCTGGGGTAGTATAGTCTCCAGGTGAACTACCCATAGTTTTAAGCCCTGTATATGCAATGCCAACCAAGACCTTTATCTGAACATTGGATTTTACTTAATAGAGGATATAGCTGCCAAATCACTGTGACTTTTTTTTTTATGAAAAGGTTTGCTTGGGAAAATTTCAAGAGAAAAACCCATTTGAATTTTCTTCCCCTTTCAACCATTTCACATTCTAAAATCAGGGCAGGTGTAATTGTATAGGTTTATGACCCCCCCCCCCCACGTCAAATGCTTTCTTAGGCAGTTGGAACATTTTGGATTACATTTATTTTACAGTGTCATTTTCAGTAAAGGATTTTGGAACTTGAGTCTTCTTTGTGACTTTTTCCTGAAGTTGTTTTAACCTTTGTCCGGATGGGCCATCTTACTATTTGGACATCTTCACTGATATAAAGACAAACTTAGCATTGGGGTGGGAGGTACAATCATTGCTTCCATCAGGCAACTTGTTACTAGTATTTAGGAACATGCTACCATGTTCCTTGAAGTAGAGTTACCTTTCTTCTAAAGAGACAGTCTTGAATCAAGAGAGATTTACTGCTGCTTTATGATTTGCCCTTGTGTCTTCACATTTCCACCCTCAAAAGGGTGGTTTGTGTGTGTGTGTGTGTGTGTGTGTGTGTGTGTGTGTGTGTGTGTGTGTATGACTATGAAGACTCCCTCTTGATTGTCCAGTTTATGCCCTCTATGAAGCTGGTTTTGAATATTGGCTTAATATCTGTAATCAGTGAGTATGCTGTGGTCTGACTGCTGGCCTAAGGAAAGCATATATAGAAATATAAAAAGTAGAAAGTCCTCCTATATAGTAAAAGCCTAATATGCTAAGTGTCTGGTTGTCTGGTCAACTGGTCGGCCGTTCAACCAATCAAGGTGTAATATACTAATGATATGCTAAGGCCCCTCAACCGCTCGCTATGATATGCACTGACCACCAGGGGTCAGCCAGTCAACCGATCAGCCAGTCACTATGACATGCACTGACCATGAGGGGTCAGATGATCCGACTGGTAGGTTAATTTGCTGCTGGGGTTTGGCCAATCAGGACTGAGCAAGATGGACTGGACATGCCCTGGAGCCCTCCCACGGTCCCTTCCTGGCTGGCCAACCTCCTGCATCTCTCCCTGGCCCTGATTGTGTGCTGGTGGGGTCCCTCGGCTTGGCCTGTGCCCTCTCGCAATCTGGGACCTCTCGGGATGTTGGAGAGCTAGTTTCGCCCCAATCCCACAGGCCAGGCCGAGGTACCCCACTGGTGCATGAGTTCATGCACTGGGCCTCTAGTGGTAATATTATGCAAAGGCAGAAAGCAGTAACTTGCTCCATCCTGCTGGTGTTTTCGTTATTGATATCTGTAGAAGGAGTTAGAACCCAATTTAAGGTTTTTTTTGTCTTAATCCATTGATTAACTGAGCTCATGGGTGTAGTTTTGTCTTTTGGGAATCTTGCACCCAGTTGTTAATCGGTTGGCTGTTTCTTTATGTTTTGGTGCCCATTGAAGGTGATGATTTTGACTTGGCTGATGCTTTGGGTGATCGAGATGATGGCCGCAGGAAGCCAAGTGCTGGAGGAGGAGGTAAATTGTAGCTGGTTGAAAGCACTGGCCAGCATAGTAGCTTACTGGTCGAGTTGTAGCTCATTCACTACTATAGCCCACAGAGCCACTCCTGGCCTGGCAGAGCTGGGGGCACTTCAAGGCACAGGAGAACCCTAAAACAGTGTTCTCAAACTTTTTGGACCCCCCCAAATTATTGAGGATCTCAAGGGTTTTTGGTTTTGTGGGTTACATCTGTCAATATCTATCATCTTCACCCTAGCCCAAGCATGTAGGAGGTAGCCAATTGATGTTGATGTTTCTCTCTCATCGATATTTCCATCTCTCCCTCTCCCTTCGTATCACTCTAAAATCAATAAAAACAGCCCTGTCCAGTTTGGCTCAGTGGATAGAGTGTTGGCCTTCAGACTAAAGGGTCACAGGTTCGATTCTGGTCAAGGGCACATACCTCGGTTGCAGACTCCGTCCCTGGCATGGTGCATGCAGGAGACAACCAATCGATGTGTCTCTCTCACACCTATGCTTCTCTCTCTGTGTCTCTCCCCCTCCCTTCCACTCTAAAAATCAATGGAAAAAACATCCTCAGGTGAGAATTAAACAAAAACAAAAAAAGTGAAGTCAAATTAATAAAAGCATATTTTTTAAAAAAACACACATTTAGTATCTTACTGTTCTAGAGATCAGAAATATGATCTGGGTTCCACTGGGACAAAATGAAGGTACTGACAGGTCTGCATTCCTTTGGGGGGTTCTAGGGGAAAATCTGTTTCCTTGTCTTTTCCTGATTCTAGATGCCACCTACATTTCTTGGTTTGTGGCTGCTTCCTCCATCTTTAAAGCCAGCAGTATAGCACCTTTAAATTTCTCTCTCACTCCCATCCCTGCTTCCATCATCACATCTACTTCTCTGACTCTTTTGCCTCCATCTCTTTCCCTTATACGTGCTTTTATAATTACATTGAGTCTACTTGGAGAATCCAGGATAATCTCCCCATCTCAAGGTCCTTAGCTTAATCACATCAGCAAAGTTCCTTTCCCCAAGTAAGGTAATACAGTTACACGTTCAGTATTGTTGGCAGAATTCATTTCTGTGCAGTTATAGAACTTGTATCTACTTCTTTAAGGTTAGCAAGAGAATCAGAATCTGTTTCCTCTAATGTCAGCCCAGGGAAGGCCTAAACTCTCTTTTCAAGGGCTCACCTGATTAAATCATACACAATATTCTCCATTTTGAGTAATTTAGTCATACTGATTGGGCATCTTAATTCAGCCTGCAAAATCCCTTCACCTCTGCCATATGTCATTACCTGATTATGGGAGTGAAATGGTCCCTCTCATACTCAAAGGGCTGGGATTAAATGGGGTATGTATACCAGCAGGGCAGGAGTCTTGGCAACTATGTTAGAGTTCTACTTACCCTATTTATCTAGGACATTAAGTGAAACTGGCATTCTCTTTCAACTGCTATTGTATAGTGAAGAATCTAATGGCTCCTTGTTCTGTTTGGTGTTACTGCCTTGGTTCATTCTAGGGCCAGGTTTACTCGCCCTTGCTTTTACATCATAGTGCAAATATCAACCCTGTTAAAAGGGCAAAGAATATCTGAGGCTGGTTATGAAAATAGTTATGACCTCATGGACCCCAGAGGTCCATGGAACAAACTTTAAGAACTTTCTGAGAAGATGACTACATATTTATGTAGCATTCGTATGTTTTCCTTCAAATCACTGAGCTCTTCAATATTAATGTGCAATGCGCATATATTTGTGGAGTTGGGGCAGGAAGGTCATTTTTATATGTCTTCTGTGTATTAAGTTACACTTTTATAATTTCACTTTTGTGATAATCATATAAATTAGTTAAACCTTTTAGGAGAGCAATTTGACAAAGTCTTTGAATGAGCAGTTCTACTTCAAAGCATTTTCCCTCTAGGTGCACTTAAGTATGTGTGCAGAGATACAGTTGGAATAGCTTTTGCAGCTTTCTTGTGTTTTGTATCCATCTAAAATTACTCTCACCAGGCCGGTGTTACTCAGTGGTTGAGCATCAACCCAGGAACCAAGAGGTCACCATGCCCGGGTTGCTGGCTCAATCTCCAGTAGGGCGCCTGCAGGAGGCAACTGATCTCATCGATGTTTCTATCTCTCTATCCCTCTCCCTTCCTCTCTCTCTACAAATCAATTCAAATATTTAAAAAATTAAATACTCTCAAATCTCAGGGTTAAATTCATAAATTCTAAACCATTCATACTCTGCAGCCATTACAAAAAATATGGTAGATCTCTAGAACTGACATGAAAAAAGCAAGTCACAGAACAGGATATATGTAGTATGACTCAAGTTCTTATCAAATATAAGTGTATGTGAACATGCAGACATGCACACGGGCATGCATGCAGGTCTGAAAAGATTCATGGTAACCACTTCTGGAGAGAGATTTGTGACTGACCATTATATTTTCTCTCTTGCCATTCTATACCATTGGATTATTTTTTTTATATTGAGCATATATTCCCTTTTTAATAAATTTCAACTTTAAAAAAACTTAAAGCCATCTTTATTAATGAGGAAGAACTCTAGATGACATAACCCCGGAACACCTTAATGAATATGTCCTCCCGTCATTGTTCAGATGAGAGGAACTTGTCCAACATCCTGCTGCAAGCTAACAATGCAGCTGGACTGGAGCCCAGAGATTCTGGCTTTACCTTGAGGACTTTTTCCTCTGCTGCATGCTGCCATTGGAAGTGCTTGCACAGGCAGGGTAATGATGACCCCAAAGGTGAGTTTAAGGTCACTTGATGCACCCTGGCTGAAGAAGCCCTGGCAAAGGCCTCTACTCAGCCACAGGTCAGCCTGCCCCCAGAAAGTTGTTGCAGCACCTCAAAGCCAAAAATATCAGCTTTGACTTGTAGTATGTTACTGGTCTGCTTTGCAGTGTTCCTAGCCCTGGAAGGTTAGATCCAACAATCTAGGAAGCTGAAAAAGGGACTAGTCTTTATGAAGTAAGCACAGTGTGATTACAGAAAAAAGTGACCCCAGGCTCTCTAGAAAGGTTGTGTTTTATATACTCATTTCAAATAGAGAATTGTGTTACTTGCTCTAGAAAGATACCCTCTCTAGAAGAGTTTCAGTATTGTACAAACCATTGGGATCAGGAAGGAAGAAGCTTCAGTTGTCTGAAAACTTTCCTTGTGTATACCACCTCATTTCTAGATGTTCTTACTGCTATGGTCCCCTAAGTCAGGACTACATGATTTGCTCCTTAGTTTTTCAGATTGATAATAGACATTCCTGGGCCCCTGAAGACCAGTCATTTATGCATCAGAATTTTTATTGGGGGTATAAAAATGACCTTGATGCTCAAATCAATCTATTTTTTATATGTTTTTATTGATTTCAGAAAGGAAGGGAGAGAGAGATAGAAACGTCAGTAATGAGAGAATCACTGATTGGCTACCTCCTGCACACCCCCTACTGGGGATAGGGCACATGCCTGGGTTGCATGCTCAAACTGGGAATAGAACTGTGACCTCCTGGTTCATAGGTTGATACTCAACCACTGAGCCATGTCAACTGGGATAAATCTTTAGTTTTAAATTGACTTTTTCTTTTGAGGTAATTGTAAATTCACATGGAAGTGTAAGAAATACTACAGAGAGATCCTGTACATCCTATACTCAGTTTCCCAATGGTAATATCCTGTAAAATTATAATGTCACAGCCAGGAGATGGACATTGATATAGTCTAGTGATCTTATTCAGGTTTTTCCAATTTTACTTGTATTCATCTGGATGTGTGGATGTTTTCCCTCTTATGCAATTTTTTTAAAAAAATATTTTTTATTGATTTTAGAGAGGAAGGGTAAGGGAGAGAGAGATAGAAACATCAATGATGAGAGCAAATCATTGATTGGTTGCCTCCTGCACAACCCCCACTAGGGATTGAGCCTGCCACCCAGGCATGTGCCCTGACCAGGAATCGAACTGTGATCTCCTGGTTCATAGATTGACGCTAAACCACTGAGCCATGCCGGCTGGGTCCTCTTATACAATTTTATTACCTGTGTAGGTTCATGTATCCACCTTGATAGTCCAAACAAAGAACAGTTCCCTGATTACAAAGAACTCCCTTGCTGTCCTTTTTATAAACAGAACCCCTCCCTCCTGCTGCCCTCCCACCTTTTCCCTCACCTTACCACTAATTTGTTATCTACCCATAGAACTTGGCAATTTAGAACAAGTTATGTAAATGGAATCATCTAGTATGTAATGTGTGGGGATTTTTTACTAAGCATAATTGCCTTGAGATCCATCCAAGTTATTGCATGTATCAATAGTTTGTTTTTTCTTGCTGAATAATATTCCATGATTTATCAGTTTATGAAGGTCATCTGGGTTGTTTCTAATATTTGGCAATAAGTACTTATATACAGGTTTTTGTATGAACATGAGTTTTCATTTCTTTGGGGAAAATGCCCAGGAGTATAATTGCTGAGTCATATGATAGTTGTAGATTTAGATTTTTTAAATAATATTTCAAAACTGTTTCCTAGAGTTGTTTTACCATTTTATATTCCCACTGGCAATATATGTGATCCAGTTTCTCTGCATTGTCAGCACTTAGTGTTATTACTGGGTTTTTTTATTATAGTCATTCTGATAGGTGTGTAATGGTAAATCGTTGTGTTTTAATTTGCATTTCCCTAATTCCACATGCTTTCTGGCCATTTGTATAAACTCTTCAGTGAAATTTCTCTTCATGGCTTTGCCCATTTTCTAGTCAGATTTTTTTTTACTGTTGAATTTTGAGAGTTCCTCATATATTCTAGACACTAGTCCTTAGTCAGATATGTTTTGAAATATTTTCTTCTACTCTGTAGCTTGTCATTTCATCTTTTTAACACGGTCTTTTGCAAAAGGAAATGTTTTAAATTTGGTGAGGTCTGATTTAACTTTTTTTTTTTCTTTTATGGATCATGGTTTTGCTTTCAGGCCTATGAACTCTTCACCCAGATCTTAAACTTGAAGATTTTGATAGGGCTTATGTTAAAGACATAATAAGGTCAATTGGAGGAGAGTTGACATCTAACTGAGTCTTCAAATCTATGAACACAGTATGCCTCTTTGCTTATTAAGGTAGTCTCTGATTTCTCAGATTAGCATATTATTTTCAGCATGCTCTTTTTCTGTTTGTTATCAGGTTCATAAAATGAGTTGGGAATTAGTCTTCCTCTGTTTTCTGGAAGAGATTGTGTGAAATTGGTGTTAATTCCTCTTTAAATATTTGGTAGAATTCAGCAGTGAAATCATAAAAACCTGGAAATTAAGTTTGGGAAGTTTTACATTTAAAAATTCAGTTTCATTAATGGTTATAGGAATATTCAGATTATGTGTTTCACCTAGGTTGAATTGTGGTGTTTTTGTGTGTATTTTTTAATGTATTTTTATTGATTTCAGAGAGGTAGGGAGAGGGAGATAGAAACATCAGTGATGAGAGAGAATCATTGATTGTCCGCCTCCTGCACGCCCTCCACTGGGGATCAAGCCCGCAACCCAGGCTTGTGCCCTTGACCAGAATTGAACCCAGGACTCTTCAGTCTGCAGGCTGATGCTCTATCCATTGAGCCAAACCAACTAGGGCATTGAATTGTGTTTTTATTGTAGTAAACATACTTAACAAAATTTACCATTTTAACCATTTGTGTATGATTCATTGGCATTAACTACATTCCCAGTATTTTTTAAACATCACCAATGTTTAACCTTTTGAGGAACCACCAAACTCTTTTCCACAACAGCAGCACCATTTTACATTCCCACCAGCAATGTACCAGGGTTTCAATTTATTCACATCCTCTCTAAAACTTGCTGTTTTTTTCTTTTGATAATTGTTATCCTAATGAGTGTAAAGTCGTATCTCATTATGGATTTAATTTGCATTTTCCTAGTTTCTAGCAATGCTGAACATGTTTACATGTGTTTATTGGTCATTTGTGTATCTTCTTTGAAGACATGTCTATTCAAGCCCTTTGCCCATTTTAAAATATCACTGGTTTTTTAATGTTGAGTTGTAGGATTCTTTTATATAGTCTGGATTTTAATGTCTTACTGGATATGTGATTTACAAATATATTCTCTTATTCTATGGATTGTCTTTTCACTCTCTTGATAGTGTCTTTTGTACAAAAGTTTTCAAATGTTCATCCAGGCAAATTTATCTATCAGTTTACCTGTGCTTTTGATGTCATATCCAAGAAATTATCACCAAATCCAATATCATAGTTTTCCCCTATATTTTTTCTAAGAGTTATATACTTTTAGCTCTTGTGTTTAGGTCTTTGATCAATTTCAAATTAATTTTTATATATGGTATAAGGTAAGGTTCCAACTTCATTTTTGCATATTCAGTTTCTTGGAACCTTTGTCAAGAATCTATTGACCATATATGTGAGAGTTTATTTCTGGGTACTCTATTCTATTCCATTGGTCTATATGTCTGTTCTTATGCCAGTACCACACTGTTTTGATTATTATAGATTTATAGTAAGTTTTGAAATTAAGAAAGTGTGAATCCTTCAACTTCTGTTGTTTTTCAAGTTTGTTTTGGCTATTTGGGGTCTTTTTAGATTCCATATGAATTTTAGGGTGGTTTTTAATATCTTTGCAAAAAAATGTGAAAACTATTGAAGGTCTGTAGGTCACATGTGGGACAATATCCACTTCACCACCTATCCTCTGAAGAAATGTGAGCAGAACTTCTCATTTAAACTTCCTACATCTCCTTGTCATCCTTCTCTAAGTGATTCTCAGAGGCCTACGAGGAGCCTCAAGGACCAAGACCAGGGTACGCTACTCATGATGTGACTTCCCTGAGCCATGAAGTGGCTGCTATGTTTTGTTACTAAATGTGCTTCTCTTGCTGTCCCCCTCCCTCTTTTAGAGAGATGGGACCATGTCACTACCACAACCAAGAGGCCTGGAACGACCAGAGCTCCGGCAAAGCCTGCAGGTAACATGCTACTCTAATGAGGGCAATGAGGAAAGACCCCATGGAGCTCTCTCTGGAGTAGTGTCCAAGTGAGCTGTCATTTAACCAACTGATTTTCTCTTTTATAAAGTTGATGATTTTGACTTGGCTGATGCCTTGGATGATCGAAATGATCGAGATGATGGCCGTAGGAAGCCGAGTGCGGGAGGAGGAGGTAAGTTGTAGCTGGTTGAAAGCACTGGCCAGCACTGTAGCTCACTGGTCGAGTTGTAGTTCATTCACTACTACAGCCCACAGAGCCACTCCTGGCCTGGCAGAGCTGGGGGCATTTCCAGGCACAGGAGAACCCTAAAACAGTGTTCTCAAACTTTTTGGACCCCCCAAATTATTGAGGATCTCAAGGATTTATGGTTATGTGGGTCACATCTGTCAATATCATCTTCTAACTTAAAACTGAAAAAATAAGTATTTATTAATGAAAAATAAGCACCAATAAACTCATGCATAATAACATAAATAGCATAGTATCATGTGAAATAACAATGCTTGACAAGACAAAAGAGGACTTTAATGAGAAGAATTTTTGCAAATTGATATAATGGCTATCTTAGTGGAAGTGCTAGAGTCTCACTGCTGGGGTCTCACTGCTGGTTCCGGATTCAGTTGTAACATGTTATAATGGTTGAAGTATATGGAGGGAATCTGGCCTCATATAGATATGCAGCTGGGAAAGGGAGGAATATTTTAATAGACTTTTCAGATCACTGTGGACATTCTTGGATAAGACACTAAAAACTTAAACTCACCGAAACTGGTTTGGCTGAGTGGATAGAGCGTCGGCCTGCGAACTGAAAGGTCCCAGGTTCGATTCTGGTCAAAGGCACGTACCTTGGTTGTGGGCACATCCCCGGTGGGGGGTGTGCAGGAGGCAGCTGATCGATGTTTTTCTCGCATCGATGTTTCTAACTCTCTATCTCTCTCCCTTCCTCTCTGTAAAAAATCAATAAAATATATTTAAAAAAATAATAAAAACTTAAAACTCAACCAGTAGTTACTTCTTTCAGGCTAAGTGCAATCTCTACATATAAAAGGCTAATATGCAAAGTGTCCCCTCAGGAGTTCAACTGGGAGACTGGGTGTTTGATTGCTCACCATGATGTGTGCTGACCACCAGGGGGCAGCGTGGAATGAAGGAAGGCTCTGGTTGGCCCTGATCACTGGGCAGGCCTAGGGACCCTACCCATGCACGAATTTCATGCATCGGGCATCTAGTGTGAAATATAAAATTGTATCAATGAATTTCCTATAGTTGAGTTAAACACCATTCTTGATTATGTACATTGTGATTTGGTCATTTGGAAAATATTGTTGCCCCGAGGTCCTTTGATCTTCCAAATAATGCCAAGTTTCATTATGCAATTCCCTAAATTCACTTAAAAAATATATATTTTATTGATTTTTTACAGAGAGGAAGGGAGAGGGATAGAGACTTAGAAACATCACTGAGAGAGAAGCATCGATCAGCTGCCTCCTGCACATCCCCTACTGGAGATGTGCCCACAACCAAGGTACATGCCCTTGATCAGAATTGAACCTGGGACCCTTCAGTCCGCAGGTCGATGCTCTATCCACTGAGCCAAACTGGTTAGGGCTAAATTCACTTTTGTTGATATTACCACCCATCTCATCAGAAAAAGTCTTTTTTAAAAAAATATTTTTACTGATTTCAGAGATGAAGGGAGAGGGGAGAAAGAGATAGAAATATCAAAGATGAGAGAGGATCATTGATTGGCTGCCTCCTACATGTCCCCTACTGGGGATCGAGCCCATAACCCAGGCATGTGCCCTTGATTAGAATCGAACCTGGGAGAGAGAGCTAGAAAGATGGCGGCAGAGGTGAAAGGCTGATCTGTTGCCTCGCATGGCAGTTTCGGAAATACAACTGAAACATGGACTGGTGAGGGTGGCGACTGCTGCTCGCGTCTCCCCAGACCAGGCGGCTGCTCCTCTCAGTCAGCACCGCAGCCAGGGCCATGGGCTGTGGCGGCGGCCGCGGACTCGGCGCAGCGGCTCTCAGTGAAGGAAGAGACCATCTTTCTGCAGGAGGGGCTCATCCACGCCACCGACCTGGCCGAGCTGCGCAGTGAGATCCTCGGGGCCCCGGAGGCCGCCAACACCGATTTGGAGGATTCTTAGGAGTTCTCATCTTACATTCAAGTCCTCTAGCCATTTTGACAGAGGAGAATCAAGAAGGCGGCTAAGTTAAACAAAGGAACTGCGAACTGCGCTGCGCACAGCAATTTCAGGGGCACGACTGGAGGACAGAGCGTCTGCAGCCCAGAACTACAGGAGAGATGGCTGAATGGTAGATTTACAGCTAAGAGGGAAGAGGAATCCAGCGAAATCGGAGGGGACGAGGTGCAGAGGCGCGTGGGTTGGGCTGGTGGCAGGGGAAAGGGGCTTTTGTTCCAAACCTAGGAGAGATTAGCTCTCCATCACCCTGCAATCCAGCTTCTGGGGACCCACGGGAGACCCAGATGCCTGCGGGGAGAGGCGGGACTCTTGCGGAGGTGTGCCCAGCAATCAGTGTTTGCTGTGCTGGAGTGAGGAACGAGGGGACTTAGAAACGTGGAAGGCAGAAGGAGCAGACTCGCAGCCATTGTGGCTCGCCGCACCATGGCCTGTTGGCGCCCTGAGACCCCGCCCCGCCCTGGGACCCGCCCCGCCCTGTGACCTGCCCTGCACGGTTTGAAGACCCGCCCCGCAAGTCTTGCAGGCGCACCTGCGCTCCAAGCAACGGCTTATGCATGTGGGTGGCCTGCCCTCTGGCAGCGGACCAGATGAACTGCTGTTCTAGTCGGACTGCTCCAGGGCCACTCAGACAGGAGGAGGAAACTACAGTTTTTGCTGTAATCCCTGCTGAGTGCCTAAGGCAGTAGCTGATCTACACCCCATTGGAGACCCAGAAACGAGGGCATCTAGTGGTCTGTGGGAGATGACACCAGATTTCAACCACGCGCATAAGGGACACATTCAGTGAGCGCCAATGCCTTGCTGCACCAAGACCCGGCCCATAAACGTGTCTCCTGCACAGCAACTCTTCCTTTATAGACAAAGAGAGCCCTCCCAGTGACACCAACAACAATCAAGACTTAACTATACAAAGGAGGACCAAGATGGAGGCATAGGGCGGAAGCCTGATTGTTGCCTACCACAACAACTTTGAGACTACGACAGGAGAGCGGAGCAGACACCATCCAAGACCACCATAGGGCTGGCTGAGTGGATGCTCTACAACTAGAATAAAAGAGGGGTATGCGGGATGATGCTGATGCAGGTGACCCAAAGACCACACTTTAAGAACTACGGCTCAGGCGACACAATGGCGGCCTGGAACGTGCTCGGCGCAGTTCCCCCGGCGGTCTCCGGCTGAGGGGACGGCTCCACTGGCTGCCGAGCACGGACAGACGAGCCCCTATGAGACATGGGGTGGGAGACTCCGCGCTTGCTGACCTCCGAGTCCTTCAAGAATCTCAATGCCCCGGAAGCGGCCAGGTGCGCATGCTCGGCGACCGGCCACTGCTGCGGACCCAAGGGCCGACGCAGCGACGCCGGACCGGCCCGCCGCCATGCACCGGGCGCACCGGAGCTTCGCCGAGCAGCCGCCCGACGAGTTCTGCAGCAGCCGTCCTGGAGCTCTGGCAGGATGGCCAGGAGAATTGCTGAGGGGGGGTTGACCGGCAGGAATTGGGATTGGGAGGACGGGGCCCCGCTGGGACCCAGGTGCGGGCGGGGTTGCGCGCCTCTGGGCTCGGGTGTGGTCACACGCCTCTGGGTATAGGTGAGGCCTCACGTCCCTGGGTCTGGGTGAGGCCACGTGCCCCTGGGTCCAGGTGAGGCTGAATTCCGGGTCCGGGTGAGGCCATGTGCCCCTGGACCCGGATGACGCTGGGTCCCGTGCCCGGGTGAGGCCAAGCGCCCCTGGGTCTGGGAGAGGCCAAGCGCCCCTGGGTCCGGGTGAGACCATGTGTCCCTGGATCCGGGTGAGGCCACGCACCCCTGGGTCCGGGCGAGACCATGTGTCCCTGGATCCGGGTGAGGCCTCGTGCACCTAGGCCCGGGTGAGGCCACGTGCCCCTGGGTCTGGGAGAGGCCAAGCGTCCCTGGATCGGGGTGAGACCATGTGTCCCTGGATCCGGGTGAGGCCTTGTGCACCTAGGCCTGGGTGAGGCCACGTGCCCCTGGGTCTGGGAGAGGCCAAGCGTCCCTGGGTCCGGGTGAGACCATGTGTCCCTGGATCCGGGTGAGGCCTAGTGCACCTAGGCCCGGGTGAGGCCACGTGCCCCTGGGTCTTGGAGAGGCCAAGCGTCCCTGGGTCCGGGTGAGACCATGTGTCCCTGGATCCGGGTGAGGCGTCGTGCACCTAGGCCCGGGTGAGGCCACGTGCCCCTGGGTCTGGGAGAGGCCAAGCGTCCCTGGGTCCGGGAGAGGCCAAGCGTCCCTGGATCCGGGTGAGGCCTCGTGCACCTAGGCCCGGGTGAGGCCACGTGCCCCTGGGTCTGGGAGAGGCCAAGCATCCCTGGGTCCGGGTGAGACCATGTGTCCCTGGATCCGGGTGAGGCCTCGTGCACCTAGGCCCGGGTGAGGCCACGTGCCCCTGGGTCTGGCAGAGGCCAAGCATCCCTGGGTCCGGGTGAGACCATATGTCCCTGGATCCGGGTGAGGCCTCGTGCACCTAGGCCCGGGTGAGGCCACGTGCCCCTGGGTCTGGGAGAGGCCAAGCGTCCCTGGGTCCGGGTGAGACCATGTGTCCCTGGATCCAGGTGAGGCCTCATGCACCTAGGCCCGGGTGAGGCCAAGTGCCCCTGGGTCTGGGAGAGGCCAAGCGTCCCTGGGTCCGGGTGAGACCATGTGTCCCTGGATCCGGGTGAGACCATGTGTCCCTGGATCCGGGTGAGGCCTTGTGCACCTAGGTCCGGGTGAGGCCACACGCCCCTGGGTCTGGGAGAGGCCACACGCCCCTGGGTCCGGGTGAGACCATGTGTCCCTGGATCCGGGTGAGGCCTTGCGCACCTAGGCCTGGGTGAGGCCACGTGCCCCTGGGTCTGGGAGAGGCCACGCACCCCTGGGTCCGGGTGAGGCCATGTGTCCCTGGATCCGGGTGAGGCCTAGCGCGCCTAGGCCTGGGTGAGGCCAAGATCCCCTGGGTCTGGGAGAGGCCAAGCGCCCCCAGGTCCAGGTGAGGCCACGTGTCCCTGGATCTGGGTGAGGCCTTGTGCACCTAGGTCCGGGTGAGGCCACGTGCCCCTGGGTCTGGGAGAAGCCATGCGCCCCTGGGTCCGGGTGAGGCCATGTGTCCCTGGATCCGGGTGAGGCCTCGCGCGCCTGGCTCGGGTGAGGCCACGTGCCCCTGGGTCTGGGAGAGGTCACGCGCCCCCGGGTCCGGGTGAGGCCATGTGCCCCTGGGTCCGGGTGAGGCCTTGCGCCCCTGGGTACGGGTGAAGCCGGATCCTGTGTCCGGGTGAGGCCGTGTGCCCCTGGATCCATCTGGGTGAGGCTGGGTCCCGGGCCCGGGTGAGGCCACGCGCCCCTTGGGTATGGGTGAGGCCACGTGCCCCTTAGTCCGGGTGAAGCTGTGCCCCTGGATCCGGCCGAGACCAAACCAGAGGGAGTCAGACCTCTGTTACCACCATTTGTCCACCATCCAGAGCTGAGGGGTCAGTGCTGACATGTACACATAAGGAACTGGTGGACATTGAAATTAGGTCTCAAAAGAACTGTTGGTCCAGAAAGAAACTCACTACAGACTGATTCATTTGCCTGTCAGCATAACTATTATTGCTCGTCTCACATTCAGTTCTCATAAGTATATATCTAGTGACATATGATCTCGCTCATCTAGGGGAAATGATGAACAACATAGACTGAGGAACAAGAACAGAACCAGAAGCAAGGAGGCATCGATCGGACTGTCGGGCCTCAGAGGGAGGATAGGGAAGGGTGGGGGGAGGGGGAGAGTTCAACCAAAGGACTTGTGTGCATGCATATGAGCCTATCCAACGGTTAAGTTCAACAGGGGGTTGGGGCATGCGTGGGGAGGGGGGTGGGATGGGAATGGGGGGATGAGGACAAATATGTGACACCTTAATCAATAAAGAAATTTAAAAAAAAAGATGAAGGTCAGATATATTGTCTGGCTTGAGAGCTCATAACAGGAAAAAAAATAAAATAAAATTTTAATAAGATTAAAAAAAAAAAAAAAGAATCGAACCTGGGACCCTTCAGTCCACAGGCTGATGCTCTATCTACTAAGCCAAACCAGCTAAGGCAGAAAAAATCTTTATGTAGGGGGAAGCTATTATGTTCACAGTGGTAGATAAAGATATTTGAAATTTTAATTCTTATTTGAAATCTTATCATTGACAACAAATACCTCCAGGGGTTTTAAGTGACAGCCTATTTTATTCATTTTTAAGAAATCATCAGCCAAATATTTAAGCTGCCACAATCATAGTTTGCCCATAATTCAATCTTCTTTCCTGTGAAAGTTGTCTTCCATGACACAAAGCAGCTAAAACAACTCATGACTGAACCAATCACGCAGGTGCTTTTATGAATCAACTATAATGTTTTGGAGTGCAACAGAACTGCTTTAAGCATACTTTCACTTCATTACATAGAATATTAAAACAATATGTACTTAGTGGTTGAGCTACAATAAAATTAATTACTCTGTTTCCTAGTATTAGTTTTCTATTGCTGCATAACAAATGATCCCAAACTTAGTGAGTTAAGACGACACTCATTTATTATCTCAATTTCTTTTGTTGGGGAGTTCAGGAACAGCTAAGCTAAGTTTTCTGTTTAGGGCTTCATACAGCTTCAGTCAAGATATTAACCAAATCTGTGGTCTCATCTGGGATTGGGTTCTCTTCCAAGGTCATGTAGTTGTTGACTGAGTACATTTCCTTGCAATTGTAGAACTAATGGACCTTTGCTTCTCCAGGACGAGTAGGAGAAAGACAGTACAGATACAGAGAGGGGTAGAGTGGAAGAGGACGACTAACTGTCATGTTTCTAGTATCTGAGTTTAGAGAAGGTCTCAACACTGTTTTAAAGGTCTCATCTGATTAAGTCAGGCCTTTCCA
This sequence comes from Eptesicus fuscus, assembly GCF_027574615.1. Classification (NCBI taxonomy): domain Eukaryota; kingdom Metazoa; phylum Chordata; class Mammalia; order Chiroptera; family Vespertilionidae; genus Eptesicus; species Eptesicus fuscus. Next base: position 92,791,939 of record NC_072473.1, read on the forward strand.
GGATAATCTCCTGTTTGATGAATACAAAGCCATACTCATTTGGTGCCTTAATTACATCTGCTAAATCCCTTCACTTTCGTAATGTAATATAACCTAATCACTGGGGCAATAGCCATCCTATTCGTGGTCCTCCTGGCACTCAAAGTAATGGGATGTTATACAGGATGGGTATACTAGTGGGAGGGAATCTTGGGGGCCATCTTAGAATTTTGCCTACCACATTGATCAAGAACATTCTTAAGGGGCAATCATTGTCTGGGGTTGTTGGGCAACATTAACTTATACAAGTTTCTTGTCACTGAAAAATGTATTTTTGGCACTGAAGTATATATTTTTTTTTCTCCAGGTTTTTCAGACAAGGATCTCGAAGACGTATTAGGGGGTGGTGACTACAAACCCGACAAGGGTAGAGGTAGGGACATTGATCTGTCCAAACACCTTATTCTCATTTACAATGTGATTACATGATTAACCTCTGGGAAGTCAGAGTTAGTTCCCAGACATCTGCGCTTGCAACTTGGGGCTCACTTGGAATGATGTGAGCTTTGCAGCTCAAGGAGGAGAGTTTATAAGCCAATTTGGAAAAGTCACACATTTTCTCTGATGTTCCTAAAGCCAGGGTGCTGCATGGGTTATCGTCTCTACATTAGAAGAAGTCATTTGCGAAGGCAGCACCAGTTACAGTAACTGAGGGTTACAGGACTCATTGGGAAGTCCCCAACCTGGGAAGCCTGTCACTTTTGGGATGGGAGAAGAAAAATCACTGTGACAAGCATTTTTTAAAGAGACCCATAGCAAGCCAAACATCTTTTAAAAAATAAAATAAAATAAATATATTTATTGATTTTAGAGAGAGAAGAGGGATAGAGAGATAGAAACATTGAGGAGAGAGAAACATTAATCAGTTGCCTTCTGCTTGCCCCTACTGGGGATTGAGCCTGCAACTTGGGCATGTGCCCTGACTGGGAATCAAACTAGTGACCACTTGGTGTATGGTTTGATGCTCAACCACTGAGCAACATTGGCCAGACAAGCCAAACAGCTTTTAAAATGTCTTTTTATTTTGACATAGTCTAATGCCCACAATAAGTAAAAGCTGTGTATCTATCACCTAGTTTCCCTATCTTACATAACCATAGTACATTGTCAAAAACAGGAAGCTGATATTGGTATAATACTGTTATTAAGTCAAGCATCAGCCTTGTTTAAATTTTATTAGATTTTATATGCACTCATGTGTGTGTTTGTGTGTGTACACATGTGTGCATGTAGGTCTATCACATTTTATCACAAGTGTAGATTTTAGTAACCATGCGCACAATCTGTATTCAAAATGCATAACTCTTCCATCACAAGGGAACTCCCTCATGCTAAACCTTCACAGTCACATCCTCCCCCAAAGCCAGTTATTTTTAATTGCCCAAAACACCAATGATGCAAAACTTTTATCATAATACTAGAGGCCCACTGCACGGGATTTGTGCACTGGTGGGGGGCATGGCCTGTGGGGATCGGCCCACTGTGGGAGCGCCGCTCATCCGGGTCATCTGAGTGGCTGTGGACCCGCCCTCTGAGTGGCTGCTCCCTGGTCTGGCATCTTCCATGGAGCTGGAGCACTCACCTCTCCAGGGGACCCGGTCGGGCCCGGGCCCAGGGACAATAGCACTGAGAGGCGGCGGAGTAGGCCTCAGTCCTGCAGCGGCCATGAACCTGCCTCCCAGCCTCTGGGGTCAGCTCTGCGAGCCTGGTGGCGATGCTGCATGGCCTGTGGGCATCTGGAGGAGGCAGCAGTGAGCAAGGAGGAGAAGCCTGGGGTGAGGAGGCGACGATCGCAGCCCAGGTTCCTGCCTGTTGGCTTGGGGTTTGCAGCGGGACCAGCCACTCATCCCGGTTAGCCAAGTGGCACTCCCACCATGGTAGTGCACTGACCACCAGGGGGGAGCCCCTGGTGATCAGTACGCGTCATAGCGTCTGGTCCACTGGTCATTCTGCCGTTCACTCGCTGGGCTTTTATTACATAGGATATGTCAAGATTTGATCCTAATATGGAGAGAATGTTAGCCAAATTTGATATGACACAACAGGTTATGGTTGTAATTTGTGATTGTTACATATGGTTGTAACCTGTTCTGATGGTAAGCTATGGTTGTAGCAGTTTGTGGTTGTAACTTGCTGTGATGGTACATTGTTGCAGTTATGCATGTAAGAAGTTATGAGTGTATTTGGTTGTAACCCTGTGACACTCCATGCAGTCCTGGCAGTGGTACTAGCATTTGCTCCTTTCTTGCAGGAACTGTGTACTTTTCATATGGAAAGAGTGTTTTCTTCTGATCAAAGGATACTGTAGTCAAATTTGTCCTTCAAAACACATTTCCAGACAGTGTCATCTTGAGTAAAAAGCTCTAAAGGCCTCTAAATGAAACTTGCAGGTGTCAGGAGAACATGGAACATTTAAAGGGCAAACCCAGCAAATGAGCCAATTACTCCTGGGTGACAAATGGTATTTCCAGATGGGGAGATGAGGGCAGTAGTAGTGTACGTACCAATGCACATGAATAAAATTCTGAATGATTTTATTCCTTATTAAAAGTACATGCTTTAGCAATGAGGAAGTGTTAGGAAATTCTTTAATTAGGCTCATATTTGAACTTGTCTTATAAAGAATAGTCAGTTGTTAGCTCAAGTTTTACCCTCTGTCATTATGGATGTCTGTAAAGGGAGATAAAAGGGGTCCTAGCAAAAAATACAAGTGTGAAACTGAAACATTTTGATAAGCACATGATGCATTTCTCAGACACTCTCCTCTGTGCCAACATGCTAATGCCATGAATGAAGATAAAACATCACATTTAAATAAATGATGATCTTCAGCCTAAAAACAATTATAATTCATGCAATCTTGGTTCTTAGGCACATAGACTCAACTATAGTTTTGGAGTGTAATTCTGAAGTGTTCTTTGTTATATATTTTTTCTCGAGAAAACATTTCTGCTGGCCTTATAGGAGCCCCCTTGCCTGTAGGTGACAGTGACAGTCTTGTCAACAGGTTACATCTGTCATCTCACCTCCCACCTTCCTATGAAATCCCTGGTTGGTGGCTTGCTCAGGCTAAAGGAGCTGCTGGCTCTCCCTATTCTCTTGCTACTAAGATTGCCACATTAACTGACAATGCTGCAAGTCACATGGGTCTCCTTTAGCAGCTGCAGTGCAGTTGCTGGTTTTTATGGCCTGTGCACTCCACCTCAGTTGAACTAGTCTGGGGGAAGGGGAAATGCGAGTAAACCTGGGCAAAAAGGCCACAGACTCCAGCTGTTCTCACTGTTCCCTAAAATGGCTGTCTTTGATTGTCCACGGTTAGAGTTGCTTTTTGAGGAGATGATCTATTCATTCCCTCATGCCAGAAATCCTCCCCTTTAGTATCTTTTGAAACTGGAATACTGACCAGTTTTGCTCAGTGGATAGAGCGTCAGGCTGTGGACTGAAAGGTCCCAGGTTTGATTCTGGTCAAGGGCATGTACCTTGGTTGTGGGCAAATCCCCAGTGGGAGGTGTGCAGGAGGCAGCTGATGGATGTTTCTCTCTCATCGATGTTTTTAACTCTCTATCCCTCTCCCTTCCTCTCTGTAAAAAATCAATAAAAACAAACAAAACTATTGTATAATAATGAAAAGATAGCCCAGCTAAAAAATGAGCATATGGTTTGAGCAGAACTTCACAAAGGAAGTTATATGAAGATGTTCAAAGTCATTTTTCATTAAGGAAATGCAAATTAAAACCACAAGAGATATCACAACACACCAACAAGAATGGCTAAAATTAGACAAACAATACCAAATGTCAGTCTGGATGTGGAGCAACTGAAACTCATACGTTGTTGGTGGGAATGTAAAGTTTCTTATAAAACTGAACATAGACTATGCATTGACCCTACAATTTCACGTATATTCAAGAGAAATGAGAGCTTATGTCTAAAAAAATACTTGTAAAAAATGTTCACGGAAGCTTTATTTATAATAGCCAAATAAAAGCAAAAAAACTGGGAGCAGCCCAAGTATCAATAGGAGAATCAGTGGATAGATAATTTATAATACACACTCATATGATGGAATAAATTACTGGTACACATAAAAACATGGATAAATGTCAAAACATTATGCTAAGTGAAAGAAGCCAAAGGGGGAAAAAAGAGTACATACTAAATGAGCCCAAACATATGAAGTAATAATACTTGCAAACTAATGTGTTATGTTAGAGATGAGATTCATGGCCGCTAGGGCTGGGATACAGATAGGGAGTAATTGAACAGGGACATGAGAGAACTTTCTGGGGATGATGGTAACATTGTGTATTTTAGTGGGTATATGGATTTTGCAAGTGTATTCATCTACCAAGACTTATCAAATGGTACATGTAAGATTTGTGTATGTAAACTTTACCTTCAAAAGGAATCATAAGCAAATGTGGAACTCTAAATATGTTTAGAGGTCAGTGAATTGATATCTGCAACTCTGAAATGCATCACAAAAATAAGAAAGGGGTAGATGGACAATGATAAAGCAAATAATGCAAAGTGTTCATTATAGAATCCAGATATTGGATATATGAATGTTCTCTCTACAGTGCTTTCAGCTCTTTTGAATGTTATAAAACTTTTTTAAAGCAGCAAAATTCTCTTTAATGACTCCCCTGCCTACAAGATACATTGAAGCCCCTTAGCCTGCTGCCCTATCTTTTAGCCCTGGACCACCAGGTTCCTTTTATTTCCAAACATACATATGAACAAGTAATGCATATCTTTGGGCCTTCACATTCTGTTTCTCTATCTTAAAAGCCTTTCTTCCACCCGATGAATTCCCACTCATTCCCCAGAGTGCTAAGCCATCCATCCTTCAAGAGAGACCTTAGATTGCTTTTTCTCTGTTTTCCATAGCAATTAGACAATTTTACATTCCCATCAATAATATCTGAGGGTTCCAATTTCTTCACATCCTAACCAACACTTAGCTACTTTTTTTTTTTATTATTATAGGCATCCTAATGTGTGTAAATCAATATCTCATTGTGGGTTTAATTTGCATTTCCCTAATGACTAATGATGTTGAACGTATTTTCATGTCCTTATTGGCTATTTGTGTGTCTCTGAAGAAATGTCTATTTGCATCCTTTGTATATTTTAAAATCTAGTTATTTGCCTTTTTATGATCAAGTTGTAGAAGTTCTTCATATATTGTCAGTACTAGTTCCTTATTAGATACACAATTTGCAAATGTTTTCTCCAATTTGTGGGTTTGTCTTTCCATTGTTTTGGTGATATCCTTTAAAGCACAGAAGGTTTTGATTTTGATGAAATCCAATTTATCCCTTTTTTTTATTTTGTTGCTTGTGCTTTTAGTACTAAAGTTTTTACTTTTGATATATTTTCCTTTTTAAGTTTCTGGATTTAGGGTCATGTTTGGAAACTCATTCCTTGCCCCAAGACAATATAAATGTTGTCCTACATTTTCTTGTAGTGCTTTTATGGCTTCATCTGTTTTATGTTTATTGGGAATTTCCGTGGAAGGTATTGGATTAGATAAATTTATTTTATGTCGGTGGTTCATCAGTTGTCCCAATACTATCTTTTGTACAGCATGCATTTCATAAAGGAACTGGGTTCATTCTGTGCTCAGAGGAAATAGAGTTCTGTTGCCAAATGAGGATCAAAGCCATGACATTGGCTTGGCTAACTGCAATGGCAGGTCTGTGTGACTGACTTTAATTCAGGTTCATGCAACTAGAAGGGATGGAAGGATCTTAAATGCCTATTTTTTTCTAATTGTTTGTTTAACCTCATAGTGTTTCTAGCTCACATGCCCATCTGAGTAATGATTCTCCCACAGGATGAGATCACTTTTTTTTGAGGTAGGGGGGAATAACATTTTTTTTTTGTAATCTTAGGATAACGCTTCCATAGTCACAGGTTGTCAGATAGTGAGGAATTTGTAGAGATGTGTTGAGATTTTGAGTCTTTTTGACAGCCTGGGAGAGTACCAGGTCTCTCTGTCTGCATCTGGATGAACAATAGCCAGCGGCAGTCCTGTTTACATTTCATGTAACACCCTCTTAACTCAGCCATCATACAGACTGTGAGGTTCAAGTTGCTGTGAATCCGCATGACCATATCATTAACAAGGAAGGAGAGATTTGTGAACACTCAGCTTCATTCCACATCAAGGTGAAAGAAACAATAGGTTGAATTGCTCAGATCTGTCTGGAAATCTGGTGACATGTCAGCAGAGGACACCTGTGAGGGGGCTCGCCTCTCCAGCACAGCAGAGGAAGGCCATTGATGAAGCCCTATTGTGGTTTTTAAAATGCCAGTGTTCCTTGTTTTGTAAATAGCCATTCAGATTCAATAATGGATCTTTATAAAATGCATTTAATCCAAGGGTTCAGTCCCAGGTGGGAACATAACAAACCTCATTTTCTCCCACAAGACTCTTTTAAACTTTATTTTTTAGAGCACTCTTAGGTTCACAGCAAAATTGAGCAGAATGTACAGAGAGTTCTCATATCAACCTTGCTCCCACACACCCACAGCCTCCCCCATTACCAACATCCCTTCCCAGAGGGTGGACATTTGTTACGATCCAGGAACCCACATTCTCCCTGATTCTTTGATTGGTGAGGGAAATGTCAGAGTTCATTGCCTCCAACATCCCAGGGCAATTTCCCCTAAGGACTCAGCTTTGTGAACAGTCTCCCTCCATTAATGAGTGTTATGCCCTGAGAAGAAGAGGACGACATGAAAGGAGTGCTCAAAGCTAATTAATGTCTTGAAATGGCACCGGTTGCTTGGCAGGGAGCTGCTGATCTGGGGGAGTGTGTGTGTGTATGTGTGTGTGTGTGTGTGTGTTTTATGAAACTTTATCACATGTACAGATTCCTGTGACTACCACCACAGTCAAGATAAAGGACAGCTGTGCCACCACAAGGATCCTGCCTGTTTTCCTTTTATAATCACAGACAGTACCCTCCCCCCCTCCTTAACTCCTTTCAGCCACTAATCTCATCTCCATCTCTGTGATATTTCAGAACCTTTTGAATTTCAAAATCCTGGGTAAGGGATTGTCAACCTGCATTTGTGTATGTTCCAAGAACAACTCCAAATCTATGCCAAGCTGGACGTGGAAGCCCTTAAAAACTCTTATGATTTAATCCTGTAGCATCTCGTAAGGATGCTGTGTATGTACTTAAGTTACATGAACAGAAATATCTGGATTTGAAGAAAAGCAGATAAAGTACTAGGCACAGGAAGAAAGTAAATTGAAATATTAATCGTAAATCTCACTGGCTGGTGGGGTTATGAATATTTATGCTAGCCTTTCATCTTTTTTAAAACAAAGTTTTACATAAGCTTCAGATAAAGAATAAATACTTCTTACCATAGTAGATACATGGGACACACATACTGTTGTCATTCAGAGTCAGGCTCACCTGACATGGGCCCAGCTCAGCCACCTGTTGGCAAGTCCTTAAGCTTCTGCTCTCTCTTCTGTAAGATGGGGGTGTTAGGTAATCTGCCTCACTCGATTGCAAGGAAATTCAGTGGAGTACTGTGCATTAGGATCTGGGATATAACAAATGCTCAATGCATAGTTGCTCTCATTTTGAAAATAAAAATTCCTACCTGGAATCCTGGGCTTTGCAAGTACTGCTTCATTTGGGAGGTTTACTGCCTGGAGCCTGTGCAGGGGGTAATCAGAAGGGTCAGGGAGTTGGAAAGGGGCTGTCTCTCCTAACCCCGAGCTGAATGGTCACAGACTCACAGCGGACACTATGTGCTTTCATCCTTTCTCCAGGTGATGGTCGGTATGGCAACAATGACGACTCTGAAGCCGGTGAGTTTGAGTCCCAAGATTTCTGTTAGAAACCACAAGGAAACATAGTGCTGGCCCACTCTCCTCACAGAGTTGGCCTACCAGACCTTCCCCTGAATGTTTCTGCTAAAGAACGGTGAGGCCAACAGCAGAGGGACAAAGTCATTTAAAGGAATGAATCATGAAAATATGGATCCCCAGGGAGGTCGTCCCATGGAAAGCTCGCTGGTGTGAGACCCAGAGACCTAACTGGAACTGAGTTAAATAGGGACTGCACCATTTCCATATCCACCTTTTAGGCTTCTCAAAATGGAAATCCTTACAGAAAATGAGAAGCATTTGGCAAGTCCAAGGGGGGCACTATGTCATTTGAACCCTTCTGATACAAATGGCTGGGTCTCTCAACACTGGCTCAGAAGTCCTGAGCATTAGAACAAAATTAGGTCAGTGTCTGAGCTAATCCTTGTGTTAACTGTTAGCTTGACCTCAAGTCTTCTCATTTCTCCCAACCTCACCTTTACCCAGGAATGTCACCAGAGACTGGCACCATTGCCGGTGTGGCCAGTGCCCTGGCCATGGCCTTGATTGGCGCCGTGACCAGCTATATCTCCTACCAGCAGAAGAAGTTCTGTTTCCGCATCCAGCGTAAGTGGATCTGCCTTGCAGCCACTTGTGGCTGTGCCCGCAGCAATTGCATTCCCCTCACTCTTAGACATGAACGAATGGTTAAGGCCTTTCAAGGGAAAGGGGCAGAAACATGAGCAAGTTGAGATTCTGGTCTATTCCACAGTCTGCCTGAGAGCAACTCCAGAGAAGACTTCCTGGGCGGCGGGGGGAGTTGCAGTTTTGGAAATCCTTGAGGACAGATCTAGGCCAAACTGAAGTGTAAACCAGCTTAGAAGAGAGGATGGGGCTGGACACATTGACCTCGGTCTTCCAGGTTTCCAGTTTCTGGAAGCCAGATTTCTGTGGGGGCAGAGCCCAGTGGCCATTATGATGTTTCCTTGTCATAGAACAGGAGAGACCCTGGGATTTCTGTATGGCCTCAGATTTCACCCAAAGGAATTTGGGAGCTTCAGAGGCTCTGGGGTCAACAGCTCCCTCTCATGCTGTCATTTTTCTCCAGAGCAGAAGACAGCAGTCTCTGGGGACCACTCATTCTGGCAACCTTTCCCTTCCTTTCAGATCCCAAGAAGTCACTGCTCTGGTGTCCCTGCTCCTTCCCTCGTGAGCCAGAACATCTTAAAATACATGGAATTGTGAATTGTTTTAAAGTAGGAATGCAAGAGAGAAACGAGATGTAGTTTTGCCTCTTCCTTTACATGCTAGATTTGTGAAAGCTAGGATGCATCTGTTTTAGGGCATGGTTTTCTATAAGATGTGGTACAAATGGAATTCTATCTTGGAAGCTGTCAGGTACCCCATACCAGAAGCCCTGTGGGAATGCTGTTGGGGCAGGAGACAGTAAAACCACACTTGTTGGTTTTATAAGCACAGCATTGGTGTGTCACTGTTTGCTGAGAGTATGTCTCTAAGACTGATGATTTTTAGTTCAAGGGACAGTATCTGACTCAGCAGTAGATTTCCTCTTTCCTGAAGCTTAGGATTATCCCCTATGAGGCTTCTCTTCCTCTTCCTCTAGGACTCTGCCCTTAATTCTAGTTGGGAGCTGAGCTCCCCAGAAAATTAACCTGAGTACCAGAATGATTTGCATGAGGATATTGCTGAAATCTCCAACTACTTTTTCATCTGGCCATCATATTTGCTTCTTTTAGACAACATTCTTGACCAGGGCCACCACATACAGCTACACAGACTATGCACAGTACTCTGGGGGCACTATTCACATCCCAGTGCACAACCTGCGCAACTGTTCATGGTCTCCCTGCTTGAGATACTGTCAACTCACCAGGGATTGCGAAGCTTGGCTGTAGAGTGGTGTGAACAAGGAATAGTCAGAAGGAGTGCAGACCTGGAGACTGGATTGTCCTTAGAGCTTTCCTTTGTCCCAGCGCAAAATAAAATAAACAGACTGGCTTAAAACAACAGAAATCTATTCTCTGCCAGTTCTGGAGGCCAGAAGTCCAAGATCAAGGTGTCAGCAGGGTTGGTTCCTTCTGGGAGCTCTAGGAAAGGATCCTTTCTTGCCTCTTCCAGTTTCTGGTGGCCCTAGATGTCCCTGATAAAGGCTACATCACTTCAGTCTCTGCCTCTGTCTTCACATGGCCTTTCCCTCTGTGTCTGTCTCTCCTATTTTGTCTCTTATACGGACACTTGTCATTAAATGTAGAGTCCACCTGAATAATCCAGCATGATCTCATTTCGAGGTCCTTAACTTGATCACTTCTGCAAAGACTCTTTTCCAAATAAGGTCACATTTACAGGTTCCAGGACATAACGTTTTGGGGGCCACCATTCACTCCAGTACAGCATCATTACCCGAATAGTAAGACCTCCCACAGCCCCATTGGGTAGAAATGATGTACACCCTCATCTCATAGTTGAGACAAAGGCACAGACAGTCCTTGAGGAACTTACTCCAGATGGGAAGCCATGAATCCAGAAGGGGAGCGAGTAGGTAGAAACAGGGAAGAGAAAAAAGGTTGATTTCCAAACCAAAAAAGAGATGTCTGGGTTGTATCTGTTTCTCTGTGGGGGTACTGATGTGAAATGAGAATACATTATTTTCACATAAAACAGACAGATCTGAGGTTTTGCAAATTGGATTATCAGGGAAGACAAATAAAACGTGAACACATGAAGGACTTGGTATGTAGAACTGAGCAATTTATATGATACTAGAGGCCTAGTGCACGAAAATTCATGCACTAGGGGGGTCCCTCAGCCCGGCCTGCCCCCTCTCACAGTCTGGGAACCCTCAGGGGATGTCCGTGGGAAGCAGGCCTAAGCTGCAGTCTGGCCTCCCTCTGTGGGAGGCGACCAGACTGATCAGGGGAAGGCACCACCCCCATCACCCCACTGCTGCTGCCACTGCTGGCCGTGGCATCTTCGAGGCCTGAGCCCCAGGCCTCACAGCCACTGGGGCTCAAGGCTGCTGTGAACCCTGGGCCTCGCAGCCACTGTGGCTTTGTCTGGATGGACATCCACCCTAATTAGCATATTACCCTTTTATTAGTATAGATTTGGGAAAGAATAAACCCAAAAGAGGGAGTGTTAATGACAGCTGAAAGTTTCGTGGCAACAAAGCTGGAGGACATGGATGTGATCTTCCTGGGGGGCAGCCTCGAGGTGAGGGTATTGCTGGGCCAGGTAGTGGGGGTGAGCCTGCTGGTAGGGTGGCATAGGCGAGGGAAGCAAGTGGGTTTTTAGAGCTAATGATGGCTCTGAAGAAGTTCATGGAACCCACTGGCCTCACAGATCCCTGCGTGGGAGCCAATAGGCCTCTCCCCAGCCCCCCATTCAGTCTAAGGGAAGGCTTCCCTCCCTGCTACAGGCTTCAGATCACACCCACTGGCTCCTGTATGAGTGGACCCTCCACCTGTGTCTTTAGCCCCATTTTCCCCCCTTCAGTCTGTTAATGATGTCATTATCATTGTTTAACCTACACTGTCCTGAATCCCTTTACTGGACACTTGTGCAAGTGCTAACATCACTCCCAATTTACACAGAAGGGAATCAAGTATGAAGTATCCCCCAGTTTTGAAAAGGACCTCTTTTGCTTCTGTATCCACTCCCTGTACTACCAAATTTCTCTTCAGTGTTTTTAAGTTGTGTCCATCCTGTCCCTGTGGCCACCCTCACAGATTCCACCAGTCCTCCTGGATCCTCCTGTCTCCTCATGCCACATCTGTGGCTTACCAATCCTGGGGCTTGTGCCCCCTGCTCACACCACCACCATGGCCCATGCCTTTCCAGGGCCAGGTCTCCTAGTCCTCTATCTGGACGGTTCCATCAGCCTCCTGCCTGTCCCTATGTTCCCCACACTTCACACTGTGCGGAGCAGCTGAGGGTCCTGCTTAAAAATGCACAGGACCAGCTCTGCCAGGACCTCCCATGTTCCCCACTGCTCCCAGGTCATGGCTGAGCCCCTGAGCTTGTCATTCTGTAGTTGGTTCCACTCAAACCACAACCCTCCCCCTTTCGTTCCCCTCCCCACCCTCGCAGCTCTGGCCCCATAAGATTTTCACCATAGCCATACTCACTTCCTTGAGTATGCCCTGGGGCCTCCAGCATCCTCTCTTGCTGTCCCCTCTCCTCACTTAGCTTCTCTCATTCTTTGGGCCTGGGCTACCTTCCCAGGAAGCCTTCCTACCCTCCCAGCCTGAGGGCCCTGACCAGATGCCTCTCCTGAATGTGCCCACAGTGCCCCCTGCTGACTGGTATGGAGATCATGGGGCAGGATTGGGCTTGGTGGTTTGTTTCTGCATCTGTGACTGCTGCCCCATTCACTCTCTGAACTGTCAGCCTGTGGGAAGACTGTGTGCGTCTTGTGATATGTACCTGGTACCTACGCCGGGTGGGAATCAGGAGGAATCCCGGAGGAATCCCATGGATGTGGGGGTGGCTAAGCCCATTGTGAAGCTGGGGGCTGGGAATTCCTGCCCAGGGTGGCTTCAGCTACCACTGCATGGAGGTCAGGAAAGGAAGAGCAGAAACCACTTTGCACTGGGTCCACCACGAAGCCCCCGAAGGAGTGGTGCGTGGCTACTAGGAGGGTCTCTTCCCACTGTGGCCCTCAGGGGCTTCCAGCCTTTTCTGCCATCAAAAGGGCTCAGGTTTGGGGAACCCTTTGCTTCCCGTCTCTGTCTTCAGTGCCAAGGGCCAGCGTGTTTCACCGAAAGCCCGTGTGCTTTGTTACCGGGGGCTGAGTTCTTGCTCCAGGGTCCTAAGTTTTGTGTCTTGCCTTCAGATGCAGCAGAAGGTCAAGGTAATAATGTACTTTGACTTATTTTTCTCTTCTGCTTTGGCCTCAATGCCTCATTGTCTCCCCTCCTCCTCCGCCCTCCCCCCATCCCGCTGCTCTTGCTTCTTCTCACTGCTCTCCAGCCCATCCTCTTCCTTGGCACTCTCCAACTTGGCTGCAACCACACCATCTTTACCTTTCCCTGATACACGTGGGAGGTTGCCACCTGCCAGACTTTCTGTCCCTAGGCTGGGTTCAGGGATGTGTGGGTGGGGGTGAAGGTCCTGTGTGGGATTCAGATGCCCCCTGGCGGTCATCCCTGAGGAGCAACCAGATGACTGCCGACAGATAAAAGCCAGTCCAGTGCATGCCACGATAGCAGCTGGACAGTGATCAGAGGTCAAGGCGTCTCCCATCCCCCGCCCATTAGCTGGGGATAGCTTCTCCCAGCTGTATCACCTAACCTCTGTCCCATATCGGGGCCAGCTACACCTGCTGACAGATGCCCACATTTTTACTGGACCCATCTGGTGTCGCCTTGAGCCCAGCAAGCATCAGGGCATACAGACATTCTTTTCAAGGCAAAGAGCCTGAATGCAGCCCAGGAGAGTGGAATGACTTACACTGGTGCCTACTCATTTGGTTGGTTGGTTGTAACCATGACCCAGTGTTCCCACAGACCCAGAGCTCTGATGAGATTTCCAGTTTCTTGCCCATCTAAGGATAAGACAGGGGCTCTTGACTCTCCCCAAGCAGCAGCAGGGGTGGGGTCCACTCCGAGTCCTGAGTGTCCAGCATGGTGCTGCTCAGTGGCCAGAGCACTGGCATGCAGAGGATGCTTTGTAGAGTCCCCAAGTCCCTCTCGGAAGTAGGTGGGAGAAAGCCCAAATAACTAGACCAGAGCAGCTGTTACTGGGCCCTAGCTCCTGCATGCGCTAAGGCAGGGACAGTGCCATTCCCACTGCCTAGAGGAGGTGGTTGGCCTCTCCATGCCGGTGTTGCCGGGAAGGCTTTGCAGGTATCTCCAAAGTGAGCTCCACTCAACTATCTGCCCCTCTCTACTCAGCATCCATCAGTTACTCATGCAATGCTTGGCTCCCTCTCTGTCTCCCTGGCCCAACATATGGACCCACGAGTGACACTGAGCCCTGCTTTGGGTGCCCCCTCTGCTGAGCAGAGCTGCTGTCTGGCCCACAATCTACATGCAGTGCCACCTGCCCTATGCGGATGGGGTTTGTTAGAGGCCTTTGCCATGTGATATCATTTCTGAGGATGATGAGAATTGGGCAGGCAGCACACTCCCAGCCAGCCACTCTGCCCAAACAAGGACATTTAGGTGGCTCAGGGTGCAGGGTCTGAGTCTGAAGGGAGTTGGAGGACTTGGTTGGGAGTGCTTGATCATGGTGGGAGACCCTTTGGTTCAGTCATTAACTCTGCCCTTTGCCCTTTGCAGAGGGTCTCAATGCAGACTACGTGAAGGGAGAGAACCTGGAAGCTGTTGTGTGTGAAGAACCTCAAGGTAAAGACTTTTTGGTCAGTGTCCCTTGCCAAAGGTCCCCTAGTTGGTGAACCCAGCACTGTGCTAGGGAAGCAGGAAGTGCAGAGGTGTTTGTTTCTAGAATATCCAGGCGGAACAAGAGCTGCAGTGGCCCAGAGGTCCCTGCACTCAGCCCCTCATCAGATGACCACCACAGAGAGTGGGACCACAGCGAGGGACAGCTGGTGCTGTGTTAAGGACTTCAGTGTGCTATTGGAGCTTGGGCTGTGCTCCTGAGTTATCTGAGCATGAGCCCCTGGCCCATGTACTCGCTGCAATGAAAATAGATGACTCCAGACAAATTCTGATAGAGCCCTGGGGGATATTTTACCCTAGACACATAAACTTTTAATTTGAAAATTGCCAAAGGCAAGAGGGAACTTGGTTAAAACACGGACCCTATTATTGGAACCCGCCTCCCTCCCTTATTTCCTCCACCCTCCCTTCCTCCTTCTCCCTCCCTCCCTCCCTCATTTCCTCCACCCTCCCTTCTCCTCCTCCCTCCCTTTCTCCTTCCTTTCCTCCCTTTCTCCCTCCACCCTCCCTTACCCCCTCTACCTCCCTCCCTGTCTCTTTCATGGTCATGAAGTCCGCTCTGGGTGCAAGAGCCATCAGCAATGGAGGCTGCATAAGGTCTGCTGGCCTGGAGGGGCCAATTTCTCAGGGTAGATACCACCTATGGCTCCAGAATTCGAGTGGGGTGGTCAGGAAAGGCTGTTTTCCTCAGTAGAGGCTGGGTAGGCATCTTGTGGCTGTATTAGAGGGCAGCAGCAGTGGGGGTGCACAGGGTGCCCCATGCCCTTGCTTAGGATGGGTACTTGACAATACTGCACTGAATGAATTAAAGAGCCCTGAATTAAAACATGGGAAAACTGGCTCTACAGTAGCATTCACTATAAGTATTTTTGAAACTGTTAGTCAACATTGTGTGAGCATGTTCTGTGGACCAGATACTGTGTCGAGTGCTTTATTTAAAATCTGCCCAGCAACCCCATCAGAAGCACTCCCATGTTATCGATGAGGAAAGGGGTTGCCCTGACAGGGGACAGAGTGGGCACTAGAGGGGAGTTTGGCCAGGCAGGGCTGTGCTGCCCCAGCCCCTGGACAGGACAGACAGGGAACCAGCTCGCTGTCCCCAGCAGGGGCTGACTTGTGTATTTGTGCCTTCTGTGCAGCATGGAAATGAATCCCTTCTAATGGGCATCTTCTCTTCCCAGTGAAATACTTAGAACTGCCACCACAGTCCGCGGAGCCACCGCAGCCCCAGCCGCCTCGGATCTGAGGGTCCCTTGCAGCAGCCGCTCACAGTGGTCCTGCCACTGAGGACCAAGATCCTTATTTCATTAGGACCTGCACCTGCTGTACTGTTCCTTTGATATCATTGGCTTCTCGTTGTTCTAAGTTTTTTGGATGAGCTCTTGGTGTTTGTGAGTTTGGTTTCTGTGCCCTGCAGACAGGGTGGGGTGCCCTCCCTGCCAAAGGTACCCTGAAATCCAGCCTTGGGAGCTGCTGGGTCACCCACTCCCCAAAACTAGACAGTCCCAGGCCTTAATGAGCTGGGGAGGGGGACCAAGCTGAGGGAGGCCAAGAAGACACTTATGCTTAGGGGACAAAAGATTGGCCACAGGGTAGTGTGATTCCTGAGGTATTACACTGACTCACTGGCGGGTTTCTGCCAAAAGGCATCCCTGGTGTGACCTCAGAGAACTAACACAGCTAACACACGGTGCTTGGAGCCCCTGCAAGGAACGAACCAGTGAACACCAGGTAACGCTGGGCACACACGACACCTAGGGTGGAGGTGGGGGGTCATTTCTGCCCTTTCCAATTCCAGTTTGACACTTGCTGCTGGGCTTCCAGAGAGCTGGTCAATGTGGAGACTTTACATTTTACATTTATTTAATTGCAAAAATGCATGCCATGCTAGTCCTGCCCTCAGAGTTTAGGAATTTTCTAGACAAGTAGAAGTTGTGACTCTCAGGGCTAATTCCCATCTGATTCCATAGGGGACTGGATGTGGTCTCCAGGCTGACATCATTAGTTTTTAGGAATCATTAATGTACTGGAAATGCATTTATCCCCCTCCCTCTTGTGTTCTTATTTGGTAGCAAAAGCTACAGACATCAAGAATGAGTATCAAAGCCAGAAGCATGCTTGTTGTTTGCTTAGAAATATATTTGAGGGGAAAGGGAGAGGAAGGGAAGGGAGGGGAGGGGAAGGGAGAGGAGAGGAGAGGAGGGGAAGGGGAGAAGAGGGGAAGGATGTTTGCTTGGTTTAGCGACATATGCCTGCCTTGGCAAGTTTAGAGATATACTGCCTGGCCTGCTGATGGTGAGCACTGGGGGCCTGCTCACTGTGGGAAACACCAGAACCTGGGGACTGGCTCCTCACTTGACCTGGCACTATCTTGTTTGGGCTGGAGCAGAGCTGACTTCCTGGAATGTTCTCTTTGGCCCATATGTAGTCCTGTTTCTGGGAGCTCTGCTGTCAGAAGCTGAGCTAGAGTGTGGAGTCACCGTCTACTGATTATAAGTTTGGAGTGTCAAAAGTCACTCCCTTAAAGCATAATGAAGGTCAGCAGGAAGGTAGGCTCCTATTTACACAAGTTCATGTGCCTCTGCCCTGCACGGGAGGCCCCACCAGTCTCCCAGGCTCTATGTTAGCTCCTTGTCTACTGAGCTGAGAGAGCCAACTCCAACTTAAGGAAATAGTTGAAATCTGAACAGACCCCATAGGTTATCTAATGCATGCCTCATGTGTTCATTTATGCACTTGTTTTAAAAATATGCTCTGTTGTATGATGGTAATCAGTTCAGTTGGATTGTGTGGCTCAGTGCTGCCCTTCAGATCCATTCCCAATGCAGGCCTGCGGGTCCTAAAATATCTTCTGTGTGGGGGTACCTCCCATTCAGGCCAGGAGTGTGTGTCTTTGCGGGGGCGTGGAGCACAGGACACTGGAAGAAGGAAAATGTGGCCTCCCCATGTTCCAAGAGATTGAGCAGGGGAGGCATTGCTTGCAAGGTATGCCTGTTTCTAACACCTCCCAGCCCTCACTAGCCAGATTGTTGTGAACTTTGCTTGGCTTCTCCATCCCAATGATGACAAGAGCTAATGGCCTGAACCCTGGCCAGTGCTGGGCTGGAGGCAGCTATGAAGGATTTTTGCATCTGTGGCTTGTTGCTATGTAGATAGGTTGACCTCAGGACCCAGGGGCAGCCAGTGTCCTAAGGACAGGAGTCAGAGAGGGATTGTGTTAGGATGTCTGGGCACCAAGGCCCTCCTGAGGCCTTTAAAGGGGAAAAATAGGGCCAGCGTTTGCGTGTGATTAAATACTTCTCTACCTGCCACCGGGAACTGTGGACATTTATAGGGAAGTCAGCCACAGCAGCGAGTAGGATGAGGAGTGATGTAGCTTGTGTGGCCCCTGGCATGGTGAGGATTGGCACTGGAATTAGTGCTGTTGGGTTTCTCCCCTTAGCTTTAACCTGAGGCTTGCAGTGGCAAAGAGCCTGCACTCCTCCATCTGGGATGAGAAGTCAACACACTCTGTAAAGCCACATTCTGAGCAGCACTGACTTCAGTTGCCAAACCCATTTTGTTCCTCCCTAGCTCTCTGGATGCCTTTTGCAGAATGAGTGCTCAGACTTGCTGCTAGTGGCTGGCCAAGCCTGGAAAGTCACTCAGCCACCCATTTGCTGAGCTGTCATCCCAGGTGGAGTACTGATACCTGCAGAAGCCTACAGGGCTTTTGTAACTATGTGATTATCTGAAAGTTGCATTGGCTGGTGTGGGCCTCTCTCAGGTGATAAGGGAGATAAAGTGAGTGAATTAGAAGGGCCAGTTGAAAAGAGCCAATCCGTATTAGCTTAACGTGGTGGGCAGGTTGGGGGGAGCGGGGGAGGAGAGCTGGCTCAGTGTTAATAACTGAGCACGTGGAGGAAGGAGACATGGCAGTTTTGTGGGGTGGAATACCCTCTCAGGTCAGACCCATAGAACAGTGCCAGTCCACTGCCTTGGCTACATGGGTTGGGAGTTAGTACCAGTTCTCTGAGGAAGAAGAAATAGAGACTGAACGAGTCCCTAGTACTTTTTATGTGCTTGTATTTAAGTGTGAATTGTAAACTGTCTCGTCTTTGCATTAAACAAAATGGAACCTAAGAGATTATTGCATTGTGATGGTGTCTAAGGCACTTCCTTTGTCAGGTGATGCTGTTTTTTCCTTAATTATGATATGGAGCTGACCTCCTCCACACCCTCCTCGCCAAAGGTATTTCTCTGGAAGGAGAGAGGTAGGTTAGGGCTTCCAGGGGGTGGCCCCCCTCAGGGTATAAGGAGCTAAGGCCTAGAGCTATACAGTGACGTGCCTGATGTTCCAGGGTGCGTAGGGGGTAAGGGGTGGGCGGGAGAGCAGAGGCAGGCCCCAGACTCTTGACTCCCAAGCCCACTGCTTTGCCTTCTTCAACGAAAGTCAGTATCAAGGGTGGCTGTGAGGTCTGTGCAGTGGTTTCAGCCAGACAAACTGAGCAGGGAGGGGGGCCCTGCACACCATCACTCATTGCTGCTCTGTGTGGAATGGCCTGTTTGGGATAAAGTGTGCTCTTGTCATGACCCCACAGCTTGGCTTACAAACTGAAAAGACAGCCTGACATTTCAGCGTGAGCAAGATGCGGTGGACACTAGGAGGGCTTCCACATTGAGGTGGGTGACATTTTTGTTGTAGTAGTAAAACAGCACTAAGTCTTCAAACCCAAACCCACCGAGTGACTTTTCAGTGCAGAGGTTCTGCATGGCCAACTGGGGTCTCACACAGTGGCCCTCCTAGCCTTGCTACTCAGCTGTCACTGCTGAGGACTACAGCTCCAGTGACTGCTCCATGGAAAGGGACAGGAACCCAGGACTTTTTAAGAAGGGTGAGCCTCAGGGGTACCATGGTTTCAGCCAAGCCCTTATGTGGGCTTCTTAGAAGTGCACCCAGTTTTAGGCTGCAGGACTTGTGGCCTGGAAAGACAGCCCTGCCTCCTCAGAGCTGCACCTGGTTCTCAGGTGTCTCCAGTCCTTTCCTGTGTCATTAACATTTTTTTCAAGGTTAAGGTCAAGGGGCATTTCAGATTTTTAAATCACAGTACTTACCCATTTCAGTCAAAACACTGAGGACTTAAGATAAATTGCATTTATGATTTAGTAAATGAATTCAATTATTTAAAGGCACATAATAAAATAACATGGATTGAATGTTTATCATTACTAATTTTCCCCAAGGGGAAAAATCTACCAAAACACTTTAAAAAAGAAACCACAGAGCAAAGATATTATCATTTTAATTACAGATTGTAATATAGTGCATCAGGTGAGGCAAATACGATACTGTACCAGTTTTTAAAAATCTGCACTGTAAAGGTTTTACATTCTAATACACTTAAATAAAACCGAAAAAAAAAAAAGAACTGCTTAGGTAACAAAACTATACTTCAAATTATTTTAGAAATAGTTTTGTGCTAGGAACATATAAAGGAGAATGATCTTGATTGCTGCTTTCAAATCCAATGGGAGTTTCTAGGGCTCCTCCTAGGGCCCCGCATGCAGAGGAGGGTGCGACAGCCCAGGCCAGGCCCCCACACTGCCCAGCACCAAGCTAGCTGACCTGGGCAAGAATAAGCCCACTCTGTTGCTCTGGTTCTGTCAGAAGCCTCATCCAGTCCCCACCAAGTTTAATAGTCTTAGTGCAGCTGGGGATTAAAGGATATTTCTAGGGAACAAAAAAAGGGAATGTCTCCATTTAGAAAAAAAAAATCAGTGTATCAATGAATAATCCAGTTTATCCATTTGTAAATAAGCTTTCAGATATGTTGGAAGCATAAATCAAAAGCTAATATAAATTGAACTGTGATTTAGAAACAAATCCCCAGCTGATAAAAATGGAGAATTCATTTTAGGTAATCAAATCACTTTGAAGAAGTACTTCTGATACCTTACGAGTACCAGATAATTTTCTTTAAGAATCAGAAAGTTCCAAGTTGAAAAAACATCTATCCTCATAACTATTTGTAAAAAAATCTTTTTTAAGAATATATTTTCAAAAATAAGGTCAATATGTAAGACTGTGCATGGCGTCCACTGATTAAACAAACTAGATATTCCAATGCAGTTGTACTCAGCTCTAACCCTATGGGCTTCTGAGGCCTCCTGACTCCAAAGGCAAGCTTAATTCCTGCAGTGATGGGGGTCCCAGTGACTGGCAAAAATGGGCAGGGCAGGGGAAGGGTGTGACCTGCTGGGGAGGGTGCAAGATTCTGTGACATCACACAGAGGAACTCAGCTCTAACGCTAGTGGATGGACCAGCTGATGGTAAATTAGTTCCTACCCACACTGACAGAGTCCCAGAACCCAAAGTCAGGAGGGAAGGCTCAAAACTGGGAGGAGAGGCCTAGCCAGAGAAGGTTGTCTCTGAGATGAGAAAACCCAGGGAAGTGCGTGTTATGCTTTTGGCAACTGAAGCCACAGGTCAGTGGTTGCTTTAAAATACTGACATGAAGTCATATGAATAAACTGAATTAAAGTGATCTTCAGACAGGCAGGTAACAGGCGAGAGTGGACTCAGAAGCAGGAGGCTGCAAGGTCAGACAGGCCAGGAGCTGTGGACAGCTCTGTGAAGGAGCCCACAGGGAGGCCAGTGCAGAGCTGCCAGAGTCCTCTCCCTCTGCAAAGCCATCCCAAGGGAAACTGCTGCTATTGCCATCAGTGGCCTAGGCTACCTCAGGAGGCAAGTACCAAAGTTGGATGAGGCTAGAACACAGTGCCTTTTAAACAAATGTATTCAAGTCATGTTTCAAATGTACCACATAAAAGTTATCATGAGCTGTTTTTGAAAAGAATTCCTCACACAGTCCAGTTAGCAGATACCTCCTGGGGTGACTAGTATAAACATAAAAAAGGACATAGGAAAATAAATGCATATTTATCTTTTTAAAAAATACCTTACATGTACACAACAGTAATTGGTACAGGGGCCCCCTTGCAAGAACTCTAGAACAGAGGGCAATGGTCTGTTTTCCCCCCAAAATAGTTAACTTTAAAACAGTCAAGTTGTAGCAAGGAGCTGAAAGAAGCCCAGGGCTAGCAACATGGTCTCTAAGTAAATGGTGTTTGTTTTAATGAAGGAAAGAAAGGGTATGAGACTTTCTTGAACCTAAGCACTATGTTCCATTCACTATGGCTTCTCCCAAGCGCCTGGGCCAGTCACAGGGTCAATGGGACAGACAGCCACCCCAAGAAACCCAACAGGAGGGAAATGGGATGTTCAGAAAACAAAAAAGTATAGGTGACAGTGGGAGCTGGCACCTAGCCACACACAGGGTTGCTGGTTGGAAGTGCCGTCCAGATGTGGAGGACACTGGGCCTAATCCTAAAAGACAAGATCACAATCTATAGCTGGAACAGGTCGCAGGACCCTTGCCTGAGTCACCGGGGAGAGCAGTGGAGCTGCAGGATGGCCTTGATGGCTGGACTCACTGGAACCGCCATCTCTGCAGCATCAGACTGAGGTGTGGACGGGTGTGACTGAGTGGGCAGGCGAGGAACCCCGCTCAGATGGGGATGAGGCTCGAGTGGCCACCTCCCGCTGCAGGTCCTCCACCCTCTTCTGCAGCTCCGCCCTCACAGCCAGCAGCTCCTTGAGATTTTGGTGAATTGGCATCTGGAGGCAAGCAGGACATAGCTGCGTTAGCCACTCATGGGCACTTTCAGCATGCAGATGCTTCTAACTGCAGGATGAGTTCACAACCAAGGTGCCCATGTGTCCTCATGCCAAGCTACAGGGACTCCCTACCCAGGAGCCGGAGGCTCCAGCTAACCCTGTAGGGATGCTTTTGTCACCCTGTGCTCCCCTGCCAGCTTGGCAAAATTCCCAGAGAACACAAGTGGGCTCAGTTGAAACCTCAACCTGCGCATCAGGCAAGGCCACAGGTACCGACTGGGAGAAGGACACTCAATCTTTTCAGACTGGTTGTAAAATGCTACTGGCTTGTGCCCCTTGCACGCACACATACCTCCATTAGCTCTGAATTTTTACAATTTTATAAATAGCTCTACTGACTAAAAATGCTTCTGTTAAACCAGCACTTGCTACAACTTGAAGTTTTATTCATTTTCATCTATTGGAACAGGAGCTAGCAGAAGCCCCTGGAGAGGGCAGTGCCAGCAGAGGGGAGTCCCCTGGGGACATTGGCTCTTCCCTCCCTCCTTCCTTCCATACAGCTAGGCACAACCACTTAACACCCTCTAATGGCTTCTTCCTGCCACCCTAAGGGTAACAGCCTGGCCTTGTCCTCAAGGCCCTGTGTGGTCTGACCCCAGCCTGCCTCTCCTGCTCACCTCACCAGTTCCTGCTGCCAATCCCCTCCAGCATTCCAGAACCTTCCAAGTATTGGAAGCATGTGCTGTCCCTTCTGCCTGGAGCACTCTTCCCCCACCCTTTTCACAGACATGCTTGCTTCATCCTACAGGGACCAGTGTAAAGAGCACATGCTCTGGGGGTGGAGGGCGCTTTGAGACTCTCCACTCCTACCGGGCCTGTTTATTTCATCATTTATCTCCACCAAAGAGTGAACTGTCCCATCATGGAAGCCAATGATGACAAGCCTGACTGGAAGGAAGAAGGGAGGTGGAAGACAGGTGAGAGGGTCAGAGATCAGAGAAGGGGGAAACATATGAGAGGGAGGGACAGAGAAATGAGTGAAAGAAGAAGAGATAAAGAGACAAGGGGGTGACAGAGATGAGAGGGAAAGAGAGGGACAGGCAGAAAATGAGAGCTGGATGGAGATGTGAGTGAGCGAGCAAGAGAAGAGGAAGTGAGATGAAAAAGAGGGCAGCTAGGTGCCCCCATCATAGCAGGGTGGCTTGGTGACCAGCACGGAAGAGGCCAAGAACAAACTGACTTTGGCAGGTCAGAGGAAGAAGGGAGGGGACACCAACATGAGAGTCTGACAGCAAAGGCCCCCATAATAAGAGAAACTTACCTGATTTGGTGCTGATGCCAAAGCCACTGTGAGGTGGGCAACAGCACCCCTCTTGGCCTTAGGACCTATTTGGCATTTTCCTGTTTGCAGGATCATTTGGTTCCAATCAGATGATGGATTATTTTTCAATCAGGGTCCCATTACTAATACACATGCACACGGCCTCAGAGAGAGCAGACCATGCAGGGAATATGCAAGTTCACACACACCCAGGGCCTAAGAGGAGCATCATGTATCTCCATGCAGCCTTTCGGGTCTTTTCTTATCTGTCATCTTCATTAAAAAACGAAGACAAAGTCATGCTTGCTCAAGAAAATGCCCACTTAAGGGTCAGTGGGTACTAGCATGTATGAAACATAAGCCAAGAGGATCCCAAAGAATATAAGACATGTGCTAGGCCCTCCCCTCCCACTTGGCCATCCTTTGATGGATTCCCAGGAGCCCCTCTCAAGGCAACTAATCTAGGCAGTCCTTCACAGGGGAAAGAAGCCCAACAAGCTTGTGTCCCATGTATCCTCCCTGTTCCTCCTACTCTCTGCTCAGCCTGGCTCACTGTCCAGTGTCATGGACACCCACATCAGGCATCAAAGACAGCCGTGTTGCTGATCCCTTTGCTACAGGTTTCACTTCCCCCTCCCCATTTCTGTCCACCTTAGTGTTACCAGAGTGAGCTTTCTAGAACATACACCAAGTGTTGCCTAAAAACCCTGGCAGGGTGATGGGGGGATCCCATAGCCCCTGGGATAAAGTGCAAACTCCTACGGATGCTTCACAAGGGCCTCTGCAGCCTGGGCCTGCCAAGCTCTGGCCTCTGATGTCAGTCACCAAGGCCCAGCCTACTCCCCAACATGCTCTGTGTGCCCAGCACCTAGAAAGTCTCCAAAGCATGCCTGTTGTGTTGAGGATAAAAAGCCATGGCCCATGGACTGCCTTCCAGTTTTCCCTTCTATGTAGCACAGTGCAGGGAGAACACAGAAAGTTGGATGACCTGCCTACCACCCTTAAAGGTAGGAATTCATTTGACACTTGTACCCCCACAAGGTCTCAGCGATCCTAAGGGCCCTGCCCCACATCAGGCATCAGAGACAGAATCACTGCCAGAAAGGATTTGGCCCTGGCTGCTTGGGGGCAGCCTTCCCTTCCTTAACTAACTGCACCAGGAGGCCCTGTGTGACTGATTTTGGCCACTAGGGGATGAGTCGTCCAAGGAGTAGGCCACTCCAAAGAGGAAAGGAGAACAGATTTTGGAACTGTGCTTGTGAAGAAGCTTTCTGGAGGCCACAGATGATTGCTAACTGATATCATGGCACTCTGCGCAGATGCCACAGAGCTACTAATGGCTTACTGGCCACAAGTAAAATTTTTAAAAATCTGTATTTAAAGCATTGACCACTGACCAATGTATACTAAATGTATACTATTTGTTTTCATGGAGTAAAGAGTTGTGACGGTGTCTCTCCAGCTTCATATGTTCTTCAATAAAGAAAATATTTTACAACTCTTAGAAGTTAGCATTTTTGCTACTCAAAGCACACACTAAACCCAGAACCCATTTGGTATTTAGAAATGTGCTCTGGCTGCCTTAGTGCTAAGATCCCCTCACACCAGTGTGGACATGTGTGCTTCCCTTGCTACTCCGTGCTGTCATAACATAGGAAGCTGCTAGTAGTCCCTTGCACCACGTTAGAAATCTGCATGAGACATGCTAACAGCAGCTGGGCCCTCATATAGTAAATGGAGGTGAGTTTCAAGTAAGGGAAGGCTCCTAAAGAAGGTTCTGAGACCACCAGCTATTGCAACCATGAGAGGAAGAGTAGGGGGTGATTTAGCAGCAGCCTGTGAGGCATGGAGTCCATCAGCCTGGGAGGAGGGGGTGGCAGGGGAACCCGAGGCCTGGTTCTAGGACCTGCTTGGACAGAAGGACAAGTACTGGGCTGAGCTGACCCTGATCACGGTGTTCTGGAAAACAGGCCTCAGGTCTTGAGGGTGGCATGGCTGACTCAGAGGTTTCAGAGGAGGAAAGGCCTTTTGTAGCTAAAGCTTCGTGGAACAAATGGAATGAACCAGACACAGAGAAAGAAGAAGCAAGTGATGAGCACCTTGGGCTGTGGTGTGAGAGAGAAAGGGAGCCAGTTAGGAGATGAAAAGCAGTGCCTTGGGCAACGATTTGCACCTGTCAAACAGAACCTGGAGCTAAGTCTACAGTGAGTGAACTTTCCAGTAGGGTGGGAAGGTTAGTGAAGTGACAGTACCTTCGAAGTTCAAGTGCCAAGCCAACTGAAAAGGGAAATGAACAGTTTGGTCTTCCCCAAGGTTAGTGGGGCTTGGGATTGTTATAGGTGGACTCGTATCCTATCCCCTCATTCATATGTTGAAGTTCTAACCCCCATACCACAGATTGTAACTATATTTGGAGAAGAGTTTTTTACAGAGTTGATCAAGTCAAAGTGAAATCATTAGAGTTGGCCCTAATCCAATATGACTGGTGTTCTTATAAAAAGGGGAAGTTTGGACACAGAAACACACATAAAGGGACGATGATGGCCATCTACAAGACAAGGAGAGAGGCCTGGAGCAGATAATTAATTCTCTCATGGGCCTCAGAAAGAACCAACCCGGCTGACACCTTTCATCTTGCCCTTCTAGCCTACAGATCTGAAAGACAACACATTTTTATTGTGTGAGCCATCCAGCCTGTGGTACTTTGCTATGGCAGCTCCAGCAGATTAAGACAGAGATGAAACGTGCCTGGAGAGACTGAAGACACTGAATGAGAGGGAAGAAGTGAGAAGGAAGAGGGCAGAGAGGAAAGGTAGATTTGTGTATCTGTGGCCAACAGAAGCGATAATGTTAAGCAAGGCCCTGGAAACATACTCCAGGTGGACTGCCAGGAAATCCTAACAACATTTAACTTTAAAAAAACAACTTCGGCTGCCTCTCATCAGTGTGTTCCCCACCTAGCACCAACCATGTCCTGGCCACCCATGTGGAGGAGATTGAGGGTGGGGCATGACTGTGTAGAGCAGAGGTTTGGAGGAGCACCTTGGGGACCCTAACTGGTAGTGTCTGAACCATAGCTCAAGTTCAGCCCCTGAACACCAATGGTGACCAAAGCCAGGCTGCCTGGCCTTGATGTGCACTGTTCTCTAATTATTTTTTCAATCTCAGAAAATATCAGAGTGAAAAAGTGTGGCAGGAGGGGGAAACTTTACCCTTTCTTCAAGGGGCACTGCTCTGCGGCTCAGCACAGGCCCCCTTTCTGCTGTGCTACTAGAATCTAGAAACGAACCACGATGCATTTTTCAAATACCCTTCCACTGACTCCACATATGGTACCCTTCATAATTGGTACTGCTACCTCATTACACCTCTGAGTCAAGTTCCTAGAAAAGCTGGGTTAAACTTGGTAGCTAGTAATACTTCATCTATGTACCATCAGCAGAAGACAGAGGTGCTAAAATTTTTAACTCTAACCCAGCAAATGGCATCTGGGTTGGTGTGTGGAAGGAACCTGCTGGAACATGACTGCAAAGGGTTGAACCCTGAGAGTCAAGGGCAGTGGGCCTTCAGTATAATGTGCTTACACCTAGCATGCACCCATTTCTGAAACACCATCTTTACTTGAACAGAAAGACATGCTCTTGAAAAGAAGAAAAACAAAAAGATACCTGAGGCCTCATTCGTGGATTCCATCGCACGTAATAGTTTACCCATAATTCCAAATGACTCATACTAGCAACAGGATATAAGACATGGTTTTCATAATTCACAAAGAAGGGGTTAGAAAATTCATCAAGCTGACTATTGATATAAGACCATAAGGATATAGTCTTTGTATGTATATCCTGAAAAACAAAAAAGGAATACATTGAGATAAATTCAGCTTTTCTTTATATCCTCAAGAATTTGTATTACATAAAGAAAAGGACTTGCATAACAAATGAATTGAATTCAAATTTTTATTTGAATTCAATTTACTAAGCCCCACACCCATTCCTCTGTCATGCATCACCTCATGCTAGGGATGACACGAAAACACACACTGATTACTGTCCTGGAAAAATGGATTGCTGAGTTAGTTAACATCTGGCAATTGCATCTGTGTGAAGGCGGAATGAGAACTTTCTAACAACCATGGAATGATAGGGCTCATCCATAGCAAATACATTTTTAATTCTGGTTTGCAGTTTGTTTTTTGACTCTTAATATTAATGACTGGGTAGAATTTACAGATAAGATTCTTTTCATTGGAAAACCATGGCTATCTTGTACAAAACACGCCAGGGTTACAGGCTGGAGAAGCCTTATATAGAGAAGTCAATATATCATTAAATTATATCTCCCCACCACCTGATTTTGCAGTACATGGTTTAAAAATGTTATAACCATTTACACTGTTCATGTTTAGAAATGCTATCATCATTTACATTGCTCATCTGAATGAGAATATCCTGGTGGAACAGGTAAACATTAAACATGGATCAAGCACAGTGACAAAATCAAAACAAGAAAATGATGAGGCCAAGAGTATTTTCTACCATTTTGCTCTTCCCAAGACAGCTGACTTTCTCACAAGCTATCCAGACTCAGAAAATTTAATTAGGACCTTTTCATATATTTATAAGAGAAACACCAGCATAATTCAAGGGACTCCGAATAGCCAAAACAATTTTGAAAAAGAACAAATTTGGAGGTCTCACATTTGCCAATTTCAAAACTTATTACAGAGCTGTAGTAATCAATACAGGTGGTGGTGGCATAGGATGGATACAAATGTGGATCAGTAGAATAGAAAAGAATACAGAAACAAACCCTCACATTTACAGTCAACTGATTTTCAATAAGAGTGCCAAGAAAATGGGGGAAAGATGATGGTCTTCTCAAAAAATGGTGATGGGATAACTAGATAATGACATGTAAAAGAATGAAATTGGACCCTTAACTACACACTGATGGGAAGTGATTGCTAATGAGTATAGGATTTCTTTTAAGGTGACGAAAATTTTATGAAAAACGGTGATGGTTGCACACTCGTTATACTAAAAACCACTGAACTGTACACTTAAAAGGTGAATCTCTATCTCAAGAGAGCTGTGTTTTTTTAGAGTAAATTTTGGCAAAAATAAAAGGGGGGGCTAGACCTACGTCTGTCTCCATTCAGTCCCCCTTTTACAGTGGTACTTAATGGGAAAGGCATTTGAGCAACTTGGAAAGCAATGGACAGGATATAATGCACTTACCTCTTTGAACCGCTGCTGTTCACAATTGCACAAGAAAGTCCCAAAGAGACAGCTATAAAGGTGATCCAAGATTGTAATCAAGAATAGCTCATTAAATTCGAACGCTGAAGGAAACTTAAATGGAGAGGGAAATAAGGTTAAAGTTCAATGTCTAAGACAGAGTGGTACCAATATTTTTGTGAAAAGACAGCTGACACAAGTCCAAGCTTATAGATCTGGCTGAACTGGAAGCAACAAAAATTGTATCTTCAATGCCTAAAAAGCTTATGGAGCCCTGGCTGGTGTTGCTCAGTTGGTTGGGCATCCTCCCGTGAACCAGTGGGTTGCTGGTTCAATTCCTGGTCAGAGCACATGCCTGAGTTGTGGGCTCAATCCCCGGGGTGGGCAGGGGGCGTGCAGGAGGTAGCTGATTGATAATACATTCTCACATCCATGATTCTCTCCCCCATCCCTTCCCCTCTCTCTAAAAATCAATTAAAAATATGAAAAAAATAAAAAAAGCTCATGGAGCTCCCATTTCTCCATGATGGTAGAAGTTCATATTCATCCTTCTGCCAGAAACAACTAGAAAGCTGGACAAGATATATGAAACATCTGTTTTCAGAAATTAGCAACAGATAGCATGGGACTGTGTCCCCCAAGAGAAAGGAAACAGGGAGGTGAGCCCTACTATTGTCCCAGGTTTCTACATGGAGGTACATTCTGGGCCATGGAGAAGAGTATGTGTGTGGGGGGGGATTACAGGCACAGCATATATCAGAAGTGACTCAAGGAAAAATAGAAAGTCTATTTGTATTAAAGGAACAACTCATAATTTAAAACCTTCCCATACAGAAAACTCCTTGAACACCGCCCCCCCCCCCAAATACTTACCAATATATAAGCAAATTGAACCTGGCAATACATAAAAAGGGTAGCAATACATGTGGGGTTGATCTCAGGAAGGAAAGATTGGTTTAACATTTGAAAATCAATAATGTTACCAAAAATCAGTTAGTGAAATTCACCATATTAACAGAGTGAGGAAGAAAATTACCTCAACTGTTGTTTTAACTAATTCTTTTTTTTCTTTTTTAAATATATTTTTATTGATTTCAGAGAGAAAGGGAGAGGGAAAGAGAGAGAGAAACATCAAGGTTGAGAGAGAATCATTGATTGGCTGCCTCCTGCACGCCCCCAACTGGGGATCAAGCCCGCAACCCAACCTGGGCATGTGCCCTCAACCAGAATTTAACCTGGACCCTTTAGTCCCCAGGCCGACGCTCTATCCACTGAGCCAAACCGGCTAGGGCTGTTTTAGCTAATTCTTAATGGGATTTTGGAGAATTCTAACAAAGATTTTTCCTTTGCTAGGAGGTTCTAGCCAGTAGCTGGCATTTAGTAGCCATGAGAAGGCAATCTGGAAATGATGATAATGATTCTAGTAACAGGCATGTACTGGGGGGGGGGGGGGGGCGGTTCTACCCTGTGCCAGAATTCTAATTTTAAAACAAAGTGCCCTATGATAGAGGACTGGATAAAGAAGATGTGGTATATATACACAATGGAGTACTACACGGCCATAAGAAAGGATGAAATAGTGTCATTTACAACAACATGGATGGACCTTGAGAACATTATGCAAAGTGAAATAAGTCAAACAGAAAAAGCTAAGTGCTATATGATCTCATGCATATGTGGAATATAAAACTGAAACTTATGAACACAAACAGCAGTGTGGTGGTTGCCAGAGGGAGGGGGTGAGGGGAAGAAACGGGTCCTAATATGAGGTGACAGAAGATATGACTTTGGGGGTGGGCACATGGTTCTATACACTGAGTGGCCAGATTATTATGATCTCTGAACGCATAATAATCTGGCCACTCAGTGTATGTGTGTGTGTGTGTGTGTGTGTGTGTGTGTATATATATATATATATATATATATATATATATATAGAGAGAGAGAGAGAGAGAGAGAGAGAGAGAGAGAGAGAGAGGGAGAGAGAGAGAGAGAGAGAGAGAGAGAGAGAGAGAGAGGCCCAGTGCATGAATTCGTGCATGGGTGGGGTCCGGCCAGTCTGGTCAGGGGGAGGGGATATGGGCGGTTGGCCAGCCGGCCTGCTGGTTGAGCTCCTGGTCGAGGGGACAATTTGCATATTAGCCTTTTATTATATACGATATACCCTGAGTGACCAGATTATTATGGGTTCAGCGATCATAATAATCTGGCCACTCAGTGTATACAGAATTTGTAAATTAGTAATCCACACATGTAACCTATATGTTTATGTTGACTAATGTCACCCCAATAAAAATTAAAAAAAGAACAACAAAACACACACAAAAAAACATAGTAAAATATTAATCATCTACTGAATGAAACAAAGCCAATTAGAGCAAAATCAAATAGAACTACCCAGCATGTTTTGTCAGTTTAAAGACTATTCCCCACTCAGAGTGATGTTGGCACACTATCATGACTAATCCTGTCATCTCTAGAGTGACAACCAGGGTCACTGATAGACAAGTTTATTTTTTAGCTTAGTCAGGACTGTCCAAACTCCAACTGAAATTATTTTCCTCACCAGGATATTCCATTCTCCAATTTAACCAGTTCTGCTCAGCTACCTTGGATTGAGGTCAGTTTCTCTCCATATTAAGGATTGCTCTTATAGAAACACACAATTCTGTTCTAAAAAGCCCCATGAGAATACCATTTATTCAGAAACTTCTGGGAGCTGTGGTGGTTGTTCCTTTTAGCATTCTTGTTCACAGATTAACTAAATTAATGATCAACTAAATCTGGCTGACATGTTAAAAATAGCTATTGGTTAATCTCCTCTCAGAGCCTTTAAGATTGCCCCTTACAACTCTGACAATGGCCTCACATTCCAAATGGCTTTTAAAAGGCCAAGTGTATTATATGTCCACTTTCTCAGTCTTTTACTATGCATCTTAGTTATGCCCTATTCACAAATTATTAGAACCATGAAGTTTAATTTTAAGCAAATATATAACATTTGTGTATATTGAAGCATTATTAAATCAAGGATAGGAATGGAAAAATCTATTTTCTTTTCAAACATTTAAAAATATGTTTACTAACAGGACAGCATACTAGAGGCTCAGTGCATGAAATTCGTGCGGGGCGGGGGGGGTCCCTCAGCCCGCCTGCACCCTCTAGCAGTCCGTGACCCCTCGCTCCTTACCACCTGCCACCTGCCTGCAGTGGAGGCAGGAGAGGCTCCTGCCACCGCCACTGCGTTTGCCAGCCGTGAGCCCGGCTTCTGGCTGAGCAGTGCTCCCCCTGTGGGAGCACACTGACCTCCAGGGGGCAGCTCCTGCATTGAGCATCTGCACCCTGGTGGTCAGAGCCCATCATAGCGACCAGTCATTCTGCCATTCGGTTGATTTGCATATTATGCTTTTATTATATAGGATTTTTGAATCTTATGAGTCTTCATTGGATCTGGGAGCTCAGTTAGGTGCATTCTAAAACCACTGACTCTGAGCCTTATTCTGGCTTAGTTGGCACCAGTTATGTAAGGTGACGATGGGGCGGCACTCAGCCCAAGTCTATCAGCACTCAAGACACTGGAATGCAAAGGCTCCATCTACTCACCTCAACTGCTATTCTCACTCAAAGGGCATTGTGGCATTAAATTCAACTCAGAAAACATTTCATTAGGGTGAGTAGCAATAATTTGTTTTGGCCTCTTCTCCTGGAAACTATGCCATTTACCTAAAAAGTGTGGTCTTAAACACTCCACTGAAATCCATAATAAAATTCTGCATTCCTTGAGGGACAAAAATAACAACAACTTAAACTTATCCAAAAAAGTAGAGTCTGTTAAAGTCTGGATGTTGTAGAATGTCTTTGAGACTCTTTTCTAAAGAATCCCTCAATTACTTTTCCCCTTAGTTCATTTTATATCAATTTGTGCACAGAGGTTAGTTCATTTTATTCTGAGTTTTCTGACAGCTTTATACTGCATTAACTTACTTGATTTAGCAGTAGACAACCTAAAAATAAGTTAATCTTATTAACACATCTTTTCTAACAATCTACAGCCATTCACTTGTGACTTAATTGATAAAGACTAATCATTCATGTTTCTACATCTAATGCACTAACAATATCATTTAAAAATAATTATGCACATTTCATGGACAGAGTCTTAGAGCTGTGAAAGGCATCTGAAATTTTCTAATCCAAACCCCTTATTTTCTTTCTTAAAAACAAGCAGTACAAAAATGATGCAGATTAGACATAAAAATAGGCACTAATCAACATGACAAGTGGTAGTCAGATTGAAGATGTTAATAACAGATGCACATTTACTTAGATATTTGGGAGGAATAAGCTACTTCACATCCACGAATTGGTGCTTATCCCTTCAGAAACATCAGAATTATTTTTTGTGTTCAATTTTTTAAAATATACTTTTATTGATTTTAGAGAGGAAGGGAGAAGGAGAGAGATAGAAACATCAATGATGAGAGAACATCATTGATCAGCTGCATCCTGCACACCCCCCACTGGGGATCAAGCCCACAACCCAGGCATGTGCCTTGACTGGAATTGAACCATGACCTCCTTCTTCATAGGTCAACGCTCAACCACTGAGCCATGCCGGCTGGGCTGTGTTCAACCTTTTTATACATTTTTTCAATGATGGATTTCATACTTCCTTTTCTTAACCTGAATGTAACCAACATTTAATTTTTATACTGGCTTAGTATCAACATGAACAGCAAGAAGTGCATGGCACACAAAACAGTGAGACTTCTGGCCAGCCATGTGAGTACGTGTTTGCTGTTACCTGTCTGTCATGCATACCAGGGTGCCTGCCTGTGAACACCCCTTTTACCACAACAATCTTCTAATTGACTGCTTTCAGTCAGCGGTGACCTGGCACTCAGATGACTGTTGAGCCCAATAAGCTCCCTGGTCTAAAAGTAAAACTGAGTTCCAAGAGAGGCCCAAGGACTCTGGGAATTTACTTTGGTTGCTCTGATCTGCTGCCCCTTTTTTACTTATTTCTGAAGGTATGTCTATGCTCTCTAGATCCTTGCTACTCCAAGTGTGATCTGTGGACCAGCAGCACAACTTGTTAGGTGCTTGTTAGAAATGCAGATTCTCAGGCTCACCCTCAGACTCACAAATCAGAATCTATATCATCATTTATAATAAAAGGGTAATATGCAAATAGACCGAACAGCAGAACAACCAACCAATCGAAGCATAATATGCTAATGATATGCTAAGGTTGCTCAACCACTCGCTATGACATGCACTAATCACCAGGGGGCAGACAGTCACTGGTCAACCAGTCGCTATGATGTGCACTGACCACCAGGGGGCAGATGCTCCAACTGTTAGATTAGCTTGCTGGTGGGGTCCTGCCGATTGGGACTGAGTGAGATGGGCTGGACAAGCCCTGGAGCCCTCCGTGCTCCAGTGGGATCCCTCAGTCTGGCCTGTGCCTTCTCACAATCCGGGACCCCTTGGGGGATGTCGGAGAGCTGGTTTCAGCCCTATCCCGCAGGCCACTCCCCATGGGAGGGCGCCAGACACAGGGCTCATGGCGATAGGGACTGATTGGGCGCGAGCCTACAGCGGGCACAGTGGGGCCAGGATGAGTGGGAGTGGCAGGTAGGAGCTGCAGGTGGCACTGGACTGCAGGTTTTGGCCTGATCCTTGCAGGCCACCCAGAGGGACCCCACCCATGCATGAATTCATGCACCAAGCCTCTAGTTTTACTATAAGCCTGAGGGGATTTCTGTGCTCCCATTAAGTTTGAGCTGCACTGGTCTAGGGAAGAATCCTCTGCCTGCTCCCAACCTCTCTCCTTGCCTCTCCCCCTCTCCCCACCTCTTCTCCCTACCTCTGATTCTCTTTCTCTAACCCTGCCCCCTCCCTCTCTCTTTACATCTCCCCTCTAGCTCTCTGCCTCTCTATCTCCCTGCCCCCTTCTGCTTCCCTCTCTACTCCCCTCCCAGCCCCTCACCCCACGCTCTGCTTCCTTCTTTCTTTGCCCCCTTTCCCTGTCTACTCTCTTTGCCATCTCTTGTGTCCCCTCTCTCCCCTGCCCCCTCTCTCTGCCCCTTCTTCCTCACCCCCCTCTCTTTCCTACACTCCTCTCTGTGTCCTCTCCTACACCACTCTGTCTCCTGCTCTTTTTCCTGCCCTCTTTCTGCCCCCCTCCTTGTATCTTTGCACCCCTCTCTGCCTCTCTTTCTCTGCCCTTCCCTGACCCCTCTGGCACTTTCTGCCACTCTCTGCCTATTTCTGCCTGTCTCTCCCTGCCCCTCTGGCTCTTTCTACCACTCTCTACCTCTCTTTCCCCTTTCTCTCTGCTTCCTTCTCTCTGTCCTTGCCCCTCTCTGCCTTTCTCTGTCCCTGTCCCTGCTCCTGTTATGCCCCCTCTCTCTCCTGACCTTTCCTCTCTGCCCCTCTCTTTCCTATACTCCTCACTCTACCACCCCTCTCTCCTACCTGCCCTGTCCCCTCTCCTACCCCATTCTCTGCCTCCCTCACTACCTCTTTCTGTAGCTCTCCACCCCCCCCCCATGTCTGCCTTTCTGCCCCTCTGTCCCCCCTCTCTACCTCTTTCTGCCTCTCTCTGGCCCCGTCAGTCTCTGCACCTCCCCCGTACCTCCCTTACTCCACCTCTTTCTGGCCCTCTCTCCTTGCCCCTTTCTCTGCTTCTCTCTACCACACTGTCTCTCTGGCTCTTCTTTTCCCCTGCCCCTCTCTTTCTCTGTCCCTGTCTCTCTCTGCCCCTCTGCCCGCCTCTCTCTGCCATCCTCTCTCTGTCTCTCACTGTGTCTCTGTCTTTCTCTCTCTGACTGGCTCTGGCTCTATCTCTCTCTGATTCCAGGTCCATTTCCATGGCACAATCTCCCATCATGATGGTAAATCCTCAAACTCGGGTTTGGATGTTGGAGATGAGGGAAAAAACAGTACATACCTCATGGTCTGCTTTGAATTAAAGCCTCCCCGGGCCCAACTGGCTTAGGGAAAGGTGGTCCATGTATGGACTTCTTGATTACCAGGGCCCTGTGTATTGGGGTTTTGCAACTAAGCACCAGGAGATGACAAAATAATCTGCAGCTTTCTATCTGCCATTGGTTCTTGAATAGTCATTTCCCTCAGTGACCTTGGGGTTAGAGGGGCTGTGGCCTGGGGGAAGGGTATGGAGACTCCTGGATTCCTTGGTCAATCCCCTTTGTTGGCCTTTGGTCCCATCCCCATTTCTAACACACTACATTTCCGACCCAGCAGGGGACTGTGTTTCCTTGCACTGACAAAAAGGGAGCAAGAGTAGTAGAATGGCTGAGGAGTAGGGCCTTGGCTTGCAAGGCTGGGGGACAGGATGTTGACAAAAAACACTTGCACAAGAAAAGTAACTTTTGGTGAGAAGTTGTTTCTAATTTTCTGCTTATATTTCTAAATCTAAGTGAATAGAATCAAAATGAATTAAATAACAGAAGGGATCATATTTTACATACGTCTTCATTTTGAATGAACATGAAAGTTTACTCTTCAACTCTAAGGAATGTTTGAAACAGACTGTGTAGGTCAAAAATGTATTTTAAATCTCTCACCTGTCTTGTCATTTGCCAAACACAATCAATAAACTGAAGAAATATTGGAGACCGGTCGGCATCTGCATGGTTGTCATTGCCATGGCCCACTCGCTGTAAAGAAACAAGAGGTTAAATGTTTTAATGTACGCATGGTTCTCTCAAAATTGCCTGCTGACAAGAATAATGTCTCTTCAGAGGGAAGGCAGGGGAGGGTGAATGGGAAGAGATCAATCAATGAACTTGTATGCATATATGCATAACCCGTGGAAACAAACAATGGGGTAGAGGAGATTAATGGGGGGGGGGGGAGGAGGAACTATATAATACTTCCAACAATAAAGATTAAAAGAAAGAAAAAAAAGAATCATGTCTCACTCGTATGTCTCAAGACCTAACAGAATTACTGGTACATAATAGGTACTCAAAAATGTTCATTGACTTGAACTCACTTTCATTAGTCTTAGGGAAAAAAATTCAGTGTACTATATTTTTATATGTTGATTGTTTTATACTGTTTCTTTCATATAGTTGGGATCAAGAGTTATAAGCAAAGAGCCAGCATTTTTTCAGTCCCAATGATGGGGTCACTCACAGCCACCACACCAAGTGCACAGAGTGTCACCCTGGGACTACCAATTAGCAGCTCATAAAGCACATTATGATTGCCATTTTCTCCACAAGTAAGAAAAAAACATTTTTTCCATTGTTCAGAAATGTCAGGAAAGTCTGAGAATGAAAATAATCATTAACAATATACAACTTTTAAGCAATTCTCTATGACTCAGAGAACCCCAAAAATCTCACTCTTGAAATAGTAATGGCTAAGGTCCTCGTTCTAGGAGTCCAATGTTGTATTAATTGTTTTCCAGTTGAGATATAATTGATAGCTATAATTGTCTTTCATAGTGTTTGATATTATAGACAATATTAATAGATTCATACAAAAATTAAAAGATAATTTCAATCACATAAATAGGACTGATAAAAACCATTGAAAATAAGTCAGATCAAAACTGAGATTCTTTCTTTTAATAGACATTCACTGTACTCCTATGGTGTCTGTAACACATCTTGCCTGGCCCTCGGGATTTCAGGCATTTTCATGGTGTCTGGTAGAGTCCAGGACCTTGGTTAGGCATCTGGGGTACAAAGACAAATGAGACAGAGCACCCATGCTTGATGATTAATTCATTTATGGTCTAGTCATGGGAGAAAGATTTATAAATAACTAGGGCAATAAAGTGTTCCAAGGGCCACAAAGGAGCAAGTGGCCATCTTAATATGGGGTAGATGAGGGAATGAGGAGGAAAAGTCATATAAGTCAGTCATGGAGGAGGTCTCATTTGAGATAAACCTTGGAGGACAGGGAGATGCCTGCTACCTGGCGGGCCAGGGGGACAATATATCAGAAGCAATGGGGGCACCAGGGTGCGATTATTAGCTGGGCACAACTGAGGTTCAGAGGATGAAGCACAGGAAGAGAGGCAAAATGAGGCTGGAAAGGTGGACTAAGGCCAGATCACCAAGTGCCTTCAATGCTGCACTGAGGAGTTTGCCCACAATCCCATAGGCCATAGGAAGACTCTGAGGTATTCACGCTGGGGAGTGGCCAGGGCCTAAACTCTACACATTAAATGGTTAATTCTATGTTATATGAGTTTTACCTCAACTTTTTTTATTTTTTAAATATATTTTTATTGATTTCAGAGAGGAAGGGAGAAGGAGAGAGAAATAGAAACATCAGTGATGAGAGAGAATCATTGATTGGCTGCCTCCTTGCATGCCCCACACTGGGGATAAGCCCACAACCCGGGCATGTGCCCTGACTGGGAATCAAACCGTGACCTCCTAGTTCATAGCCTGATGTTCAACCACTGAACCATGCCAGCCAGGCTCAACTTTTATTTTAAAAAGCCATACTGCCCTAGACAGTTTGGCTCAGTGGATAGAGCGTCGGCTCACGGACTGAAGGGTTGCAGGTTCAATTCCCAGTCAAGGGCACATACCTCAGTTGCAGGCTTGATCCCTGGCCCTGGTCAGGGTGTGTATGGGAGGCAACCAATCAATGTGTCTCTCTCACATGGATGTTTCTCTGTCTTCCCCCCTCCCTTTAACTCTCTCTAAAAATCAAAGGGAAAATATCCTTAGGTGAGGATTGACAAAAAAAAAAAAAAAGAAAGAAAGGTCATATCTATGTTAAAAAAAAAAAAGAATGCCCTACAGGAATATACAATGCTGAGGGTCCACAGTATTATATTAGGGCAATTCAGGTATAATACAGAGCAGAAAGCCTATGCTCATGTACATGTGTGTGCGTATATATTCTGTGATACACACATGCAAATAATGGAGCAAAACAGTTGAAGCATGAACCTATCTCAACTTACCAGTGCAAATCTATGTCCAAAACTTATCCACTCCTTTTCTATGAGAATCTCAAATCCTTTAATGGTGCGGTAATAACTGTCCAGCATCAGCATAGCCAGAGATGTCAGCTGGGCTGTTCTGTCCCAACCATCACTGCAACGCACCACCACTGAGGTTTTCCCAGATTCTATTTTATCAGCAATTCTCACTGCCCCGGCAAGAAGCATCTTCAGAAAAGAAGGCACATTAGAACAAGCAACATATAATTTCTATTATAACAAAAATAATTCTGGGGAGAACATTGTAAGTTCAGATCAATAAGCCAAACAAGAATGCAAGGAATTGAAAATCACTAGAAAACATTAGTAGTATCATGGGAGGGGGAAATTTATACTAAGAAAAACTATAGCAGTAACTAGGGCCCTTTACTATAACAGCCAACATGTACTTAAAAGACCTGATGTAAGGTAAGCACTATCTCTTTTTATTATATCACAGAAGCCCCCCAAAGAAGACCAAAGTCTGGATGCTTCTCATAGAAACTAAGGAAGCCCAAGCACACAGCAAAGATGTGCTAATTTGCAATGTTGAGAAACCACTTGGATACAGATTTATGGCACCAACACAGAGAAATCCTATCCAGAAAGCATGTAAGGGACAGGCCCTCTTTACCCTGATATACTCTAGCCAATGTGTCCCATCCACGTTTGATAGCCACCGTGTCTCATCAATCGAAGGGTACACAATCTCTTTTAATTTACGTAGTGACTCTCTCATCACATGAATGTTGTGGATCTCCAAGAAGACGAGTTCCGCATTTGGGTAAGCACTTTCACTTTCATATCCTCCACCCTTTGCCTGTGAAAGACAAAAGAAAGACATCACTTCATCTGAGTTAACTTTTGTCCTCTGTAGTATTACCAAGTAGAGACCATTTAAAGAAGCAACAAACTCATCTGTTTATTATAAACTTGCTACATCTTTCTATGACTTTTCTGTGGCCACTGGAACAAAGCACCACAAACTGAGTGGCTCAAAACAACAGAAATGTCTTCTCTCACAGTGCGGGAGGTGGGGAAGTCCAAAATCAAGATATTGGCAGGGACGTGCTCCCTCAGAACCCTCTTGGGGGGATCCTTCTTTGCCTCTTCCAGCTTCTCGCGGTCCCAGGTATTCTTAGTTTATAGACACATTACTCCAATCTCTGTCTCATCATCACAAGTCCTTTTCCTGTGTCCATGTCCCTTCTCTTAAGGACACCAGTCAGATTGGATCAGGGATCACCCTAATCCAAAATGACCTCATCATAACTTGATTACATTTGCAAAGACCCTCTTTTGAAATAAAGCCACATTCACAGGCACCAGGGGTTAGGACTTTGACTTTTTAAAAATATATATTTAATTGATTTCTTACAGAGAAGAAGGGAAAGGGATAGTTAGAAACATTGATGAGAGAGAAACATCATTCAGCTACCTCCTGCACACCCCCCCAACTGGGGATGTGCCTGCAACCAAGGTACGTGCCCTTGACCGGAATCGAACCTGGGACCCTTCAGTCTGCAGGCTCACACTCTATCCACTGAGCCAAACCGGTTAGGGCGACTTGTTTTGTTTAATGGAGATACAATTCACCCCAAATAATCCTCTTATCACCCACTGTAAGTTTTTAACCCATTAAGAAATGGATCTTACTCAAGGCAAATTAGGTTTAAAAAGTTCTGTTAATGCTATCTGAACACAAAAAGTTATACAACCACAAGATTAATAAAAATAAAATCGTTTGTAAATCTCTAACAATGATATTTATTTAAGCAATTTTAGTAAACTAAAATTGTAACAAAAAAGGGGAATATGGTTCACCCCTTGGTAATCTCATAACAAAATATGATCGAGCTTATATTTTGTAGAGATCAACATTTAAAACACATCTTTGATGAGAATGTAGAGAAGTTGAAACTCTAATACATTGCTGTTGGGAATTAAAATGACACAGTTTGTGGGGGGAAATTTTGGTGGTTCCTCAAAAACTTAAATATGGAATGACCATATGACACAGCAATCCCAGGCCCACAGGATTGGAAACAGGTATTCAAACAAAAACTTGTACACAAATGATCACATCAGCACTATTCACAATAGCCAAAGGTGAAAACAACCCAAATGCCCATCAATGGATGAAGGGATAAACAAATTGTTGTCTAACTATGTAATGGAACATTTTTCAACTATACAAAGGAATTAAGTACTGTTCCATGCTACAACATGAATGAATCTTGAAAACATTATATTCTAAGTTAAAGATGCCAGGCATGAAAGACCACATATTGTATGATCCCGCTTATATGCAATGTCCAGAACAAGGAAATCTATACAGCAAGTAAATTAGTGGTTGCCAGGAGTTGAGGGGGAATGGGAAAGAATGGGCAGTGACTGCCAATGGGCACAGGGTTCCCATTTGGGGCTATGAAAGCATTCTGGAATTAGACAGTGGTAATTGTTGCAGAACACTGTGAATATACTGGAAGTCACTGAACTGTAAAACTTTGGAATGGTTAAATGGCAAGTTTTGCTATGTGAATTTTATATTAATAAAAGCAATAAATGCATCTGTCAACCCAAAGACCACACTCATCATTTAGTCTCCAACCATTTACCCAGTGGGTACGAATGCTCAACCCTGAGCTAAATAATGGAGCAACAATTATGAACAAGTGTAGAATATAATCCTTAAGGTCTTCAACATCTAGTGGGGTAATCAGGTGAGTAAAAGGGCACATGAAGAACAGGGGGTAAGTCCTTTCCTGTAGAAGAGTGTGAGGCTCCCAGGGTGGGCAGAAGAGATGTCTACAATGAGAAGATAACACAAGTTAGGAAAGCTTTGCTGTGGGGAGGAAGGTCAAAAACACTCAAGGTAGAGGGGCCAATCATGTTTACATGACCAGAGATGGGTGAAGATGTGGTTTCCTGAGAGACAGGCAAGAAGTTCAGCAGAGAACACTAGGGCAGTGATGAGAGCAGGAAGAGAGGAGGCCAGAGTGGTCAGGTCCTGGTTCAGACTTGCACTGTAGAATCATCACTGGCTACATAGGGACAGAAGGGACTGGGCAAGGGGGGACCTTGTGCAGGTGGGCCAGCTCAGAGACAGGCGATCACCCGGCTGAAGGAATCATGATAGAGGCACCAGGACAGAGACATGCACCTGAGTTGATATATTTAAGAAGCAGGACATGGTGCTGATTGGGACAATGGAACTGGGTAGCACAGGAGGTGTCACTGATGCCTATAATTTTGGACTGGGTAACATGAAAGATGGTGGTATTATTTACTGGGATACACTATTAGAGAAGAAACAGTGTTTGGCTTTGAGTATAGTGAATACAAAATGCCTGTGAGGAATACAAGTGGAGAGGCCTACAGGATTCGGGATACACAGGTCTGAAGTTGAGAAGAGAGGTCTGAGCTGTGCATATCAATATGAAGTCGAGGACATGTGGATGATACTGGAGGACAAAGGTCTGGCACATGGTGCTCAAGGACAGCGTGTAATGTGAAGAGAGAAGTAAAGACCAGGAACTTGAATAAGGCCAACATTTAAGGAATATAAAGCAAGAGAAGATCAGCCAGAGATTGAAGGAAAAGAGAAAAAAGGGAAAAGTATTTTGAAAAGGAGAAAGTACTTAATCATGTCAAAAGTTCACGAAAACAAGGAAAAGAACTAAAAAAATAAATAAATAAACATTGGATTTTGTGACAAAAAAACACTTGGGGACTTTACCAAGAACAGCCTGGGTAGGATGAGGATGGGAGCTAGTTTCACATAGCTTAAGGGGTGAGTGAGTGGCAGTGAGCACTGAGGGGTATCAAGGAGGCAGCTCCTCCAAGAAGTCTT
Organism: Eptesicus fuscus; assembly: GCF_027574615.1. Taxonomy (NCBI): domain Eukaryota; kingdom Metazoa; phylum Chordata; class Mammalia; order Chiroptera; family Vespertilionidae; genus Eptesicus; species Eptesicus fuscus. The sequence goes on from NC_072473.1 coordinate 92,834,285, forward strand.
GTAAAGGGCAGGAGGAGTTAGCTGGAAAGAGACAGTGATGATGATTCCAGGGAGGGCTTATATCTATGTAAATGAAAATGACTTCACGGGAAGGAGTCAGTGGAGGGGAAAGGTCAAAGATCCCAGAGCAAGAAAAGGGATGATTGAGCAGGTGGAGAGGTTGGGGGCTAATGGCAGGGCACAAGGAGGAGGCCACCCCTTCCTCAATAACAGGAGGCAAGAGGCTGCCACAGACAGCAATACAAGCTAGTTTCCAGGTGTGGTGGCAGGAGCAGTTGGAGTTCCTGAGGATTGGTTTGCCCTCTGTGGAGAAGGAAGGCCAGCTGTTGAGGATGAAGGGGATAGAGCTGGGTCCTACATTAGACAAGAGTCATTAAGAGGCTGAAACAGCTCCTGGGGAGTCTATAGGGTGACTGAGGGGGAAAAACTTCTCAGCAGTGATGAGGGCCCAGACTGGAGAGTATAAATCTGGAGTGGCTCCAACCTGCACATTGTGAGCCTCTTATCCTCCTGGAACACTCAGCAGCCCAGGTTGTGGGCATGAGAAAGGCAGGCAGGAGAAGTGAACTGGGTCAGGCAGGAGTGCTGGAGGGCGAATGAGCCAAGATTCGGGCCAGGAGACATTGGACTAGACAGCCTAAGGAGCCCAGGCTGGGCAAGATCACGTGGATATTCCCAGAGCCGAGAGAAACAGGAGGAAGTGCGGGGTCTGGGGGTCCGTGCATTGAGGACAAGCTGTGGAGTGGCCTGTGAGCACTGGCACAAGAGGCTAAGGACTGAGAGGGGAGTTTGCATCTGAGAATTCAGAAGGAAAGCTGTTCTGGGAAAGACCAGAGGCTGTGTGTGAGGCTGAAAGCCCGGTCTCCTGGATGTAGGAACAGTTGCTGAATATCTGATAAAGTCTGTAAGTGGCAAACATGACTGACAGTAAAACAACAGAATTTTTGTACATTTGGATGCCAGCTTATACTTCAAGTTATTCTATAGAATTATATGGGACACTTAAACTTCATTAGAACACTTTTTGAACACCAACTATGGACAAAGCAGTTTAGAGCCCAGTCCTGCTTCTGTGGCATAATTATGTTTTTCATAAAAAATATAAACCTAAGACCAGGCTCTCTTGGACAGGGAGAGACTACCACCGCTGCAGGTACTCCCCAGACTAGGGGACTCGGGCATGGAGCCCATGCCATCTTGAAGGGGAGAATGGCCTTTTCTAGGAGCTCATCAGCACCACCACCCAGACAGGCCTTGGAACTGTCCATGACCCAGCAGCCACTCCAGCCAAAATCCTGCTGCCCCACCCGCAGACCCGCGGACCCTAAGACCTCCACCTCCAAAGGTGCACCGCTTGGCAGCAGTAAGTGCAACTTCCCCCTCCCCAGCGGCAGCACTCCGGACACTACATTCTTGCGTTTCCAGCGCGCAGGCATCCAGGGCACACCACTCCATAGGCAGCGCCTGGGAGCCACTGGGAGCCCCCGCTGGGTGTGATTTTGTACAGACAAGGGCGCGCTGCCCTGCAGTAGAAATTCTGAACTCCCTCTTCCTGAATAACTGCCCATGGACACCCCAGTTGTGCAACTTCAGTGCCAGGGCCCCTCAGAGCTCTGCACAAACACACCTCCACAGTCACGTATTTCCAACAGGCAGGCACCCTGAGCCCATCTATCCATAGGGCGCTCCTGGGAGCCGCTGTGAGCTCTCACTGGGTGTGATATTGGACAAACAGGGACACACTCCCCCCCGCCCCATACACACATAACCCCACCCCCTCGGCAGTAGATATTCTGAATTCACTCATCCTGGATACCTGCCCACAGACGCCTCAATTACGCAGCTTCAGTGCCAGGGCCCTTCAGAGTGCTTCAGTGTGCCTCGCTGGCAAATGCACCGCGGGTGCCCCTGTGAGCTGCCACTGGGAGCATGTGACTATCCACCACAGGTGCAGCAGCAAAAGCTGAGTCTGCCCACCCGACAACTACAGAACTCTGGACATCACAGTCACACCTTTCCAGAGCACAGGCCCCCTGAACCCCATTACCCCAACAGACAGTCCCTGGGTGCCTCTGTGGGCTTGTAATCCCAGCTCTGCCACACAAATGCCACCTCAGCTTTCTTACCTGTAAAAATCTCAAAGGGTCACTGTGGGGATTAACTGCTAAGTAAATCCTATCTAATAAAGAGGGAATATGCTAATTGACCCTCACACTGTCGATATGCTAATTGACCCTCACACTGTGGAGACAAAAGATGGCAGCACCACAGCCAATAAGGAGGGAATATGCTAATTGACTGCCCAGCCCTCAGCTGCCCAGGGCCAGCCTGAGGCGCAGGCAAGCCTCAGATGGCGGCTGCCCAGGCGCCCAGGGCCACCCGAGGCTCAGGTAACCAGGGCTGGCCAAGGCCTGCGCTGCCGGCAGTGGCAGCAGCAGAGGTGTGATTGGGGTGTCACCTTCCCCTGATCGCCAGGTTGCCTCCCACCCCTGAGGGCTCCTGGACTGTGAGAGGTGGCAGGCCGGGCTGAGGGACCCCCCCTCCAGTGCATGGGTGTCTAGTTAATAAAATAAAATAAATTATCTTAAAGATAATCCATGCAAAGCTTGGTGCCTGTCCAACATCCCTCAAAGTTACTCAAGCACTAATATAGTATTGCCTCACCAGCACCTACCATGTCTAAAGCCATGGACCAGGTAGAGCCCTTCCCTGAGGGAGCGCTGAGGAAGAGGCTCTAGGAAGGGTTGGGTGGGGCGTCGTGCTTATCAAGCACGTCATCACGGAGCCCTTGCCAAAAGCTAGTTTTAAACAGGAGAATGTATAGCAAGGCAGTTTGTTGCCTGGAAGCTAATTACTAAAGATCCAAATGAGGCAAATGACAATCAGAAAATGGGGTTATAGCCAAAACCTAGCGGGTTTGGCTCAGTGGAAAGAGCATTGGCCTGCAGACTGAAGGGTCCCAGGTTCAATTCCCATCAAGGGCACATTCCTGGGTTGTGGCCTCCATCCCCAGTTGGGGGCATGCAGGAGGCAGCTGATCAATGATTCTCTCTCATCATTGATATTTCTATCTCTTCTTCTCTCTTCCTCTCTGAAATCAATAAATATATATTTAAAATAAAAAATAAAAAATGGAGTTATAAAAGAAAAATAGTGTGATTACCCATTCCAATCCAGGACACAGAGAACAGACAGCTGGAGGTCTTGAGACAGAAGAAGAGGAAGGAGGGTGAAAAGCGCCCCTGCCTATACTCCCAGCCGGAACAGGGAGAGAGTTTCAGAGAGTTCTGGAAGACAACTTGCTGGCCAGACCTCTTTCTATGGGGGCAAGCAGGGCTCTGAATAGGAGCTAGTGACACTGGGGCACTGTTACAGACCAGCCCCCAAATCTGCAAGAATAAGTTGATAGCAGCGGAGATAGGGCCATACCAACACTTTTGGGAATAGGAAACCTGAATACCGGCAGCCAGCTGAAGGATGTACTCAGATTTCCTTGATTTCAAACAGCTATTCAGTGCTTGTTGAAGGTGTGCCACACTCTCCATCCATCAGCATGCCAATCCTCAGTAGCAGGGAGGGCTCCCAGGTGAGAACACTGAAGCCTCAGAGAGGGCAGGCAACTCCTAAAGGCCAAAGGGATAAACTGCCAGGGCAGGATTCCCATATCCCCAGACTCAGAAATCCACACTATTCATTATGGACTGCATGATTCTGTCCCTGAAAAATTCTTATGTTGAAATCCTACCCCACAAAATGATGGTATTAGGAGGTGGGGCCTTTGGGAGGGGATTAGGTATTGAGGGTAGAACCCTTATAGGAGACACCAGAGAGCTGGCCTCTTTCTGCTCTTAGATGTGTGAGGACACAGCAAGAAGGTGGCTATCTAGAAGCCAGGAAATAGGTCTTCACCATACACAGGATCTGCTGGCACCCTGATTTTGGAATTCCAGCCTCCAGAATTGTGAGAAGTAAATGTTTATTGTTTACTAGAGGCCTGGTGCATGGATTTGTGCACCAGTGGGATCCCTCAACCTGGCCTGCGCCCTCTCGCAATCCGGGACCCCTCGGGGATGTCAGATAGCTGGTTTCAGCCAAATCCCTGCAGGCCCGATCCAGACAAGAAGGAGCCCAATCCCTGCAAGCCTGATCCAGACAGGAGGGAGCCCGATCCTGTGCATTGAGCATCTGTCTCCTGGTGGACAGTGAGCATCATAGTGACCGGTCAACCGGTCGTTCAGTCGCTTAGGCTTTTATATATATAGATAACTCACCCAGTCTGCAGTGTTTTGTTATATCAGCCAGAGCTGAAACACCCCCTTCCATGGTGTCCTGATTCTATCTTTTCCACACTGGATGAAGCACAATGAACTGCCCTTGCTCTGTGGATGTTTTGAAGATCGCCTCTGTGAATATAGCTTTCATCTTGTGTTTTATTTCTTTGGGATAGTATTACAGTGGTGACAGGAAGTATGCAGAGACATAGTAAGACTGACAAGGGTTAATGAACCATCAGATGTGGGTAGCAAGAGAAACTAAGGTATCCACATTAAATCCCTGGCAACTGTGAGCATGACCTTTTTTTGAAAAGGGGGTATTTGCAGATGTGATTAAGTTAAGGATCTTGGGATGAGGAGAAATCCTGGATTATCTTGGGTGGGCCGTAAATGCCATCACAAGTATCCTTAGAAGAAAGGAGGAGATGACATAGACACAGGGCAGAAGGCCATGTGAAGACACAGAGGCAGAGATTGGTGTGCTGTGGCTACATGCACAGAACAGCCAGTAGGATCTGCAAGAGGCAAAGAAAGATTCTCCCCTGAAGCCCTTTTAAGGGAGCACAACCCTGCCAGATTTCAGACTTCTGGTCTCCAAAACCATGAGGGAATAAATTTGTGTTAAGGTGCCAAGTGTGTGGTAATTTGTACAGCTGCCTCAGGAAACTCATGTACTGCTCATCTCCATCCCCACCCTGTTCCTCTTCCAGTCTTTCCCATCTCAGTAGCCGACACCACCCATCACTCCCCAGGCCAGACACCTGAGGCAGTGAGCTTATCAATATCATGTACTGAGTTCTGAGGATGTACCCAGCATTGTGCTGAGTCCTTTACGTGCATTCTTCTCACTTAATTTTAATCCTTACACAGCCCTCTACACGAGGTACTGTTACCTCCCATTTCATAGAAGAGGAACCTGAGGCTTATGAAGAGGTGAGGTAAATGGCTCAGGGCTCCACATAGCATCAAGTGGAAGAACCTGGAGAAAAACTCAGGTGTAAGTGATTGCCAAGCCAAGGGTTCTTACACCCTGCCTCTCAGTTTGGTATGCTGAAGTTGTTACCTGGGAGACAGCCAAGTGGAGATGGCAACCAGACGACAGATGGAAATTTTGTCTAGACCTCAGGAGGAATGAAAGTGGGATATAAACTTGGGTGTGAAACTCAGCATATAGAGTGTTTAAATTCATGGCATAGGAGGAGATTGCACAAAGTTGAAAAGAGGATCCCAGATTGAGTTCAAGGAGCACTGCCATTTGCAGGTTGGGAAGAGGAAGAGGAACCAGTGAAGGAGACCAAGCCAGGCAGGCTGGAGACAGAAATCCAGGGTGTGAATGTCATAAAAGTCAAGAGAATGGAGCAGTACACGCTGAGGTCAGTAACAATGACAGCTAACTTGAACCGAATGCTTTCTCTCAGGGATAGGTAGTGTCCCAGGCTCTTTACAGTTGTCTCATATCCACTCCAGGAAGTAGGTTTACTGTCACTGCCACTTTAGAGACTAGGCAATCATAGTGCAGAAAGATGAAGTCATATAGCAAATAACCAGTTTCCTTCGATGCTCTCTCGGAGCATATTTCACGTTCCTCCATACCTCAGAGGATAACCATGTGGCAGTTGCTGCAACCACTTGTTCAGCGTGTCTCTCCCGATACCTAGCAAATGCCTGGCCCATAGAAGGCACTCAAGTACTGAAGGAAAATGGAGTATCTGATGGCTCATTTGCTCCTTGAAGTAGAAGGTAATGGCTTCTCTCCAGAGTGAGATGGGAGGGTGGTTTTTTGGAGATTGTGGTCAACAAAATAATCACTGAGAAAATAAGAGGTTCAAGTTGCCCAAAGAAACAAAGACCTCCCTAAGCACTGCTGAGGAGAACATGAGGGGTCATGACCATGCTCTCAGACATCTTCCTTCTTGCCACTCTTGTGAATGATGTGCTCTGGCACACTGTTGAGTAGGTACATGTGTTCTCTAGAATGCCCTGCTTGTCTCCTCCCGCTAACCACCCAAAGCCAGCTCAAATGGTGCCTTCTTCAGGAAGCCTTGCCCAGCTTCACAATCAGGCCTGGCCAGTCTCTTTCCTGGCTCCGCCAGCATACTGAGTTGATACCTGTAAATAGCACCTCGCCTGGTCTGTTGTGGTATTTCCTCCTAGTAGGTGCTTATTACATGTTTGTTGCCAAAATGACATGAGATGGTAAGGGCTGTCACCACCTTCCTGATACCTGAAATTACTTGTGGAAGGGGCCAAGCCCTCTGACTGCCAAATACTTACCTGTAGTAACACATTGCTGGAAAGTCAATCATGGGAAGTAGAAATGACTCAGTTCTAGAGCCTTTTCTATTTGGATAGTGGGTACTGGAGGCTTTATGTCATAGCTATTGAAGGATCCTGTCCCCTTCAGCTACTGGGAATCAAATGGAGTGGTCTGCAGATGCTACTGCTCCATGTGATATATGGAAACCTTTATACACTGAGTGGCCAGATTATTATGATCTCTGAACACATAATAATCTGGCCACTCAGTGTTTGTATGTGTGTGTGTGTGTGTGTGTGTGTGTGTGTATGTGTGTGTGTGTGTATATATATATATATATATATATATATATATATATATATATATATATATATAGAGGCCCAGTGCATGAATTCATGCATGGGTGGGGTCCGGCCAGCCAGCCTGCCTGCTGGTCGAACTCCTGGTCGAGGGGACAATTTGTATATTAGCCTTTTATTATATAGGATATACACTGAGTGGCCAGATTATTATGCATTCAGAAATCATAATAATCTGGCCACTCAGTGTATTTCCCTAGTTTCACATATTTGACTCCATTCTAATAGGCCTTCAGACCAAATATGAATTAGTCAAGCAATTACCATATTTCCAAGGTTAAAGGGACTTCCAAGGGCCTTACGATCATTTCATTAACATACTTACTTGTTTCTTTAGGTGATAATTCTCTTTCTGGGTCTTTGCTTAATTAACTCAGCAGACAGGATTGTGGGGGAACAATAGGAGAGACAAGATCCCAACTCACATGAGACATCCACAGGGAGGGATAGCTATGGGCTATTTGGAAAGATTCTACCTTCAGGTGGGGAGGAAGTCAACGGCTATTTGAACTGCATAACAACTTACAGACAGTACATGAGACAAGACCTACTGGTTCTGCAATGTCATCAAGAATGTACCTTGTTGGTATCCGCGACACTGATTTGTCGGGCATCAAAGATGATAAGTTTGTGAGACTGTGCATTAGCATCCATTATTGTCTGCAAGTATTTTTCATCTTCTTTGCAGCGTTTATCACTGGGACCCACAAGTGGCTGGCTGCACCGAGTGATTGTTGCCTGACTTTCTGGATGAATCCATGACAACACCTAGTGTGTGTAAGTAACAAATATGAGTACAGTTCCTAAAACAGTATGTGCTCTAAATACCACGTAGTAAAGGCAAGTTCTCTTCTCAAGCACAGCTTCTTCTGTATATTTTCCTCAAAGTGGAGGGGTCAGGCCAATCACAGCAACAATAGTGGCTATGAGATGCAATGTTTGGGTCAGGATGAAAGAAGTCTGACTAGATGAGCTCTAAAAAATCCCCTTCCACATCTAAACTTCTATGATTCTAAGAAAAGCAGAAACTAAGTGAAAAGGTTACTAACATCAAGCCCCGTTCCTAATTGATTGACTAGTTTTATTTTGTCTCCTAATTGAAAAACATCTTTGTATCTCAACAATGATATATGTGGCAAGATAAGGACAAAGTGAATATACAGTCTCTCGTAAAATCTAAAGCTATATCCCCAAACCTTCTTTTTTCCTCCTGTGGCCAAGAGAATCAGGATTGTACCAGACTGCAAATTCTAGGCTCAAAAATGTTCACTCCCTCCTGGGTTGTGGTGACAGTACCATGGGGGTATGCATATGTCCAAACTCATCACATTTTATACATTAAACATGTGCCATGTTTTTGTATATCAATTAATCCTCAATAAAGCTATTTAAAAAAACCCATCCCCTGCTGGCTCCTATGTTTCTTTTCATAATGGTATTACTCCCATGCAGCTGCAGCCTTGCACTCAGCATCCAAGAAAGAGTGTCTTTCTCTGAGATGAGTTGATGAAACCAGAGACACAAACCATTAAAGCAGTAACATGCTAACTCTTTCTTGCTGTCTTTTGTTATACATACTACATTTTGAGAGCTAAACTGAAATTACCCTTGTACTTAGTAATGTGAAGTCATATGAGGCAGTCAGCAAACATAATGTTTACATAATTAGGTAGTTCCTGAGAATCAAAGATATGTTCAGGTTTTTAGACTTATTTTTCTACTTCTCATTTTGTTCACTAGATTTTTTTCTATTCTCTTCCCATATTAGATCTAATACAATGTTTATACCTAAATGACAATGTTTATTACTTACAGGGACTCTGCCTTTCGCTCGAAAGGCTGCTACTTTTGCAAGGTCATCATCTTTTACATTAGTTGGCACAACAATGATGGCAGGGTAAGTGTCACAGAGCTCATAATTACTGTTTACTTTGGCTATTTTCCAACTCTCATTTGGCAAGCCCTGTAGGGTGTTAGAGAAGAAAGAAGAGGGGAAAAGCATACTTTTACACTTTTGAAAAGTACTAAGCATGAACCATATCCATTTCTTATTTTGTGCTAAAATCCTACCTAATAAAACAGTAATATGCAAACTGACCGCACCTTCGCTACGCCCAAGCCACGCCCACCAGCCACACCCACCACCCAAAGCCACGCCCACCACCCAATCAGAGCGAGCATGCAAATAAACCCAACCAAGATGGAGGTTAATTTGCATACATAGGCGCCCTGAGCTGACCCCCTGGGACAGATTGCAGGGAGCTGGGATCCGCTCTGGCACCAGACCAAAAGCCTCCACCAGAGGCTTTTGGCCTGGAGCCGGAGTGGACACCCAGCTCCCCGCTTTCTATGGATGGTGGGCGTGGCGGACACCCAGCTCCTCGCTCTGATTGGATGGTGGGCGTGGCGAGCAGACACCCAGCTCCCCTGCCATCGAAAGCGGGAGCCGGAGCGGACACCCAGCTCCCCTACCATTGAAAACAGGGAGCTGGGTGTCCGCTCCAGCTCCAGGCCAAAAGCCTCCGGAGGCTTTTGGTCTGGTGCATGAGCGGACCCCCTGCCATCGATTGCAGGGTGCTGGGGGTCCGCTCCTGCCCAAGAGGCTTTTGGTCTGGGAAGGCCTGGGTAGGGGCTGAGCCAGTGATCAGAGGGAGCTGAAGAGGCCTGCCAAGGCCTAAAGCTTCGGCTAGAGGCTTTAGGCCTGGGCAGGGCCCAGCCCTCCACTGGTGTGAACTGTAGAGGAAACACCTTTTCTGACTGCACATTGGCTAAGCTCCCTGTATGCCACGGGTAATATTCTTAGTAACTTGGGTAATAAGAATCCAAAAAGGTGATCTAGGGTTTTTCCACCACACTTCTGGAGAAAAAAATGAAGGTCCGCTGCTGGAAGGCTAAGAAATGTCATATCTTGCCCTAGCTGGTTTGACTCAGTGGATAATGCCTCAGCCTGCACACAGCAGGGTCTGGGTTTGATTCTGATCAAAGGCATGTACCTAGGTTGCAGGCTCCTCCCTGGCCGGGGCCCAGATCAGGGCTCATGCAGGAGGCAACCAATCAAAGTGTTTCTCTCTGTCTTTCCCTTTCTCTTCCACATTCTCTAAAAGTCAATGGAAACATACCCTCAGGTGAGGATAAAAAATAAAGAAAGAAATCCATATCCTATGAAAGACACATCTTGAAAATGCCTAAAGAAAGTTGTCATTTTTTTCTTGGTGAAGGAACTGGAGTCCGTGTTGATGAAAACACCTTGGTGGCTGTGGTGACTGATAGTGGCTGCAGCAGTGGGGTGATGGGGCTGGTGCCTTCCCCTGATCAGCCTGGTTGCCTCCCACAAAGGGAGGCCAGACTGCAGCTTAGGTACGCTCCCTGTGGGGCGCGGGCCTAAGCCATCAGTAAGACATCCCCTGAGGGCTCCCAGTATGTGAGAGGGGGCAGGTTGGGCTGAGGGACCCCTGACCCCCAGTGCACGAATTTCATGCACCGGGCCCCTAGTCTGTTCATAATTTGTTCAGTGCTAATTAAAAGTTTAAATATATATTTATCTAATATGACCCATTGCCTACCCATTTAAAATTTAATGAAGCATAAGAATTTCCAAACATACTAAAAAAAATGAAGATTATATACTAGAATCCCAGTCCTATACATTTCTTGTAGTGTTTTTATAAAGAATGAGCATAGTGTTGTCTTCAAAAATACTCATGAAAGTCCTTTGGAGATAGAAATTTCTTACCAATGTCTAAAATAAATAATACATATCACTATACCAAATATAAGGTGGAGACAAAGATTAAATATCATGAAATAATCTTCTTGGAACATCTTGAAACTGACAATGCACTAGTTTCTGGTAGGGAAATACCATAACAGAGTGATATAATCATGTCATATATTTAAAATATAATTTAAACCATTGGTTTTAATCCTTACTCATCAACTCATTATGAGAATCTATAATAATAAAAGTATAATATGCTAATTAGACCAGACAGCCAAACGATCTTCCAGACATCATTCTGGACGTCCTTCCAGACGAAGCCATGGCAGCAGGGGCTGAGGCAGAGGCGATTACGGGTGATCAGGCAGGCAGGCGAGTGGTTAGGGGTGACCAGGAAGGCAGGCGAGTGGTTAGGGGCGATCAGGCAATCAGGCGAGTGGTTAGGGGCGATCAGGCAGGCAAGCAGAGTGGTTAGGAATGGTCAGGCAGGCAGGCAGGCAGAGTGGTTAGAGGTGATCGGGCAGGCAGGCAGGCAGGCAGGCGAGCAGTTAGGGGCAATAAGGCAGGCAGGCAAAGCAGTTAGGGGTGATCAGGCAGGCGAGTGGTTAGGGGTGATCAGGCAGGCAGGCGAGTGGTTAGGGCCGATCAGGCAGGCAGGCAGAGTGGTTAGGAGTGGTCAGGCAGGCAGGAGAGTAGTTAGGGGCAATCAGGCAGGCAGGTGAGTGGTTAGGGGCGATCAGGCAGGCAGGCAAGTGGTTAGGGGCGATCAGGCAGGCAGGCAGGTGAGCAGTTAGGAGCCAGCAGTCCCGGATTGTGAGAGGGATATCCGACTGCCTGTTTAGGCCTGATCCCACAGGGAAGTTGGACATCCCTAGGGGTCCCTGATTGTGAGAGGGTGCAGGCCAGGCTGAGGGTATCCTCCCCACCCTATGCATGAATTTTGTGCACCTATTTCATGTACTAGGCCTCTAGTATCTAATAAAAACCATCTAGTCAATTTTCTTTTTAAACCCCAGTTCTTGTACTCCACTTGTCTCTGTAAAAGGGATGTGGCATAGTCAAAGGTATGCCACAGGGGGAACAGGGCATCCCAAAGATGAAGAACCTACAAGCTAGGTAAATTATGTCTATGTACAGTTTGTTTCAAAAGGTTTCTTTTCCACAACATTTCTAACCTTTTAGAAGAGAAAAAGATGTTCAACCTATTTTTAGTTTTGATAAGCAACATACTTTACCTGTCTTTTATATTCAGCTACTGGATCATAAACTTTCCATCCATTAATTGGAAATTTTTCTTTATAGTTGAATGCAAAGAGTGTCTGGATATAAAAAAACACAAAATACATGTCAGCATTTCTTTGCTACGTCATATATCCAATATTAAAACTTTTCATTCAGTTATAAGCTGAATGTATTAAGATTCCTCTTTCAATTTGTAAATGTTGAAGCTCCAAATATACAGTTTTCTTAATCATTACACAGAACTACTGAATTTTAAATATTCTAATACTAGTTTCCAACAGAGAGAAAACAGATAAAGGCAACCTCTGAAAAAGGGAATAATTAAGCATGAAATTTTGGACCCCCACAAAGGAATGCAAAATAGGTTTATTTTGGTGTACTTACCTGCCCATTGGAAAGAGGAAATGCATGTTTACTAAGGTTTTCAAATATTCCCAGTTTACTCTGTTCTTCTTGTTTATATGCAAGTCGCAAGTTTCTCATATCCTGTTAAACAATTAGCAAAGCTCATTTATTCAATGTGTATTGAGTACCTATTAGAACCATGCTGTAAGAGATCAATAAAATATTTTTGTTCATTTCTCATGTTATACTTTATCTTGCTCCAACTAACAAAAGGCAATTAACAAAAACACCTCCAACAAGATTTTTTTTCCTTTTTTAAAATATGTTTTTATTGACTTCAGAGAGAAGAAGGGAGAGAGAGAGATAGAAACATCAATGATGAGAGAGAACCATCCATCTGCTGCCTCCTGCATGCCTCCTACTGGGGATCGAGCCCGAAACCTAGGCATGTGCCCTGAGTGGGAATCAAACTGTGATCGCCTGGTTCATGGGGCAACACTCAACCACTGAGCCACACAGGCCAGGCCAGTGTGAAAATTAAGTGAGAAAACTGGAACAGAGGACATGTGTTGGGGGAAAAAACTCTTCAGATGGAATCAAGAATAAAGTTAGTACATCAAGACCTGTGCATTTACTTCCCAAAGATATGAGACACACAATCAATGGTGAGCTTTAAACTATTGAAAGAATCAATTACAGATCTTGCACCCTCCATAAAATAGAAATGTGACAGAGGTTCCTTCCCAGGACTCAGAGCAAGGACTCTGTCATAGAGAGACTATTGCCCTCAGTGACTTCCTTACAAAAATGATAATGCTCTTTCTAAAGATCAGTTTCTTAAAATGCCCCACCATGCAAGCTGCTGTCCAAAAGCTCAAGTGAAGGTGGGGAGGAACAATTCCTGTGAGGTGGCTCAGCTGGGGCAATTTCTTCCCAGGACTGGTTTGAGTAGTTCCCCCCCACCCCCGAACCTTCTAAAACCACTGCTGGTAAACACAAAAATATCACTATTCTTTAACATTATTTGAAATTCAAAAATAATTATGGCCACAAACAAATTTAAGGTAGAGTAATTTGGAAATGAGGAAGTTGGTAAATGTCTGTCAATAGAGGCTGACTACAATATAATGGAATAAAAGAGAGCTGTTAAAAACAAGACACAGCTCACTATGTATTGATGTCAAGGAGCTCCGAGATACATTGTTAAGGGGGAATGAGAAGGGCAGAAGGTTTTCAAAGATTATACATACATCTTATGTGCAGAGGGTATCTGTGGAAACTGATAACAGTGGGTGCCTGCAGGTACTGCAACAGGGTGGCTGGGATGTTGGGTGAAGAGAGACTTACTGTCTGTCCAGCCTGGCTCAGTGGTTGAGTGTCAACCTATGAACCAGGAGGTCACGGTTCGATTCCGTCAGGGCACATGCCTGGGTTGCAGGCTCCATTCCCAGTAGGGGGTGTGAAGGAAGCAGCCAATAGATGATTCTCATCATTGATGTTTCTATCTCTCTCACCCTCTCCCTTCCTCTCTCTCTAAAAATCAATAAAAACATATTTTTTTAAAGTTATATGGGGATTTTCGACTGCGCAGGCAGTTGGTGCCCCTAAGCCCCACATTGCTTGGTGGTCACTGTACTGTTGCCCCTTTAAGAAGTCTTTGACCATGCATTGTTCTGAAGATTAGTCTTAAAACAACAAACTGGGAAAATATGGATCTCTGCTTTCCACTTGATTTCTCTGAAATGTAACAAATAATATCAGCATTTAGATAATAGGTCCATGCTAATTAGAATACTTCAATAGGAAAGAAGAGGTTTACTTCAATGGCTTACATAATGGTATGAATTGGTTGATACAAGATTTAAAGAGGTTTCTGTCCTAAAACATTTGAGTTACTAACAGTACAAATTACTGTGACTGTCCAAAGAACAAGAAAATTGTGTCAGAAAAAGTTCCCAGCTGACTGCCTCTTGCAGTCTTACTAGTGTTGGTACCATACCTTGCACACTATCTCTATACCACAAGAATTGTCCCCATGGCTCTGTGCTCCAATCTTCTCAACTCTGCTGATCACTCCCAGGGGAACATCCAGGATAAAATGTGGGTCCTGAGTTTACAAATTAAGATGGATGCCTATTAGTGTCAGCCAACAGAGTTTTCATATTTTAAGTCTTCCCTGGCTTAAAACTTGTTTACTTCACATTTCCTCTTTGTCCTAGCTAAGAAACTGAAGTCAGATTTATAACATGTTTTCTGAAGATGGTGAGATGATAAACTTCCCCTCCAGGTATAAGTGCTACTTCAACAGTTTTTTTTCTCAAGATACAAAATCTGGTTGTCAATGTGCACATCTTAAAACTCACCTGGTTCTCTCAGGGTGATGGGATTTCAGGGCACTTCTTCCTTTCTTCTTTATTGTTTACTCGCTTCTGAAGTGTTTTTTAAAATAAAACACACTTTTAAAAACTCACCCTCTCTACATTTTTGAAGTACATCTTAAAGTCCGTCACAGTCAGCGTTCCACTCACAGCTCCCATAAATGGGCAGATATACATGACATCTTTCACTGAAAGGAAAAACTCAAAGTAGCAACTACTGCCATAGACTTGTGCTTCAATAAATTATGAATTTTTTATTACTTTAAATAGACATTGATAGTCTTCTAATAAAATTCCTTTTTATCAAACAAAATTCTATTTTGGTACATAATGAGGTTTTAAGTGAAGAGCTTCATAATAAGCTACATTTTGTCACTTTTTCCAGGTGGTTAACTTTTTTCTCTGAGTGATAAATTAATCACATCAAAACATATTAATTAAACTCTGAAGACAGTGGGCTACCAGTTAATAAATTACTGCTAATGAAAACTAAAGCTAAAAACTAGCCGCTAATGCACCTCCTAAAAGCAACTGCTTTACAGATGACAAAAAACAAACGACATCAATGGACTGGAAAAAAAATTCTTTGCTTCAAATTCCTTATCAGCTTCCATATAGACTTTTATTTTCGTATTTGGAATATCAATATCAGCATGTTTAATATGGTATCAACAGCATATTGATTCCTATGTGTGTTAAGAACCTCATGCCTATCACAAAGATACCACACCTACACGATCTTCCCAAAGCATCATTCCACTGGAATGACAAGAATGTACATAGCTACAGATGAGTCCAACTGGACCAATTAAAGGTACAAAAGTTGTCATCCAGACAAACACTTCCATTAAAGTTTTCTATAACTTATTATGTACTGAGTGGCTTCTATTGTTGGGGTTCTAGTTCCTGCCCACAAGCAGCCCGTGGCCTCTGAGCGACACTACACATAAAATGACCATTATACTATAGCCTGATAAATGCTATCATAATCATGTGGACACGATGTGATAAGAGCTCAGGAAAGGATCAACTTAACTTGGCAAGGAAGCAGGGGTGAAGTGGGGGGAGAAGGGGGAAGGAGAAAAGAAAGAGCAGCCAGTTGCTGGATCAAAGAGTACATGAGGATGATAGGACATGAGGTCAGAGAAGACTTGTTTGTAAATGTTCAGAGGAGCTTTATTGGTAATAGCCAACCAGTAGAAACAACCCAAATGTCCATCAATAGATAAAGGGATAAGCAAACTGTGGTGCATCCATACAATGGAATACTATTCAGCAATAAAAAGGAATGACTGTTAACCCATATCACAGTATGAATAAATATCAACATAATGATGCTGAGTAGAAGCTAGACAAGAATGAGAATATACTCAATAATTATATTTCTAGAAAACTCTAGAAAATATAATTTAGTCCAGTGATGGGCAACCTTTTGAGCTTGGTGTGTCAAACTTCGCCAAAAAACTGAGCATAACTCGGGTAGTGTGTCACTTTGAGGAAAAAACTAACTCCAAGACTCTAGTCACAAATGTTTCATCCTCAGGAGCAGCAAATGTTTCATCCTCGGCATGCGGCCGCATGTCATCAGAAATGGCTACGCGTGTCAGTGCTGACACGCGTGTCATAGATTCGCCATCACTGATTTAGTCTATAGTGCTTGGGAATGGGGAGAAGCCATGGGAGTGAAGCCTAAGGAAACCTAAGGAAGCCTAAGGAAACTGATGGGAGATGAAGGATATGTTCATTATCTTGAATGTGATGATGGTTTCCCAGGTGTATAATGTGTCAAAACTCTTCATGTTCATTTTAAATCTGTGTAGTTTGCTGTCAGGAAAAGAAGCAGAGGCATGACATAATTAGCTCTGCATTTTAAACAGATCATTTCCAAAGCAGCTTGGAGGCAGGGCTAGAAGAATTCTCAGGGAAATAGCAGCCAGAGAGGCCAGAGGACTACCACGAGTGAATGAAGTACCAAAAGCCAAAGAGAGAAAGAATGCCAAAACCAAGCACAGGTTTGGCAGGGTCCAGAGCTACAGAAGAGGATATTTAGTGGGGTGGCTGTTTGCAGGTCGTGGTACGAGAGTCCATTTACTCAGAACTTGTTGACACAAGATGACCATACTCTGAGACTGAACACACATCTTCGGAAAGGAGCCATGAGGGAAGAAGGCAAAACTCAGCCTAGCAAAGCAGACTGTCCTATCCAAATCCAGCAAATATGAGGTGAAAAGGTCGCACCCAGCTGTCCCCTCATCCACCCATGGTGCAGTGGACTATCTGCTGAAATGCCTGCTAGTCCACAGTGGGGATGTGATAGCCTTAGGCCATTGCCCTTACAATCCAGAATGGCAACACATCTCCTTTTCTTGCACTAAAATTGTATTTTCTTGATACATTTTCCTTATAGTGAAGGATTCCAACAAAGCAATGAACTGACATAGCAAGTCTAATCAGCCTTCAGTTCATCAGGAAAAGGTGGGGTCCTCTTCTGTTAGTAATGCCAACTAATACTGAATCAGAGTTTAAAGTGATTCTCTATAGTCTTCTATCTCTTAAGGTCATAAGGACATTAATAAGATTGAAAAGACATAGTCCATTTGTCCTCTAAAGAAAGTGGTCTGACTGATCTTGAGCATTTACATCACCTGTGCTCCCAAGGAAAGTGCCATGTCATTTTATGGATCACTATAAGCGAAGTGTACACATTAAACTTACCAATGGCCTTGATGGATTCTCCTGGAAAAAGCGGTGCTTCTTCCATCTGTGCCAGCTTATTCCCATCCCTTAGAGCCTGGCAAAAAAAAAAAAAAGCAAACAGGAGTAAATCTCACTTCCCATCTGTATATGTGGGAATAATTGTGGTGTTCTGTGCTCTCGCTACAAAGCTACAGAAGCGTGCAGAATGTATGCTCCCTCCCCTTACAAGACAGTTTCAAAGCTCAGCATCACAGGACACCATGCTGCACAGTCTAGCAAATTATTACATATAAAGTTCACAGAAAGCATTAATACAGAAATGGCTTGACATAACAGATACATACTGTAATCACTACAGACAGCTATTATAAGGTGCCTCCAAAATTTGGAAATAAAGTTAAAAAAAGTTATCTTCTGAGCATGAAACTAATTCAAATAAAATCAAAATTAAATGTAGGTGCTTAGCTAGTTGTAGAAATGGCCCAGCTTATGAGATAATGTGGGAAACCCTGAAGTCTAAAGTAGTCAGGGAGGTGTCTCAGGGCAGTGATATTACTAAGGAAAACTCTCGGCTTTTGTACTGCAGCCAGCTATCCATGTCTATATACACTGAGTGGCCAGATTATTATAATCTCTGAATGCATAATAATCTGGCCATTCAGTATATATATGTGTGTGTGTGACCTGGTGCATTAATTTTTGCATGGGTGGGGTCTGGCCAGCCTGGCCAGGGGGAGGGGACATGGGCAGTTGGCCAGCCTGCCTGCTGGTCGAACTCCTGGTCGAGGGGAAAATTTGCATATTAGCATTTTATTATATAGGATATACACTGAGTGGCCAGATTATTATGTGCTCAGAGATCATAATAATCTGGCCACTCAGTGTGAAAGTTCAGCAACTTGTTAGTGTATATACCATCCAGACCACGAGAAAGCATGCCCTCATATGGCAGACAAGAGTATGTAAATCAAGACTGTGGAGCAGAGTAATCAAGCTTCGTCAAAGTCAATTCACCCTTGTGCTGATTCCCTGCTCACCAAGCAAATTGCTAATGAGGTACAGGGTTTCCTGGCTACAATGATACTAGGAAAAGTATGTCTTGTATAGATGATTATTACAAGGTGCCTGGGTATAAATATGGGTACATGCCCAGTTCTCCAGATTGGCACAGAAGCCCAGTAGTCAGTCTCTTGTGAGTTTGGTTGGATAATGCCAGGGAACTCAGGGAACTTGAGAAAATAGTGCTCTCAAACTACAAAGCTGGGGACCAGAACCTGAACTTTGGGCCTATTCCAAGGTACTGCCACCCCCTGCAATGCTGCCAAGGAAACTGGTTATTTTCTCCTTGGCATCTCTGACACAATGTATCACGAATAAGAATAAAATGTTCAAAACCCTAGAAACCCCCAAGCTGTGTTTCACAGAGCATTAAATTCCCAAGAGATGTGAATAGGTCTTTTTTTGTATGAAAAGTTTAGGAAATGCAGGATTAAAAAAAAAACAAGTTAAACTTTGTGTGTGAGAGAGACCAATATTTAGCATGTTAATGTATGCCAAATCAGCAAGAGGGCGCTAGAGTATGTTGCATTTCCCATACCTATTTGGTCATGAGCTGCTTTCTCCAAAAAAATATTAACATCAGGAGGCCACTAGTGTTCAGAGGAAAACAGATTGGACAGTACCAAGTTTTCAGCATAATTTTGTGAAGTAAAACATTAAAACTTGATAACTTTTTAATTCTAATAAAAATTATTGAAAGTTAAAAGTAACTACTTTTCATAGTTATGAGTATTTCATTGTGATTTATTAAAGGGACTCATTTAAAAACTCTATACATAGTAGTTTCATCAAAATTTTGAAATTAAAGAAAAGGAAAAGGTGAAGACATAAAGAGCAAATTCAATGCTAAATGTTGGTCTGGATATGTCCGCTCTATGGGGAGGGCACAAAATAACAAAGTCCATCCTCCTCCTTATCAAGAACATGATTAAAACAATATAGATGACCTCCAAACAATTTTATTTCATTTGAATTTTTAGTCCAGATTGGTTTTTAAGACACTTTTCAGCCCAAAATTTTAGGGACTTAGAGAACTACTAAAGAGGAAATGAGAAAGTGTTTTTGAATTCATTTTAATATCCACACCTGATTTGGAAATATATCTTTTACACACTAATGCATATACCAATACTTATATTTTTAAATGTCTAGTTTCATAAACAATAAGAAATCACAAATCCTTAATAGAAGCCTTAATTTAAAAGTCACCTTCTTTAATTTATTGCTTGAACTAGAGGGTAATTTTATAATATAGTTACAATGTGAGAAAGCCATTTTAATCAATATTCAATTTTGTATTACTTCAAATATTACATTGTTAAAGCTTATTTTAACGGCTAAATATTATCTTACATATTATATAGACTTTAATTCCTTAACTTATATTTTTAAAATAAATGAGGATAGGTTATTTTGAAATATATTTACTAAAGCAAGCTGTTCTAATTAACTATATCTAACTATATCTGGAAAGGATGGGGAAAACGTGGCTCACTTTAAGCCTTATGTGGAGCCACATCAAACACTTTAAAATCCTCAACCCAGGACTACCTAGCAAAATGTTATGGATGGGAGACAGCAGTGATTGGGACCATTTTGAGAATATACAAGACTCTCAAGATAGAGGTTAAAGATCAAACATTTCCCTTTTCTTCTGAAAGCCATGTTGAATTTGGCTTAAAACACCTGTGCATTTATATGAAGCATAACTGTGTTGGTGAAACAAACCTCTCACTAATAATAATTAAATTTGGGGCATGCTCTTTAAGTAATGAGAAAGCAACTGTCAGAACAAAACAAATGATCCTGCTCCTTCAGATTTCCCCATAAAATGTTTATTTTGTACAGGAAACACATTTCACTTTAGCATAGGAATTCCAGAGGAGAATAGTTTTTAAAGGCTCATTGTTTGGTGAGTACAGTTTACCAAGCTGGTGTTAGGAAATGGGACTCACACTTGTGCTACATTAAGCTTTTGTTGCAACTACTAAGTTGCACAAGACATAATTTGACCCTTGATTTATCCAACCCATGTACAGCATAATCAAAGAACAGATTATTGTGAACAAAATTTGATCCCATGAACACACCCGTTCCTCTTGGTGCCTTTACTCCAAGTGTTGCTCAGTTGAGGAATTTCCTCTGATGATCTCACCCAAATCCTGTTCCGGAGACCCTGAGGGTCCAGCTGAAGGCCCACCAGCTCCCTGGTACAAGGTACCATGCTGGGCACGGACCATGCACATTTGAAGAAAGCAAAGTCCGCACCCTCAAGGAGCATGCTTAGCATATGCATCTGTCCCCTCTAAGTCTCTGTAAAGGCCCACCAGAATCCTATTATGACTGAGGTTCATTAGCACATCAATTACCCTATGTGGGAAAACCAAGAAGTAAGGATGAACAAGTTTCTCGTTGACAAAATGTTGGATAAACCAATTTTTGCAAATAATGTCATCATGGAATCTATCAAACTTGGGCAGGTGGGCACTATTGTAGTGGTAAAAACATTTGCTTATCGTCTAAAAATCTAGTATGAAATGGCTTCTAAATACACACTCTGTAGCTACAAACAGATGAACATGTAGAACTTGCCACCTGATCAGCTTCAGCTTCAGAAGGGTAGCCATTGTGTTCTTCCTGAATCTCCTGCACAGCACCAGGTGCATGGACAAGAAAAAGCAAAGAGGAGAAAGAGAAACACGTGCAAACAGACAGGTGAAAGCACAGAACTTCTTTTTTAAAGAGACAGTAAGCATGTAAAAGTCGACACACCTTTCATGGCTTTGCAAATCACAACATTTCACCCCTTGGAGGTAAGAAAATAACGTGTAGGCCATCTATAGAATCCTCAGCCTAAATGGAGTATCTATTCTGTATTTGTGTTGGGGTGGAAAAATGAAAAGCAAACAAACATCATGGATTTCAAGGAATGTACTGTCTTTTTAAAATCAAGCAATATGCACTATAGCATACAGTCAAAGAACAAAACAGCAGAGAGATAATATGCTCATGGAAAATAAAGAACACCACAGAAACCAGGTAAAGGGCAAAATCCAGCCAAAATACAAAGGCAGTTCATAGACATGTATTTTAAACACAGTAAGTATTCATATATTCTCAAGAATTATTATATTGTCCAGCAATCAACTCCACTGGTATTACCAAAATTTTCACAAACATGCTCATGCACGTATCACATGCTAGAAATATACATATACATGTAAGTATATGTATACATATAATCTGGTACTTATTGCTTATTACTAAATATTTCGAATTATAAATCAATGCCATATTAAATATTTCTAATTACAGTATCAACATGCTTCAAAGAAACAGCTGAGAGATCACATATCTTTATTTAAATTTTTTCCAATCCCTTTAAGGTATAGTGTTCTTAATTTAATTTCTTCATAGAATCAGTTTTTGAAACTTTAAAAATTGGACATTTAGTTCAGCAGATGGTATAAAAAATATGAATACTTAAGATGACAAAATTATAATACCTTTTATTGTATCAAGTCTCTAAGGCTGAAAATATTAAAATTTAGCATAGATATATATTTTTCCTTCATGAAACTGGTTCCAATGACTATATTTCTTTGAAAGGCAATCAGTGAAGAAGTAACAGAGATTTAAAAGAATTTACTATTTCCCATCTTTCATTTTTGTCAATAAAGTGGAATTGTCACTTAATACATTTCTATACTTCATATCAAACTGAATTTAGTACACAATTGGTACTGCTACCCTTCAAAGAAGGGTGATTTTTAAAATGCAGCCAGTTTTTTTTTAACTTTCCATTTTTAAGTACAAAGAGAATTGAATCATTCTTTGACAAAAATTTTAAAAACGGAAAAATGAATGGCTAAACAACAACAAAAATCACACAGCATTTCAAAGTCCATGCAAGTGTAAAGCCAAGCACTAATATTTAACAATGTGAATCAGTGAAAGACAGTGATTCTCACGAGTGAAAGAAAACATGGTGAAAACAAGATTAAACAAAGATAAACCAACTAGAATCATAAGAATTTGATGTAACCTGCTTATTTTTGTACTACTTATTGGCTTCAATAAGATTAAGAATTTTAAACTGAAGTCCCTAAATTATTCTATCAAAATCCACATTGTTTTCATTTAATGGAAATAGGTTAATTTTCAACATCTAATACTCAGGCTTAAATGCATGCACATTACCAATCTTTGTCTTGCTTTATGAATACTCTGAAATAAAGGGAAGGAAAATCATGAAGAAATATAAGCTATAACCCATTAGATGTAATAGTTATATCTGTGTTTTAAGAAATACTAAATGGGACTGATTTTGCTAAACTTATCTTTAGGATTAGCACTTCTGCTTTTGGGATTCAGCATGCAGACATGAAAGTAACTTAAAATCTTACTTAGCTAGGGTGGACAACAACTAATAATTTTGTTGTTGTTGCTAAATTCTTTAGCATGAATTACATGCTAAACAAGGTTAAAAGAGGACTCTGCCTTATAAGCCCCTGCCACAAAGATCCATTTGGTCAGAATTCATGTAACACAACAAAAGTCAGTATTTCACACTGGCAACAATTTTAGCATCCTGCCCTCATACACATTGGTTATTATTACACATAAAACCATTTTAACAAATAAAGCGTTTCTAGTGAACACTCAAAGCTATGACACAGCAGAGCAAATTGATTTGAGTGACTCATAAAAACCAGTGAGAAGGTAAAGAACACTAAATAGACTGTTCAATAAAGCACAGAGACACACAAGTAGGAGGCCCATCTGCCAAACATCCTTACCCTTATATCAGGCCTCCTGAAAACCTGTTAGTTAAAATACAGAACATCATCATCACAAACACATTACTATTGACCTGTACAAAATGTCATTAAGTTCACCATCCCATTCCCTAATAAATATCATAATCCTGTACATAAAACCAACCAGATCAATCCTAACACATTTGCCCTTTAAAGTTTCGTTCAACATCAAATCAATCTTAACACATTTGTCCTATAATTTTCAGCCAAGTCTATGGTTTGAAGAAACTTATTGCCCTTAGGCTAAGACAAACAACATTATTTTAAACACAAACCCCTTCTGTCAAGTGCTATTACAAGCCATTGTGAACAGGCAGTGTTTGAAAAGTTCATTTGTGTGCCTGTTTGGAATACTGAATACATTCACCGCATAGAAACAATTATGAAAAAAGGCAGTTCTAATCCCAAACCAGCCCACAGAAACCAAACCAAACCCAAAACCCACAAAAGTTCCCACATTTGACCCAGAGCATAGCTCAGCTACAGTGTTAATGGTATCATGAAGCTTAGATAACCACAAATCATAACCTGGTTTCTGTAGAAATTATATTTCCAACTCGCACTTGGGACTCCAGAATTTGACTCCTGGATGTGGCTGCCCCACCAAGAGAAAAATGCCTCTCTTGACCCCCAGGCCCCGCTGCCTGGATAAGGACAGTTCCAGGTGGGAAGAGGTAGCTAGCTGGTCTGGGACGGCCAGAGAACGGGAGGGGAGGCCCAGGCTGCTGCCCCTGCAAGGGGAAGCCAAGCTTTATTGAATAAGGACACTAATTTCAACAATGTTCTTCCTGCACCAGTAGCCTATGAATACTACTTGAACATGCAGCATATGCATTCAGGAAGCCTAGGACAGAGGAAACAATACAGAGAATGAAAGAAACTTTTGAAAAGTGAATAGTGGTAATTGTCTGAGAAAGACCTGAATCATGTGTTCCCCACTCCAAGTCTGATTTCTGATCATCTAACCCAGTGGTCGGCAAACTCATTATCAACAGAGCCAAATATCAACAGTACAACAATTGAAATTTCTTTTGAGAGCCAAATTTTTTAAACTTAAACTTCTTCTAACACCACTTCTTCAAAATAGACTCGCCCAGGCCGTGGTATTTTGGGGAAGAGCCACACTCAAAGGGCCAAAGAACTGCATGTGGCTCGTGAGCCGCAGTTTGCCGACCACGGATCTAACCACTGGATGTTCTATGGAAAACAGATAATTTTAAAAAATCACCAGAGGTTCTTATTAGCTGTATAGATTTTCCTCAGGATAGATAAGCACATGAAGATTTCATCTCTGTATCATCATTAAATGAAAATACACTTGAAATAAAAAAAAGTTTTCTGAATTACGTGATGTTGTAGCACAAAGAGATTTATTTAAGCCCATAAGTTCCTAAACTTAGACTATTTAGACTAAGAAGCTTAAACCTGGCTTTTTTTTAAAGGGGGCAGGGGGTTATATATATGTTTGTCATCTTAATTGTGGTAACCGTTTCATAAGTGTATACCTATTTAAACTTATTAAATTGTATGTGCTAAATATGAAAAGTTTATCGTTTGTTAATGACAACACAATAAAGTTAGTATAAATATGCATACTTGTGTTAATAAAAACTCAAAATGGGACATATATGGCAATAACACTCAAAATAGAAAGTCTCCACTCCCTGAGCTTCATTCCTCAGTGATAACCATGTTTAACTGGACCTATTTTTAATTCTGAGGATCGCCTCCATAACCATAAATATGGTCACACCTCAACTTCTTGATTTGTCTACCTTAAACAGTAGCTAGTTTTATCCTATATTAAAAGATGAGGAAATAAGCTTTCTCAAACTACTACCTCCCTCTTCCTAATCTCTGATTATTGAAAATTTGATTTTTAGTTCTTTTATTGTCTTCCTTAAGCAAAGCTGCATCATAAAAAAACTCATGGGGGTGGGGAGAGTTTGAAGAGACTCATGGGGTAATAGGAGGATAAATAAAGGTGAGGGAAGGAGACTTGACTTAGGGTGGTGAAAACACAATACAGTATACAGATGATGTATTATATAATTGTACACTTTAAACCTATATACTTTTATTAACCAATACCACTCCAAAAATTCAATAAAAATTTAAAATACTCATGATATGATTTTTAGGTGCCAGACACTCTTCTAAGCACTTTGTATGTATTAACTTATTTTATTCTCAGAACAAACTTGTGAGATAAAAACTATTGGCTCCAGTTTTGATGAGAAAACCAAGTCAAGGTTAAATAATTGGCCAAGTTCAAGGTGGCAGAGCAAGTACTTAAACCCAGATGGTCTGCTACACTGCCTTAGGATGGCGTCACTATAATTAACACATTTAAACTATAGTCTTCAAGCATACAATCAACCTTTTAGGGTTCATGTAAAAATCAACACCACTATCACTTCCCTCGCTTCCCCTTTCTACCTCCAAACCTCTGCTCTAGCAAGCCATTATTTTCACATTTATTCTGTAACTACAATATTTCTGACACTTTCTCTATAACGTGATACCAACAACTAAAAATAACAAAGCAGCATTCACAAGTAGTGTAACTGAGCCTTCCTTCCTTATATGTAGGACATATACCATTATCAATAAGCCTTTCGTATTGGAAGGAGAGACTAACTCAAAAGCCTAGAAAGGGATAGGATGATACGTGCTTTTACACTCACATAATTCTTTTCTTTTAAATATATGTTTTTATTGATCTCAGAGAGAAAGGGAGAGGGAGAGATAGATACATCAATTATAAGAGAGAATCATTGATTGGCTGCCTAATGCACACCCCACACTGGGGATCAAGGCCCCAATCCCGGCATGTGCCCCGACTGGGAATTGAACCGTGACCTCCTGATTCCTAAGTTCATACTCAACCACTGAGCCACATCTGCCGGGCCTACACTCACATAATTCTTTACCGACTATAATGAAATCCTTGGTATTCTTGGTAGAAGACCAAGAAGGTCTCCCGAAAGTCTATAAGTTAATACCCAAGTGTTTCTCTCTGGTTTAGTTTACATTTCTTCTGAAATAAGCCATTTCAGGTACACAGAGAGATTAATTCTATTTTTCTTGAACTGGATTCTGACTGAAGCTGGAGAAGAGAGCAGTGGTTTTAAGTTAGGAGGCCTGGTTCCTATTTATGGCATATATATATATATATATATATATATGGCCTCTTAATGTCTGTACTTGGTCCCAGTCTCTACACATACAAAAGGAGTCTCCAGAATGACTGCAAGGTCCTGACCAGCTCTAAATCCACAGGAGTTATGTGTCTAATCCTCATGGAAATACTTCAGAAAACATCTTCCCAACCAAGGCTTCTGGATGCAAACCAGCATAGTGGTTAGAAGAATGAACTCTGGAGTCAAATCTTGCGTTACTGCCCGGCAGATCCCTGATGAGCAACACAAGCCCTGGGAGTTTTAGTCTCTTTCTTCTTTAAATCAGTGATGCTGGGCACATTTCCCTTGCAGGTTGTTGGGAGGGTTAAATTGGGTAACACAATTGTACCTGGGTGGATAAGTACTCAGGAAGCAGTTGTTAGCATAAGTACTATTTAGGCAACCTTTTATAGTTGATTAGAGGCCTGGTGCACGAATTCCTGCATGGGTGGGGTCCCTTGGCTGGCCGGCCGGGGGAGGGACCATGGGAGGTTGGCCAGCCACAGGAGGTTGGCTGTGGGAACCCACTGACCACCAGGGGGCAGCTCCTGCACTGAGCATCTGCCCCCCTGGTGGTCAGTACGCATCGTAGCTACCGGCTGGTTGGCCGGTCATCCAGTCATTCGGTCATATTGGTTGCTTAGGCTTTTATATATATAGATGGGTCTCAGCCTACCCAGCTTGCACCACAACTATCTTGACCTGCCTCACATCCCCTCTCTCACCTCCTACACATGCCAAGAACTTATGAGGTGCAAAAAAGTTAATGATCTTAGTCTATTTAACAAAGCAAGCAGACTACCTGGAAGTTAAGTATGGAATTCAGAGTGCTTCTGGATTGAACACATGCTGGGAGGGTGGTTCAACTGCCCCTAACTCCAGAGGGGCAGAAACTCCTGCACTTGGGACCCTCCCAGACCTCGTCATTGTATCTCTTCATCTGGCTGTTTATCTGTGTTCTTTATCATACCCTTTAAGAAACTGGTAAATGTTCAGTGTTTCCCCGAATTCTGTGAGCTGGTCTAGCAAATTATCAAATTCAACAGGGGGTCGTGGGAGCCCCTAACTTGTAGCCAAGTCTGGCAGAAGTTTTTGGGAAACTGGACACCCACTATTTGCTTTGGCATCTGAAATGGGGGACAGTCTCATGAGACTGAGCCTTTAACCTCTGGGTTCTGCATTAACTCCAGTTAGTGTCAGAATTTAATTGAATTGGAGGACTCCCAGCTGGTGTTAGAGAATTGGTTGGTGTGGGGGAAAAACGCACATCTGGTGTCAAGAAGTTTTCTAGGTATGCAATGTGAGTAGCTGAGAGGGAAAGAGTGAATTATTTCCCAGAGAATCCCCCAAATTTAAATTTGTATGAAAGTTTGTTTGGGGCATAAAACTCTCTTCCTCTGCCCTCAGGTTCCATTCAAGTCTTTCTTTGGGGGCTCTCCCCACTAGAGAGGCAAGGGCTCAGGATGATCACTTGCTCTGGGTGGATTTGGGGAAAAGAGCTACTGTGCTCCCCTTTGCCTCTCTGGGCTTTGTGTGCCAGCCTGCCTATAGGGTACAGCCTGGTCTCCTGGTCCCATGAAGAATTTGCCCACGTGGGCTCTGCCCCAAAGGAAAGGTCAAAGTTGTTCAGGGCTGCCTTTGGGAGAGTGTGTATTATCCAGGGCCCACTGTGGCCTCAACACCTGAGCCAGGTCCTTCAAGTCAGCTTTGAGCAATTATTATGGTCTATATCAGTTCAGCTTCTGTTTGAATTCTTCTTTAGGTAGTTGACACCCCTAAATCCTCAACAGCGTGAAAGTTATTTCAGAAAGTTTTCAAACCCAGCCAGTACCAGTAATACAAATATCAACAAGATCCACTCAATTCCAGCTGCTGTGGTAAATGTTTTAGGTGTTATCTCAACCCTCCCAGACACTGGGAAAGGAGATTCTACTATTATTCCGATATGACAAATGAGGAAACCAAGGCAGCAAGAGGTGAAGTAACTTACCCAAGGTGATAGAGCCAGCAAAGCAGAGTGGGGAATTCAAACCCAAGCTGGCTGGTTTTAGCATCCATGCTCTTAACCTGGAAAAGGCCCCACCTAAACCTGTTCCCCTTCCGGAGGAGGCTGATAAAGGCCCTCAGGCTCAATGCCCAGAATGCCATGCTCTGCCCCCTCCTCTCCTCCCACCACACCTTGTTTATTTGTCCTTTTAATGCTCACCACAGTCCAATTTGTACTATGTTTTCTGGTGTCTCTTTCCCCTACTATGAATTCCATGCAGCCCAGCCCTTGAAAATAACAGGTGCCTTACATCACATTTATAGAAGTGATTTGGCTCTGCAATTAAATACACTTCTCTTGTATTTGTTTTTACATATCATAGCATAACTATATGTTTCATTTAAATCATACTTTTGATATATCATGAGTTTTTAGAAATATTAATCAAAATATATTTTACATGCAATACAGAGAGATTCCATGTACTATGTACTATGTCATCTGATTCCCCCAATGGGCGTATATAACAAAACTATACTGCCATATCAGAACCAGAATACTGACACTAACACAGTCAAGACACAGAACAATTTAATCACTACAAGACCCCAAATTTGTTCTTTTATAGCCACATCCACTTTTTCCCTGCCCTTCCCTTTCTTTGCCCCTGTTAACCACTAATCTATTCTCCACTCCTATCATTTTGTCATTTCAGGACTGCTATATAAATGAAAACATACAGTATATAAATGAAAACATACAGTCCATGACCTTTTGGGAGTGCTGTTTGTTTTGTTTTGTTTTGTTTGTGTGTGTGTGTGTGGTTTTGGCTTTATTATTGTGTTTGTTTTTTAATCCTCACTTGAAGATATTTTTTTCCATTGATTTTTAGAGAGAGAGGAAGGGAGAGGGAGAGACAGAGAGAAACACAGATGTGAGAGACACATGGAATGGTTGCCTCCTGCATGCTCCGACCAGGGTCGGGAGCCTGCGACCGAAGTACATGCCCTTGACCAGAATCAAATCCGAGACCCTTCAGTCTGCCAGCTGATGCTCTAGCTAGGGCAGGAGTGCTATTTGTTTGTTTGTTTATTCAGTGTAATTCCCTTCTCTCTGTCCTCTCTATTCTGCTATTGAACCCATCCATTGAGTTTTTTTTTTTAAAATTTCAGTTATCATATTTTTCAGTTTTAAAATTTCCATTTGGTTGTCCTTTATCTCATATTTCTTTGTTTAAACTTTTCTATTTCTTGTCTGTGACATTCTATTTTCATGATTTCAAGTATATTTGTAATTGCTTATTGAAACAATTTTATGATGGCTTCTTTCAAACCTTTTTTTACATCATTCTAATATCTGTCATCTCAGTTTTGGCATCTATTCTCTTTTTTTCATTCAGTTTAAGATCTTTCTGATTCTTGGCATAATGAATAATTTTCTTTTTTAATCTTCACCCAAGGATATTTTTCCATTGATTTTTAGAGTGAAAGGAAAGGAGGAGGAGGCAGAAGAGGGAGGGAGGAAGGAAGGAAGGGAGGGAGGGAGGGAGGGAGGGAGGGAGGAACATCTATGTGAGAGAGACATATCAACTGGTTGCCTCCCACATGTGCCCCGACCGAGGCCAGGGATCAAACCTGCAACTGAGGTATGTGCCCTTGACTTGGAATAGAACTTGCGACCTCCCCTAGCTGGTTTGGCTCAGTGGATAGAGCACTGGCCTGCAGACTGAAGGGTCCTGGGTTCAATTCTGGTCAAGGGCTCGATCCCCAGTAGGGGGTGTGCAGGAGGCAGCCGATCAATGATTCTCTCTCATCATTGATGTTTCTATCTCTCCCTCTCTGAAATCAATAAAATTATATTTAAAAAAGAACCTGTGACCCTCTGGTCTGAGGACCAACACTCTAACCACTGAAGCAAACTGGCCAGGGCTCATGAGTGATTTTTTAAATAAAAATCTAGACATTTTGAGTATTATAAGATCTTATTTAAACCTGCTGTTTGAGCTGGCTTTCTCTGACACTGCTCCAGCAGAAGGGGAGGTTGGGCACTGCCTCATTACAGCCTAGCAAGGGTTGAATTTAGGCTCTCCATTTGGCCTTGCTGGAGGGTGGGTGTGGGGCCTAAACTTTTTCTGTAGTGTTTGGCTGGAGTACAGTAGTTAGTGTCTAAGAGTTTTCTTTTTGTTAGGCTGCCCCTTTCATGGTCCTTTGGTTACAGAGTAGGCTTTTGTTGTCTGTGCCTGTTGGCATTTTGGGGTTGCTGGCTTCTTCAGCAATAAGTCTGGGACATAACAGTATGTAGCAAAAATTTCACCACCCTATCGTTCCTTGGGTCCTGAGGTGCCTGACCAGTTTGCCTCTTCTCTCTCCCTTTCATAGAATTCTTATGTTTATTTTACAGATTTATGTCCAGGGTTTCTAGTTGTCCTTAGCATGAAGAATAAGAAAAAGTTTTTTTTAAAAAAAGAATAAGAAAAAGCACATCTGCTCCATCTTTCTAGAAGCAAAAGCCCAAATCCTGATATTTCTAAGCAAAAATTCTTCCCCACGTGTAACCCTGGGAGACAGGATAGCACTTTTCTATTAGAGTGGTTACAAATTAGATGCCTGCTGCTCAAATAGGCAGCAGGGTTTTTTTTCTAATTTAATTATTCTAGGGGGAGTTGCTGTACTCTCCAGTTCTCCACAGACCCCTCCTATATCTGCCCAGCTTGTTAACTATCTCATGTAAACATTTGCGTTTCCAAACTCAGATTTAATAAATAGATCATGAGGTCAAGCTATCAACAACGGATTACAGCCATGGATTCTGGAAGATCATGCTAAAGCCTCCCTTTACATAGATAGTACTCCATTTAAGAAATATTAACTAAGATTTAGTTCAATCATAATTAAGCCTTCCCCATACACTGCATTCCACTTCTCTCCAAAGCCCTTCAGGAAATTTTTGTTGAGCATCCAGAACTTAATCACTGTACTAATTTGTTAAAGGATTAAATTTAGTACAGGACCCTCTCCATTATCTTCTTCAGAATGTTTAAAGATAAGATCTAGCTACTGTGTGTTTATGGATGAGGAGAGGAAAACAGGAGAAGTACATAGATTTGAAGATGATAATGACGATGATGGAACCAGAGGAAGGAGGATGATAACATTAAAATTATAATGTCCTAATTTCCTGAAGGCCAGCCAGAATCAAATCCTTTTTGGACAAAACAGAATTGAAGAATGTTCTACAAAGAAAGGAGTTTAGAGACTTACAATCTAATCCAAACTCTTTTATCCTTACAGATAAGGAAACTGACAGTCATGGGTTATACAAGTTCACAAAGCCAACCAGTACTGTTTGTACTATTCCATCATGTTCCTTCTTCCTGGCCTAGTTTTACTTTCTCAGCAATGGAAACTGATCAACTGTGTCACTTTTAATAGTTCCTAAACAATTCTTAACTATATTATTTTATCTAATCTATGGAACATTACATTCTGATCTTGTTCTTAAATTTATTGACAAATTCAAGAGAGAATTTTACTCTTTTAGCCCAGTAAAAATGAAAGCAATTGAGTAGTAGAGGGAAAGGGCAAACAAAACAAAACATTTTATTATATTTCTTCTAGGAGTGTTAATTATTAGTCAAATATTCAGGATGACTTGGCATTAAAGCAAACATTTATTAATTTAGTTGATTTACAAATCAACATAAAGGCTATCTACTCTTTCATCTGCGACAATGTTTCTCAAACTTCTGTCATTAGTTATATTGACTCTACAAGATGGTTTGCTGTATCTGTATAGCGCCTGTACTAATATTAGTATTTACCTTTATATGGCCTTTAAATCTACTCCTTTTTCATACTTTGCCTAGCTCTACAAAATAACATCCATTAAACTACAAGTTTGATGTGCTCGTTTTACTAAACTCATTAAAATAATTGTGTAACTGTTAAAAATGTCCATGGACATGCCATCTAAACTCATCTCACGTGAAACCGGTGACTTTCTTACCACACTTTGGGTGACCTGATCCTGAGCTGTCAACTTATGATATGAGTAAATAATAAAACAATCATCTCCAAAATCTATCATGTGTTGCTAATTATTCAGATTTGTGGACATGTACCAAAAATGTATGGTCCCATCACTAATTTCAACAGATATTAACCTCGGGAACCTAGCTTTTCAGATTTTATTGTACGTAAGAAATACATGAAGCACTGGGTTGCCTGCCTTCAGAGATTCTGATTCACAGAGTAGGATGGGGTCCAAGGAAGGTGCATTTTTGCAGGCACCCCATTGAGTGCTGATGTGAGAAGACCCAAGGGCCACATTTTGAAAAACAGTGGGCAGAGGGGTGGGACAAATTTTAAAACTCATTCTAGCTCTTCAATAGAATGATTTGGGTTCAAATCCTAGTTCTTTTTTTTTTTTTTTGTCAAGTTGTACTAGCAAAACATTAGATAGAGCTTTAATACCATCTTGAGTTCAAATCTCAATTCTGACTGTGTGATACTAAGCAAGTCAAGTGACTTCTCCGATGCTTGGTTTCCTCATCTGTTAAATGATGATTAAAATAAAAGTGACCTTACTGGGTTAAGGCTTAAATGGGTGATATGTCAAAACCACAGAACCCTGTACATGCTAGGACAGTGATGGCGAACCTATGACATGCGTGTCAGCACTGACACGCATAGCCATTTCTGATGACACGCAGCCGCTGAGGTGGCCACATGCAGAGGATGAAACATTTGCTGCTCCTGAGGATGAAACATTTGCGAAATAATGTTTTTTCCTCAAAGTGACACACTACCCGAGTTATGCTCAGTTTTTTGGTGAAGTTTGACACACCAAGCTCAAAAGGTTGCCCATCACTGTGCTAGGAGGTTGATGAGGATGTGGAACCACTCTCAGCAGCCTACCACTCAGAAGACAATCAGCATCCTATATAATAAAAGACTAATATGCAAATAGACCGGATGGTGGAACGACCAGTCACTGTGACACACACTGACTACCAGGGGACAGACGCCCAATGCAGGAGCTGCCCCCTGGTGGTCAGTGCACTCCCACAAGGGGAGCTCCACTCAGCCAGAAGCCAAGCTCACGGCTGGGGAGCACATCGGAGGCGGTGGGAGCTTCTTCCGCCTCCGCAGCAGCGCTAAGGATGTCCGACTGATGGCTTAGGCCCACTCCCGGACTTTGAAAGGGCACAGGCCGGGCTGAGGGACCTCCCCTTCTAGTGCACAAATTTCATGTGCTGGGCCTCTAGTTTCAAATAAAGATACAAGTGCTCTGTTCCATACAAACACCTGCTCCCATTTAATTACAAACCTTGAATTTTACCTATAATAAATTAACCTCCAAATTGAGTGTGTATTTTATTTTTTTTATTAAATTGACTGGGGTGACATTGGTCAACATGAACATATAGTTTTCATGTGTGGATTTCTATGTTACATGTATATTGCACTGTGTGCCCATGACCCAAAGTTTGAGTGTGTATTTTAAATAAGATATTTGTACAATAGACAATTTCAAATATTACTGATTGATGACTACAAATTAAATTATCAAAGAATTGTATCTGGCCCTATCTGGTTTGGCTCAGTGGGTAGTGTTGGCCCTCGGACTGAAGGGTCTTGGGTTCCATTCCGGTCAAGGGTATGTACCTCTGTTGCAGGGTCCGGCATCCCAGGGGCACATGCGGGAGGCAATCAATGTGCCTCTCTCACATCGACGTTTCTCACTCTCTATCCCTTCCACTCTCTCTAAAAAATCAATGAAAAAATATGCTCAAGTGAGGATTTTTTAAAAAAGAGTTCTATCTGGACCTTTAGGGAAAACCCCAAACAATGGCTCCCAGGCCAGAGGTGTCTCAAAGGTAGCTTATCTTGGTTACTCTGATTTTAAGAACTACTTTATAAGTAGCATGTAAAATTATCCTTGTGGTTTAGAATAAAAAATATGTATTATTAAAAAAAGAAACACTTGCTCATAGAAAAAAATATAACTCCTGAATGATAACTTAAACAGCAACTTTGTAGATTTGACTACAGGGCAAATATAACAAAGACAATGATAAGACATACTGTTTTATAATAATTCATCAAAGACTTTAGCCATGATCTGATGTAGATAGTTAAAATTCAATTTACAAAATATAGAAAAGCCTTAGTTTTTTCTGAATACCATCTGTTAAACCATTCTGATATGAGCCAATTCTGCTACACAAAATTTGTTAATAGACTAAAATTTAAAAAAACCAGTTGCTTTATGTTAAAGTACAGACTCACTCTGATCTATTAATAAAGAGGTTAGAAAGCTATGCACACAGTCAACATTCAATCTTTCATAGAACCCACACAGCACTAACAAATATTCAACCAAATGAAAACATTACAGTTAATTCATTGTCAGTACAGAAAATCACTCTAAGGACTAAGATCTAGCTATTCTCTGCTAACATGGGTCCTTGAGCCTCTCCACTCAGCAGGGCACTTACTCAGTTAAAGTGGAGGCAATAGGGTGACCAGTAACTGCTCAGTGACCAGCCACTCAAGCATCAGTGATACAGCAGATGTTTCTCCCACCTGGAGATGGCATATTTGCCCAGCCGGGTTTTTTTTTTAATATATATTTTTTATTGATTTCAGAGAGGAAGGGAGAGGGGAAAAGAGATAGAAACATCAATGATGAGAGAGAATCATTGATCCACTGCCTCCTGCATTCCCCACACTGGGGATAGAGCCCGCAACGCAGGCATGTGCCCTTGACCGGAATTGAACCTGAGACCTTTCAGTCCACAGGCCGATGCTCTATCCACTGAGCCAAACCAGCTAGGGCGCCCAGCCAGGTTTTGAGGACCAGGAGTCCCAGCTGCTACTAGGTGGGTAAACACAAAATTCAAATAGCAGGGAAACTTATTAAGGAATACACTGTCACCCTTCTTGTTAGGCAGATTATCCAATTTCTACTAATCCACAAACAATGCTTTCCTTTAGTAGGTGTCATCAAAAGCATTTGACAGCTTGTATGAAGCAAGTACAGCATGACAGCCAAATTTCAATTACATGGCCTCTTGAGCCAGTCTTTGCACTTATGTTATGAGCTAAAGAGGAACTGAGTCCAGTGTCCTTAAACAAGGAGCGGCTATTAGGAATGAATTAGAGTCTTTATTGTAGTTCTTGAATTGTTTGTAAGATTTGATCCCTGGCAAGGACCATGATTTTGAGAGACTGTTGATTGAGGGTAGTCTGGAAAAATGTAATTTGCAAATACTTATAAAAATCAATTATCTCTTACTACCAGGCAAAATTACTATAATAAACAGAAATCTCAAATCAAGCAAACATTACAACCTGAAACGTAAACACAGTTTCATTTAATGTACCTGTTAATAGTTTATTTACATTAAGACAAAGTTTATCTTCAACCTAAAAGATGGAATACTCAAGTGTTTTATTTGTTAATTGATTCAACAAATATTTATTGAGCATCTGCTAAGTTCCAAGATCATGCTAGGGAAGCAGTGTTGAGTAAAAGAACCCCAGCCCCTCTCTACTGACAAGGAGCTTATCACTGTTAACTTTAGAATAAGCAGGAAATCCAACTTTAAAAATAAACAAGAAGATATTTCTTAATTTAATAAGAACTAAAATATCAGGCCGCCCATAAAAATATTCTTGAGATTTTACAAAATTTTTACATTATATTATCACATGTTAATGCTGAATACCCACTGGTAGTATACAGAAACAAATTGTAGGAAAATACTGTACATCAGACATTTTCTGAAATTTAGAATATTAACAAAGAAGATACAGGTATTTATTATAATAAGGTAAAAAGTAATATATAATATAATGTATGTTAAATCATAAAATGTAACTGGAGTTTTAAAAGAATGATTATAACATAAAGACATCTTTTCCTCTCAATTACAAAATTATTACCACATATACTAGATCCTGGTAAAGTTTCTCTTCTAAAGTTCACATCTAACAACAGAGAACATTTCAGCCTTGTTCCCAAGCAAATAGCCATCCAGCAACAAGGAACCAAAGTCTCACTCGATTTAAAATTGCAAAGCTTCTTGGCTACTTAGCATATTGGAAATGAATTAAGAACTCAATGCTGCTTACCTTATAATCTCTGGATACATTTTCTGATGTCACTGAACCTGAAATCTGACTAGAAATTGTAGCAGCAATAAGCTGTTTACACCATTCAACATGTGATCCTGTGGGACTAAAAGAAATAGTGTGATTAAAATATTTTAAGACATAAGTTCTTGGTGAGAAAAATGAGCACTGACTGGGGATATACACTGAGTGTCCAGATTATTATGAGCTCTGAACGCCTAGTAATCTGGCCACTCAGTGTGTGTGTGTGTGTGTGTGTGTGTGTGTGTGTGTGTGTGTGTGTATTAGAGGCCTGGTGCATGAATTCGTGCATGGGTGGGGTCCGGCCAGCCTGGCCAGGGGGCAGGGACATGGGCGGTTGGCCAGCCTGCCTGCCGGTCAAACTCCTGGTCTAGGGGACAATTTGCATATTAGCCTTTTATTATATAGGATGTACACTGAGTGGCCAGATTACTATGCATTCAGAGATCATAATAATCTGGCCACTCAGTGTATATATATACATTTCTTTTTTTCAGATGAACTTTTATTATACTACTAGAAGTCCGTTGCAAGAAGTTTCGTGCAATACTTTCCTTCACCTGGCTGCCGGCACCAGTTTTCTGCCAGCACCAGTTTTCCTCTGGCCACCCGCCGATGGGAGCGCCTCCCGAAGGCTGAAGGCGGGACTCGGGAGGCGCTCTGATCGGCGGGTGGCCAGAGGAAAACTGGTGCTGGCGGAAAACTGGTGCCGGCAGTTCTGCCACTGGCATCTTCCTTCCGCTGACCCCATGGGTCCTCCTGCAGCACCAGCCAGCGGGAGGAGCGGGGGGGCAGGGACTCACGAGTCCCTGCCCCCCGGCTCCTACAGCCAGCCAATCAGCCACCCTGAGTCCCGCCCCCCACGCCTCCAGCCGGCCCAATCGTGGGCGTAGCAGAGTGATGCAATTTGCATATTACCTTTTTATTATGTAGGATTTGGTTACCTTTACATTTACTATAAGAACTGAAATACTGACTACTAGGAAGTAAGTTAGCTTTCAGGTTGACTTTAAATGAATTGAAAATTTATTTTTAAGATTCTAAGGAAGTTATTCCCTATCATTTAATGGAATTTTACTCTTACAATTACAGGGGTGGGCAAACATAGGTTTATAGTTGTAAATATGCAAAAGTTTATTCTTGTATTATTACTGATTAATTATTGTATTATTTTGCCAACCCCTGTATATAGAATGGATATTCTTAATGTGATGTATACAGGAAATTAATTCTAAAGTGAAATATTTATCTTAAAGCATATGCTTTTAAAACATTCAATTGATTTCATGTTGGTAGTTTCAAATCTAGAAAATGTAATTTTGAATAAATCAAAATAACTCTTAATGTAGCAACATTGATTATGTGATTTTTAAAAGAACAAAATAGAAAAATGATGTCTGTGTCTAGTAATAATGCTTTCTTATACTTCTGTAAGGGCTTTGATGACTTACAAAAGGCTCTTATAGTCCTTACTAGAGGCCCGTTGCACAAAGATTCGTGCAATAGGCCTTCCTTCCCCTGGCTGCCGGCACCGGTTTTCCTCCAGCACCTGGGCTGCGGGCCTCAGTGGAGCCAAGCCTTCAGCCTTCAGGCTTGGCTCCGGCCACAGCGGAGCCTTCAGTCTTCAGTCTTCAGTCTTCGCTTCATGCCTGCGTATTCAAATTAACCTGCCATTTTGTTGGGTTAATTTGCATACTCACTCCTGATTGGCTGGTGGGCATCGCAGAGGGTCAATTTGCATCTTTCTCTTTTATTAGTGTAGATTATATCAGAGCCTCACAACCATGGAATAAGAAGACAGAACAGAAAATAGCCAACTTGTTTCTGAGATGAGATAATTGAGGCACAGAGGGGACATGCCTGGTAAGAAGGTGGCAGGCCTGCCTTCAGTTCCATTAGGGCTATTCTGCCAGAATATGGCAAAACCAGTAGTGGCCAACTCACTGAGCTGGAGGGCAAAACAGAGGCCAGTACCACAGATGCCAACCACTGCCTACATGAGAACACCACATTGCAATGAAAATGGCACCATCCACTTGTATGGTGCTCTAAAATATTCAACACATTTCTACTCACAGCCTCACCCCAGCCTCACAGTGACTCATCTTACAGATGAGAAAACTGAGGTTCCAGTGTTTGACCAAGGTCACATGGCTGGTAAGTGTTCAGGGCTGTGCACTCCTGACCTCAAGGACCTCATAAGCAAACTAAGCAGAGAGGGAATTAAAAACTGCCCCTAGGGGACAGATTTTTCTCTCAACTGGTCAAAGCACTGAAGAAATCAAGCAAAAGGGCAAAACATTTACCTTGCAGGTAGCTTTCACTGTAAACAATGTTCAAGACCTTTAAAAATCTCATCTCTAACTAAATACACATTCATGTATGGAAGAATAGAAAAACCTGGATTACCTAGGTAGTATTTAAAATAACCTAAGTAGTAAAATAAAGATATTTGGTGTTCTCTACTAGTGATCTAAATTGTAGTCTGACAAAGGTGCTCAGTGGTTATCTGTGGGACTGAAAATATAAGTAAAAACATGCGCTAAATGGGCAGACATTCCTATATGTTAAGAATTCATTTACCACAATGTCTAAGAGGAAGAAGGAAGGAAAGGGGAGGGATTTTAGTTTCCTTTTTAAAAGCTAAGTCACCTTTATTGCCCAGTTATAGCATACTTTTCTTATCATGTAGCCCCTTTTCCTGTCAGCATCTACCCCTGATTGCAAATCTAACAGAAATCTGCCTGTGTACCCACCATGGGTGATCTGTTGTTACCATCTACCCAGCATTCTTTCCCCCTTCTTCTGATAAGGACACCTCTCTCTACTGTGGGGAACAACCCCTCAACTTCATCGGCTTCTGTGGGGGAGGGAGAAGAAGAGTGACTGACCTCTTGTTCTTCCTGCCCCCACTTGTAGGGAAGTGACCCAGGCTGGGCTAATTGAAGCTTTTCTCTTAGACCCTGGGTTGAATCCACCCCAGCCCACTGAAGGCCACTCCCCACCCTCACCACTTTGAGGAACCCACAGAGATAAGGAGTGAGACAAGAAAAATTCAACAGATGGAGGGGGGTGGGTGCTGACAACACTATTTGCAACTCTGGTGCCAAATGTGCTATGGCCATTTATCTGCAGCAGTGATGTGCAACAAGACAGTTTGGCTTAAGCTAGAATGATTTGTATTTTTTGTCACCTGCATCCAAAAGTGTCCTGGCCAACAAAGTTACAAACAGTGTGGTTTAGTGGGAGGGTAGAGAGGAGGTCTGGATCCAAGTCCTGTTTCTGTCATCTGCTAGCTCCGTGACCTTGAACAAGCCACATCCTCTTGTAGGACCACAGATTTGACATCAATAAGAGAAGTACAGTATTCAGAAGACAGAAGAGGGTCCCACAGTCCATGGAGTGGGGCTGAACCACGGCTGGAGAGCCAGGTTTCACTCTCATGGTCCCTCTTAAGAGTGTGAATCAGAACTGTGAATGACAAACCTGAGAAGGGAAGCCATATCTCCTCTCCCCAACCTCTTCCCTTTAGTCTGTGAAATTTCCCTCCACATGCCTGGTATCAACAATCACTTGGCGCCTCCCAGCCTTGTTTCTCCAACCTGGGTGTGGATGCCCATAATCCTAGGAGACATCACTAATTGGTCTCAGAGACCCTGCCAACTCAAACTTTCTGAACCATCATCAGGCCCATGTTTTCTAAATTAGAGGAAAGCACAGCCAGTTACCCAGTCCCCTAAGGCCTAAAAGCTGGGGTTTACATTGGAGTCCACCCCTCACTTCACTCTCACACCTGATATCACAATGCACCTTGCTTGATTGCTATTCTAGTTTCCCTTTTCAGACACCCATCATTCTTCTGTGTTCTCCTCCTTCCTCATTTACTTAAGCCCAGTCTCTATGCTTAAACTCCCAAATTGAGGTCTGCAGCCCAGACACCACCTCTGAACTCCAGGATCATATAAACAAACTGCCTCCAGGACAACTGGCATCTCATAACTCAGTGATGGGCAACCTTTTGAGCTTGGTGTGTCAAACTTTGCCAAAAAACTGAGCATAACTCGGGTAGTGTGTCACTTTGAGGAAAAAACTAACTCCAAGACTCTAGTCGCCAATGTTTCATCCTCAGGAGCAGCAAATGTTTCATCCTCGGCATGCGGCCACGTGTCATCAGGAATGGCTATGCGTGTCAGTGCTGACACGCGTGTCATAGGTTCGCCATCACTGTCATAACTGATAGTACAGAGGTAGAGCCTGCCAGTCTCCTAAAACTGTTTCACTTAGAGGCTTCTCCATCTCAGCAACACCACTTCCTACAAGCCAGAAACCTCAGGATTGTCCTGGATTCTTCTTCTATCTTACCCAACAACCAATAATCAGCAAACCCTATTGGCTCTA
The DNA here is from genome assembly GCF_027574615.1 of Eptesicus fuscus. Lineage (NCBI taxonomy): Eukaryota > Metazoa > Chordata > Mammalia > Chiroptera > Vespertilionidae > Eptesicus > Eptesicus fuscus. The sequence continues at coordinate 92,875,160 of NC_072473.1, forward strand.
CCCTGGACATTTTCTTCAAATTATATCCAGAATCTGATCACTTCTCCATCCTCCACCCCTCACTGTTCCAGTCTAAGCCATCATCCTCTCTCACTTGGATGACTGCAGTAGCCTCCTACTTGCTAGTCTCTCTGCTTCAACCCTTACCCCTTTTGATCTGTTGTCCACACTACAGTCATGGAGATCTTACTGAAATCTAAATAGATTATATCATTCCTCTGCTCCAAGACCTGCAATGGCTCCCCATGACTCCCCACCATCTGCCCCTGTGACCTCTCTGCCCCTCGTCCCCTATTGCTCTCTCCCTAGCTCCCTACTGGCTAGTGACACTGGTCTCCTTGCTGACCCTTGAACACTTTGATCACAGTCCCATAAAGGGTGCACAGGCTTCTGCGTAGAATGCAGTCGTCCCAGATATCTGTATGACTGGATCCCTCACCTCTTTAGGAACATTATTCAAATGTCACTTTCTCAGGTAGGCTTTCTGTGACCACCCTAAATAAAATTCCAACCACTTCCCAAGTGCATATCCCCAACAATTCCCATCCCTTTCCCAACTTACTTTTCTCCTCTAGCACTAATCATCATCTAGCAGAGAACACATTTCACTTGTATTTTTGTCTTTCTCCCATGAAACATACACTCCTCAAGGGCAGGTATTTGTGTCTATTTCCTGCTATACCCTCAGCCCAACATAATGCCTGACACAGAGAAGGCACGTGTATTTGCAGAAGAAATGAATGAATGATTAGTATTTCCATAATCTGATAAATAAGACTACCTGCTTCCAGTCCATTCTCAAATGCCAGTCCCATACTGTAGTTCACTTGATGGAAATCCTTTTGTGGTCCCTGCAGTAGGGTGACCATATATTTTCCCCTTCCAAACCAAATCACTACTGTGAGTTATAGAACACTATTAATAATTACACTGGCCCAACTAGTAAACCAGTACCATCCTGGGCAAAAGAGACCATGTGGTCCACCCTACATGTAATGCCAAGTGGCTGTTAAAAATGCAGAATTCCAGACTCCACCCCAGAGGTGGATGGACCAGATTTAGGGTGAGATCCAAGAATATGCATTTAAATCAAGCAATGGAGGTGATTCTGTGGCAGGTTATACAGAACCATGCCCTGAGAAGCATTGGCCCAGAGGATAAAGGCAAAATGCCCTGGGAAGGCACACAGGTCCCTTCAAAACCTGGCCCCTGCCATCCCACCAGTCTTTTCCCTTACCAGTTCCCCACATCCAGTACCACCTACATGACTACACATTCCACTCCAATGGCTCAAAGCCCTTCCCACCCTGTCCCCTGGCTAACTTCTCATTCTTTACCACTCAATTCAAATCTCAGCTTCCTCAGAGGGCCCTTGCTTACTGCCCATACTTGCCAATCCCCCCACCACTAACAAATAAATCAATTAACCACTTCCGTGTACCCACAATGTAGTAGATCACAGCTTAGGCTGTGACCTTTTAGTTTACTAACTTCTGGGCCTCCCCCAAACACCCTGAATCAGAAGCCTCAGGAGGGGGGCCTTGCCCCATGGATTTCTTTAAAAGCTTCTCAAATGATCACCATCTAGAATGTTTGCATGTTCAGCCTACCTTAGCACTTACATTCAACTTAAACTGCTGGTTTGCCTTCTCCACTGGTAAGAGAGCAAATATTCTCTGACTCTCCAAGCCCTCAGACATTACAGTGTCCACAATGAGGGGAAAATTCTGACCATTCCAAGTACTGTCTTAGCTGTGCTTAGTTTTCAGTGAAGCTGACCACTTGGGTGATTAACTTACTAAAATACACTGTAATTACACTGGGGTAGAAACAAAGGGAGTGTTCCTTGTTGTTCCCATGTTTTTGGAAATTTCCCAAAGTTCAGCTCAGTAGTGTGACTAAGCCAGGCAAGAATAAACATTTGAACCTGATGGAGCTGTCTCTCTCGCCTAACTGCACTCTGGTGTCAAGTGAAATGGCCAAGATGTGGGAATACTGGATATTCTGGAGGTGGCATAACCCACCCATTGCATTGGGGGCAGTAGGATGGCCCTCCCAGTTGGACATGGTCAGTTTATGCTTATAACTGATGGATCTTAGTTCCGAGACTGAGTAATAAGCAGTAGGTTCATGTGTTCAGGAAAACATGCAACCGGTTCCTACCAAGGGTAGAGAACTGAAAGTAAACGATTGCGTGTTCTGCATCAGGAGCAGTTTGGACGTTTTCCATCCCAATTTTTCAAATCAGGGTATCTTTGCCCCCATGTGAACCAGCTCCACACCTGCGGGGTTCCACCCCCTGGCTCCCACTCTCAATCCCAACATCAAAGACCCCAAGCATGGTGCGGCTGATATATAGTGGTCTTCAAACCACAGGAGGCAAGGTCACTCTATGAGAGGAGAGCCCGGTGAAATATCCTCCCCAGTGATTTGTGGCTGGGGCAAGGCCAGCCCAGGCACAGTAAGAGGTGGCACTGGAAATGGTTTGACAGCTGCAAAGCCCCTCAGGGGAACTCCCGCGTGCAAGGCGGAAGTGAGCCAGGTGAGGGGGTCCAGGATGTTGAGATGGGGTTCGGAGCCTTGGAGTGGGCCGAGTAGGGAGCCCAGGAGGGGGACGCCGCACTCCGACCTCCGACCCCCGACCCCCGACCCACGCGCACGGAGCGGATGGCTGGGGCTCATGAGGGGCCCTAGGGAATCAGGGTGCGGAGGCCTCGGCTGGCTAGGCCCCGCTTACCTGTCCAGGGTCTCCACGCTGGGCTGCCGGGAGCCGGAGGGCGGGGCCCCCGCGATCCGAGGGGGTCTCCAGCCCGCAGCCGGCCCCGGGCCCGGCCCCCCGGCGCCCTCGCTGCCCGCTGCCGCCGCCGCCTGCCGGTCCATGGCGCGCCGAGACCGCCGCCACCGCGGGGAAGCCGCGATCAGGATCAGAGAAGCAAGCAGAATGTTCTGCCGCGCTCCTGAGGCCCTAACTGCCGCCTGCCGGCTTAGGCGGTCGCCGCCATTAGCTGTCACCTGGCGGCTCCGCGTTACCCACAAGTCCACGCGCGCGCGGGAGGGGGGGTGGGGGGTTCCGAGGGGGTGCGGCGCTGGCGGCTAGAAGGCCTGGCGTCCGGTCGCCCCTCACACCCGCCCACGCCCACCTATGCTCCCGTCAGGGAAACCGGAACAGGGGGCAGTGGCTGGAGAAACTTGGACACGACCCAAGCCATTTGGGGTCGCAGTCTACAAACAGATGGTACAGAACGTGCTTTGCTCAGGGAACTACCAGATTGATTATTGAGATACAGCGTTTTTTTAAAAAAAAGTTCAGAGGAATTAAAGGATTAAAAGTAATTTATTTTCTTTTAATTTTTCTTCCCACTTTTAGCCAAGCACTTTGTTACAAGGAAAGTTTTGGGGTGTGGAAGCTCAGACCCCTGGGCGTCCCTAGTCATGACATCTCCAAGCGGGAGTAATTCCATACATTTTAGCAATTTCATTCCACCCCTTTTCTCCCTCCCTCCCTCCCACAAAACCCACCTCCTGCCATCTGTAGGGCAACCAAGTGTTCTAATGCCGCCCTCGGAATTTCTGCCCTTGGTTTATATTAAGAATAACATTTAACTAATGTTGGTTAAATCAGTGCAAGAAAGCAAGCCAATATCTGATCCTGGACTACACTTATGTCCCTGCTCATTTCCGCTAGGGTTCACATATCCAACTTCTCACCCCTTGTCAACTCACCTCTGGTTTTGTTGGAAATCATGGCTAGGCCCCATCGCCTATGATTGCCCTCGGCATGGACAGCAGACTTATGACCCTGGTAAAAGACAGACCTAGAGACATGAAGTTCCCGCTTCCCATCCCAGACCCATCCTGCCCTACCAACTTAATAACTTCAAACTGAACCTTAACATGTGATTGCTGGATCCCCAGCAGCCATATTACTCACAAGAGGAGATAAGCCTGGGGTGAAAGGGCAACAGGAGGAGGAAGCATGCAAGGAAGGAAGGAGAGATCTCTAGGCACACTGTAGACCTACCTTCTGCAAGGTTCTGTTTTTCCAAAATTGTAAGTCAAATGTTTACCCCACTATTATAGACTGAATGTTTGTATCTCTCCTCCTCAAATTCATATGTTGAAGCTCTAACCCTCAATTGATGATAATTGGAGATGAGGCCTTTAGCTGATGATTAATTCATTAGGAGGGGGGCCCTTGGTCTGATGGGATAAGTGCCTTTATAAAAAGAGACACCGGAGAGATTGGTTTCACTCTCTCCATGTGCAGGCATGGAGGAAAGACCATGTGAGGACATAGTGAGAAGGAAGCTGTCTACAAGCCAGGAAGAAGGCTCTCACCAGGGCTCTCATAAAACCTTGCCAGAACCTTGACCTTGGACCTTCTATCTGTGAATGTCTCCTTATACCAACATTCTTAACTTGGCTATAAATTCATTCACTCAGAGGTCCAGGAACATTCAGAAACCTGAGGTAGTCATGGAGAATTGCCTTTCAACACACAAGTGCCCCAACCCAAATCAGGATTGTTGGGTTGACCACACTGCCTTCCCAGGAATCACTTAAGGGGACATATATTCATCTGTGTGGTAGGAGGCAAGGTGAGGAATGAATTGTCAGGCCTGCACTGGTGAGATACTAGGACACTAGCACTTAAGAGGCAGGTGAGAGGAAAGGAGCCTTGGAAGAGCCTGAGGCTATGCCAGAGACAAGTACAAGAGCCAAGGTAAAGGGGACATGAGGGCCAAAAAAGTAGAGAGTTTTAAAAAGGAATGGTTTAGTGTCAGGTGGTGCTGAGACATGTGGTAAGGTAGGGCAGAGAAGTGGGCCCTGGAATCAGCAACGTGGAGGTGGTGTGGACATTGATAAGAACACTTTCAGGGGACAATTTGAGCTGGAGGTAAGGGTTGAGAAATGTCTGGGAGGGTGTATTAACTTCTCCAGAGAAACAGAATCTATCGCTCTATCTCTAATTTCTATCTCTATCATCTCTATCTCTATATCTGACTCTATAGTCATGCGCCACTCAAGGATGGGTGTAGGTTCTGAGAAGTGCATAGCTACATGATTTCTTTGCTGTAAAAAACATCATATAGTACACTTACACAAACCCAGATGATATAGCCTCTACACACCTAGGCTATATGGTCTTGCTCCTAGGTACAAAACTGTACAGCATGTTACTTGTACAAAACAACATGAGATCAAATCAAACACAAGAAAAAAAGATGCAATCAAGTGAGGAAGTAAGCCCGAGATGTATGAGGCTGCTGCTGGTATAACATTACATACTGTTTCACAACAAACTTATAAGTAGAAAGAGCACACTCTAAAATGATGATAAAAAGTATAGCACAGTAAATACATAAATCAGCACCATAGTCATTTATTTTTATTATGAAGTATTATATACTGCATATAATTGTATGTGCTATACTTTTATGTGAATAGCAGCACAGTAGGTGTGTTTACACCAATATCACCACAAACACATGAAGAATGCATTGCACTGTGGTGTTACAATGGCTATGATATCACTAGGTGATAGGAATTTTTCAGCTCCATTTTAATGTTATGTGTCCACCTTTGTATAGGCAGTCCATTATTTACTGAAACGTCATTATGCAAAGCATGACTGTAATGAGATTTATTATACGAAATTGGCTCACTTGATTATGGAGGCCAAGCAGTCCCATGATATGCTATCTGCAAGCTGGAGACTCAGCAAAGCCAGTGCTGTATTTTGAAGGTAGACCCTTAGTCTGGGTCTGAAGGCCTGAGAACAAGGAGCACTAAGTACAGAAGATGGATGTCTGGGCTCAACAGTCAGGCAGAAAGAGAATTCCACCTTCCTCTACCTTTGTGTTTTATTCAGGACTTCAATGGATTGGATGAGGCCCCTCACTTTGGGGAGGGACATTGACTTTACTCAGTCTACAGATTCACTGATTCAAATGTTAATCTCTTACAAAAGTCCTCACCGACACACCCAGAATTAATATTTTAACAAGACATCTGGACATCCCATGGCCCAGTCAAGTTGCTACATGTAATTAGCCATTACACAGGGGAAGAAAGGAGACACTGAGTTCAAACCAGTTATTCCCAGACTTTTGAATTGCATGGACCAATAAAATGAAAACAAAAACAAAACAGCTCTAGCCAGTTTGGTTCAGTGGATAGAGTGTCAGCTTGTAGACTGAAGGGTCTGGGTTTGATTCTGGTCAAGGGCACATACCTTGGTTGCAGGCTCAATCCCTTGGTCCTGGTCGCGGGGTACATGCGGGAGACTACCAATTGATGTGTCTCTCTCACATTGATGTTTCTCTCTCTACCTCTCCCTTCCACTCTCTCTAAAAAAATCAATGGAAAAATATCCTCCGATAAGGATTAACAGACAAAACAAAACAAAACAAAAAACCCAACAACAACAACAAAAAACCGCACAAGATTCTGCACCCACCCTCACCCCCACCAGGGGAGTAACATAGTTGCCAAGCAACAACTTTATACATCTACTTCCAGCTTTTTGAGCAAATGTTTAAGCATTCCATTGACCTGTTTATTGTGCAGAATTTGGGGGAATTTTTTTCATTCTGAACACTATCCCATGGGGCTCAACCAAGTGGGGAAAAAAGCATGCAATTTCTTTGCCACCTATGGCAGCCAGGTGCTAGCACAGTTAGGTGCTAGGCCGAGATGGTTTCCAGCCCTAAGGGTGCCAAAGGTGAACTGCTTTTGCAAGACCTTCAGTGGAAGGTTTTAGCAATCTGTTTTGAGTGTTACGAATTTTTTGAATGCTAAAGGTGTCTATATTCAAATATAAGTTAAAATACCAACTGTTATATAAGTTTTACCCATTTCTGTTCCCAACTCTGAAACAGCATGGATAATTGGCTTGATGTAATCAGGGGCTGAAATTTATAGACAGTAAACACTGAGGAGTGGAGATATGTTTATTTAAATACAAGAAAGATATTATAAAATGCTTTAACAGGATTCCAAGTCCTTTGATGAGGCACCAGAGTAAAGTACACCAGAACACAGACTCCCAGCCACAGTAGTTTGGGTTGAAACTGGATCCTCTACCCAGCACCTGGATAACTTTGGGCAAGTGAATTCTCTGTGCTTAGTTTCCTCCTTTGCAAAGGGGATGATGATGATGGTGATGATACAGCTAATCATAGGCTTGTTGTGGCAATTAGATTAATTTTAATATATATAAAGTACTTAGTACAATGCCTGGTATGTGTAAGCATGATGCAAACGTAGGCTATTAGTAAATGGCAACTATAAAAATTTGTCTCCCTCTTGACAACATAGACAAAGTAGTTTTAATGTTGACATGGACAATGTTGGGACTGTGAGTGGTTCCTCTCTGGCAGCTTTATCACCATCTGCCAGCTGCTGAGAAAGTTGGATGCTAAGGACTCCCAGGCACCCCCTTCTGTGGAGGATTTCCTTCAGGTATGGGACCATCATACATTCTCTCCTCCCTACCCTGGGGCAGCTCACAGCCAATGATTGGCACAGGAGAACAGCAGTCTGCCCCCTTGTATAAAAATGAAACAACTGGTGAGGTACAATTGCCACTCCAGAGCTGCTCATGAGATCAGGCTGAAGTCAGAGTCTAGCTGCCACCACATCCTTGGGCAGCCCCTTTCTCTGCCCTTCCCTGCTTCCTCACCCCCTTCTCCTGAGAGCTTGTACATCAGGTGCCCCCACATACCTGTACCTCTGCTTCAAGGATCCTAACGTAAGACAAATGTTAATGTGTTATTGGGGAGAACATCAGATTTTAGAGCTGGAATGGATCTTGGAAGTTAAACTGAAAAAATAAATTCAAGTTCCAAGATTTGATCACTTTGTAAATTATATAAATGTCTAACCACTATGCTGTACACTTGAAACTAATATAATATTGAATGTCAACTGGAATTAAATTTTTTTAATAATAAAAATTGCCAAGATCTCTTTGAATTTCTTACCATGCTTACAGTATTATTCTATAAGAATGTTATCATTTTTGGGTTCCATATAAAATTTTGGAATATTTGTTCTAGATCTGTGAAATATGCCATTGATATTTTAATAGGAATTGTATTGAATGTACAGATTGCTTTGGGTAGTATGGACATTTTAATGATGTTAATGCCAATCTATGAACATGGTATATGCTCCCATTTATTTGTATTTTCCTTAATTTCTTTCTTCAATATCCTATAATTTTCTGAGCACGTCTTTTACCTCTTTGGATAAATTTATTCCTATGTACCTTATTTTTTTGTTGCAATAGTAAATGCCTTATGACCCAGCAATCCACTTCTGGGAATATTTCCTAAGAATCCCAAAACACCAATTCAAAAGAATATATGCACCACTATGTTCATAGCAGCATTATTTACAACTAGTGGCCCGGTGCATGAAATTTGTGCACATTAAAAGGGAATTAATTAGAGGAAATATTTTAATATTGCTATTTGCCCTTTCTCTATAATAGAAGTGTTGGAGATGAAAGAAAATTAGTAAAATGTATATGAAAATCTCCCTCCTGTCAGAATCTGGGCTGTGTTGTGGGACCCATGGTCAAGTCCCCGCCCACCCGCACATGCCTCAAAATTGTGCAAGACCCAGACCTGGGAGGCCCCACCCCGTCAAGACCCACTGGGCGAGGGGTGAAGACTCAGGTCCTCCGGCCCTGGTGCAAGGACTCGAGGGTGGGAGGGTGTGATGACCATTTGCATATTAGCTCTTTATTATATAGGATAGCCAAGATCTGGCTCTGACCAATGTGGCTCAGTTAGTTGGAGCATAATACCATACACCAAAAGGTCGTGGGTTCTGATTCCATTCAGGGCACATACCTAGGTTGCAGGTTTGGTCCCAGATCTGGGCTTGTAGAAGAGGAAACCAATCGATGTTTCTCTCTCTTTCTCTTCTTGCCTCTCTCTAAATCAATAAACATATACTCTAGTGAGGATTAAAAAAAAAAAAGATACAATAGCCAAGATCTGGAAACAGCCCAGTGCACATCAGTAGATGAGTGGATAAAAAAATTATGGTACATTTACATGACATAATACTATGCCGCCGTAAAAAAGAAGAAAATCTTACCTTTTCAACAGCATGAATGAACCTGGAGATTATTATGCTAAGCAAAATAAGCTAGTCAGAGAAAGACAAATACCATATGATTTTACTTACATGTGGAATCTAATGAACATAATAAACCGAAGTACAAAATAGAAATAGAAACATAGATACATGGAACAGACTGACAGAGGTCAGAGGGGTGGGGGTTGGGGGACACTGGATGAAAGAAGGTGAAGGGATTAGTCAAAAAACATGTATACATAACATACAGACACAGACAACACTGTGATGATAGCCAGAGGGAAAGGGGGTTGGGGGTTGGTGGAAATGGGCAAAGGGGTGATAAATGGGGACAGAAAGAGACATTGCTTGGGGTGATGAGCACACAATGCACTGTGCAGATGATGTTCTGAGTTGTACACTTAAAATCTGTATGGTTTTGTGAACCAATGTCTTCCCAATAAATTCAGTTAATAAAAATAAATTTTAAAAAAGAACCTTGTCATTGTGGCATTATTCTTCTTAATAGAAATAGGTAGAAAGTTATATATTTGTTCACTTAAACATTATTGAATGCTTAATATGTGCTAGATATTGTACTAGACCTGGTGGCCATACATAGATGACATGCTTTCAACTGGGTAGAAATGGAACTTCAGGATATCCAGTGGATTGGGTTCAAGCTTCACAAGACCCTGAACAATCATAGAAAGCCACCTGGTTTGAGTACCAGGAATAGTTGTCCTTGAAACATTTTATTTAATTTTTATATTATTTATATATATATACTTGTTATTGATTTCAGAGAGGAAGAGAGATGGAGAGAGAGATAGAAACATCAATGATGGGAGAGAATCATTGAAAAGTTGCCTCCTGCACGCCCCCAACTGGGGATTGCACTCGAAACCTGGGCATGTGCCCTGACCAGGAATCAAACCTAGGACCCTTCAGCCCGCAAGCGGAGGCTCTATCTACTGAGACAAACCAACTGGGGCTTAATTTTTCTTTTGTTATTTAAAATATTGCATATGTCTCCCTTTTCCCCGATTGACCCCCCCCTCCACTCCACCCCCAGAACCAGCCCCCACTGCCCCAGTGTCCGTGTCCATTGGTTATGCTAATATGCATGCATACAAGTCTTTTTGTTGAACTCTCCCCCCACTCCCCTGCCTTCTCTCTGAGGTTGGATGGTCTGTTCAGTGTTTCTTTGTCTCTGGATCTACTTTTGTTCATCAGTTTATGTTGTTCATTATATCCCACATATGAGTGAGATCATGTGATATTTATCGTTCTCCGACTGGCTTATTTCACTTAGCATAATGCTCTCCAGTTCCATCCATGCTGTGGCAAATGGTAAGAGTTCCTTCTTTTTTAAAGTAGTGTAGTATTCCATAGTGTAGATGTACCACAGTTCTTAATCCACTCATATGCTGATGGGCACCTAGGCTGTTTCCAAACGTAGCTATGAACATAGGGGAGCATGTGTCCTTTCTGATTGGTGTTTTAATTTCTTGGGATATATACCTAGAAGTGGTATTACTGGGTCAGATGGGAGTTCCATTTTTAGTTTTTTGAGGAAACGCCTACTGTTTTTCCACAATGGCTGCACCAGTGAGCATTCCCACCAGCAGTGAAGGAGGGTTCCTTTTTCTCCGCATCCTCGCCAGCACTTGTCGTTTGTTGATTTGTTGATGATAGCCATTCTGACAGGTTTGAGATGGTACCTCATTGTTGTTTTGATTTGCATCTCTTGGATGATTAGTGACTTTGAGCATGTTTTCTTATGTCTCTCGGCCTTCTTTATGTCCTCTTTCAAAAAGTGTCTATTTAGAGAAGAAAGAGAAAGGCAAGAAGAATCACAAACATTAAGGAAAAATATGACACAAACATGTACTTATCAATAATAACATTAAACGTAAATGGATTAAATGCACCAATCAAAAGACATAGAGTAGCTGAATGGATAAAAAAAACATGACCCATATATTTGCTGTCTGCAAGAGACCCACCTCAGAACAAAGGATTCACACAGACTGAGACTGAAGGGATGGAAAAACATTTTTCAGGCAAATGGAAATGAGAAAAAAGCTGGGGTTGTTATACTTATATCTGACAAAACAGACCTCAAAGTATAGGCCATAACAAGAGATAAGGAAGGCCACTACATAATACTAAAGGGAGCAATTCAACAAGAAGATATAACTCTGGTAAACATATATGCACCCAATACAGGAGCACCCAAATACATAAAAAAACTTCTGGAAGATATCAAGGGAGAGACTGATAGCAATACAGCCAGAGTAGGGGACTTTAATACCCCACAGACACCACTGGATAAATCAACTAAACAAAAAATCAGCAAAGAAACAGCAATCCTAAATGACACACTAGATCAGATGGACTTAATTGACATCTTTAGAACATTTCACCCCAAAGCTACAGAATATACATTGTCTCCAGTGCACACGGAACATTTTCAAGGATAGACCACATATTAGGACACAGGCAAAGTCTCTTCAAATTCAAGAAGACAGAAATCATATCAAGCATCTTCTCAGATCACAATGGCATAAAACTGGAAATCAACTACAATAAAAATATCAAACACCTGGAGACTAAATAGCATGCTATTAAACAATGACTGAGTTACCAGAGAGATCAAAGAACAGATAAAAAACATCATGGCAACAAATGACAATGAAAAACACAACAATCCAAAATCTATGGGACACAACGAAAGCAGTCTTGAGAGGGAAGTTCATAGCTCTACAAGCCTACTGCAAAAACCAAGAAACAATGGTAATAAATTACCTAACCCTACAACTCAAAGAGTTAGAAAGAGAGCAACAAGAAAAGCCCAGTGTAAGCAGAAGGAAGGAAATAATAAAGATCAGAGTGGAGATAAATGACATAGAGACCAAAAAAAAAAAAAAAACAAAAAAAACAATACAAAAGATCAACAAAACCAAGAGCTGATTCTTTGAAAGGATAAGCAAGATTGATGAACCTCTAGCCAGGCTCACAAAAAAGAAAAGAGAGAGAACCCAAATAAACAAAATCAGAAATGAAAGAGGAGAAATAACAACAGACCCCACAGAAATACAAAGGATTGTTAAAAAATATTATGAACAACTCTATTCCAATGAACTGGACAACCTGGAGGAAATGGACACATTCCTAGAAAAATACAACCTTCCAAAACTCAATCAGGAAGAATCTAAACATCTCAATAGGCCAATAACTATGGAAGAAATTGAAACAGTCATCAAAAAACTTCCAGCAAACAAAAGCCTGGGGCCAGACGGCTTCACAGGGGAGTTTTACCAAACATTCAAGGAAGAACTAAAACCTATCCTCCTCAGACTATTCCAAAAAATTAAAGAGGAAGGCACACTTCCAAGCTCTTTCTATGAAGCCAGCATTACCCTAATCCCAAAACCAGATAAAGACACCAGAAAAAAAGAGAACTACAGGCCAATATCCTTCATGAACATAGATGCTAAAATCCTCAACAAAATTCTAGCAAATTGGATTCAGCATTACATTAGAAAGATCATACACCATGACCAAGTAGGATTTATCCCGGGGATGCAAGACTGGTACAATATCCGCAAATCAATAAAATGATACATCACATAAACTGAGAGACAAAATCACATAATCATATCAATCAATGCAGAAAAAGAATTTGATAAAATCCAACACCCTTTCTTGATAAAAACTCTCAGCAAGGTGGGAAAAGAAGGATCATACCTCAACATAATAAAAGCCATATATGACAAACTCACAGCCAACATCATACTCAATGGGCAAAAACTAAAACCATTTCCCCTAATAACAGGAACAAGACAGGGATGCCTGCTTTCACCACTCCTGTTCAACATGGTACTGGAAGTGATAGCCACAGCAATCATACAAGAAGAAGAAATAAAGGGCATCCAAATTGGAAAAGAAGTAGTAAAATTGTCATTATTCACAGATGACATGATACTGTACATAGAAAACCCTAAAAACTCCATCAAAAAATTATTAGACTTAATAAATGAATTCGGTAATGTAGCAGGATACAAAATTAATGCCAATAAATCTATGGCATTTCTATATGTCAACAGTGAACTTACAGAAAGAGAGACTAAGAAAACAATCCCATTTACCATAGCACCAAAAAAATGAAGATACCTAGGAATAAACTTAACTAAGGAGGTAAAAGACCTCTACTCAGAAAACTACAGGACATTGAAAAAAGAGATAGAGGAAGACGTAAATAGATGGAGGAGCATACTGTGTTCATGGTTTGGTAGAATCAACATCATTAAAATGCCCATACTACCCAAAGCAATCTATAGATTCAATGCACTCCCCATTAAAATACCAACGGCATATTTCACAGACCTAGAAAGAATTCTCCAAAAATTCATCTGGAATAAAAAAAGACCCCGAATAACCACAGCAATCCTGAGAAAGAAGAACAAAGTAGGTGGGATCTCAATACCAGATTTGAAGGTGTATTACAAAGCCACTGTTCTCAAAAGAGCCTGGTACTGGCACAAGAACAGGCATATAGACCAATGGAATAGAATAGAGAACCCAGATATCAACCCTAACCACTATTCTCAATTAATATTTGACAAAGGAGGCATGAACATACAATGGAGTCAAGACAGTCTCTTCAATAAATGGTGTTGGGAAAATTGGACAGATACATGCAAAAAAAATGAAACTAGACTACCAACTTACACCATACAGAAAAATAAACTCAAAATGGATAAAGCACTTAAACATAAGACAGGAAACCATAAAAATACTAGAGGAATCCACAGGCAGTGAAATCTCAGACATATGCTGAAGCAATTTCTTCACCGATACTGCTCCTAGGGCAATGGAAGCTAAAGAGAAACTAAACAAATGGGACTACATCAAAATAAAAAGCTTTTTCACAGCAAAAGAAACCATCAACAAAACCACAAGAAAGCCCACTGTATGGGAAAACATATTTGCAAATGTTATCACTGATAAAGGTTTAATCTCCAACATTTACAGGGAACTCATACAACTTAATAAAAGGAAGATAAATGATCCAATAAAAAAATGGGCAACGAACCTAAATAGATACTTTTTGAAAGAATACAGAAGGAAGGCCAAGAGACATATGAAAACGTGCTCAAAGTCACTAATTATCTGAGAGATGCAAATCAAAACGACAATGCGGTACCATCTCACACCTGTCAGAATGGCAATCATCAACAAATCCCATCTGCTGGCGAGGCTGTGGAGGAAAAGGAACCCTTGTGCACTGCTGGTGGGAATTCAGACTGGTGCAGCCACTGTGGAGAACAGTATGAAGTTTCCTCAAAAAACTAAAAATGGAACTCCCATTTGACCCAGTAATCCCACTTCTAGGAATATATCCCAAGGAACTAGAAACACCAATCAGAAAGGATATATGCACCCCTATATTCATAGCAGCACAATTTACAATAGTCAAGATTTGGAAACAGCCTAAGTGCCTGTCAGCAGATAACTGGATCAGAAAACTATGGTACATCTACACAATGGAATATTACGCTGCTATAAAAAAGAAGGTATTCTTATCATTTGCAGCAGCATGGATGGAACTGGAGAGCATTATGCTAAGTGAAATAAGCCAGTCAATGAAAGAAAAATACCACATGACCTCACTCATTTATGGATAATAAAGAACATTATAACCTGATGAACAAAAAGATAGAGATACAGGTGAGGCCGCACGCCCCTGGGTCCGGGTGAGGCCACGCGCCCCTGGGTCCGGGAGAGGCCACGCGACCCTGGGTCCGGGTGCGGCTGGGACTCGGGTCCGGGTGAGGCCGCACACCCCCGGGTCCGGGTGAGGCCACACACTCCTAGGTCCGGGTGAGGCCGCATGCCCCCAGGTCCGGGTGAGGCCACGCACTCCTAAGTCCGGGTGAGGCCGCGCGCCCCCGGGTCCGGGTGAGGCTGTGCGCCCCCGGGTCCGGGTGAGGCCGCGCGCCCCTGGGTCCGGGTGAGGCTGGATCCCGGGTCTGGGTGAGGCTGTGTGCCCCTGGGTCCGGGTGAGGCCACGCGCCCCTGCGTCCAGGTGAGGCTGGGTCCCAGGCCCAGGTGAGGCCGCACACCCCCGGGTCCAGGTGAGGCTGCACACCCCTGGGTCCGGGGGAGGCCGCGCGCCCCTGGGACTGGGTGAGGCCGCGTGCCCCTGGGTTCAGGTGAGGCCACGCGCCCCTGGGTCCGGGTGAGGCTGGATCCTGGGTCCGGGTGAAGCCGCGCGCACCTGGGTCCGGGTGAGGCCATGCACCCCTGGGTCTGGGTGAGGCCACGCGCCCCGGAGCCCGGGTGATGCTGGGTCCTGGGTCCGGGTGAGGCCGCGTGCCCCTGAGTCCAGGTGAGGCTGCACCCCTGGGTCCGGGAGAGACCAAACCAAAGGGAGTTGGACCTACATTACCATCATTAGTCCACCATCCAGAACTGAAAAGTCAGCGCTGATATGTACACATAAGGAACTAGTGGACATTGAAATTGGGTCTCAAAAGAACTGTTGGTCCAGAAAGAAACTCACTACAGACTGATTCATTTGCCTGTCAGCATAACTATTATTGCTCGTCTCACATTCGGTTCTTATAAGTATACTAGAGGCCCAGTGCACGAAATTCGTGCACGGAGGGGGGTTGTCCCTCAGCCCAGCCTGTACCCTCTCCAATATGGGACCCCTTGAGGGATGTCCGACTGCCCGTTTAGGCCCGATCCCCCACCAGGATCGGGCCTAAACGGGCAGTCGGACATCCCTCTCACAATCCAGGACTGCTGGCTCCCAACTGCTTGCCTGCCTGCCTTCCTGATTGCCCCTAACCGCTTCTGCCTGCCAGCCTGATCACCCCCTAACCACTCTGCTGCCAGCCTGTTTGCCCCCAACTTTCCTCCTCTGCCAGCCTGGTCACCCCTAACTGCCCTCTCCTGCAGGGTTGATCACCTCCAACTGCCCTCCCTTGCAGGCTTGGACCTTCTCAACTGCCCTCCCTTGCAGGCCGGGTGCCTCCCAACTGCTTTCCCTTGCAGGCCGGGTGCCTCCCAACTGCCCTCTCCTGCTGGCCATCTTGTGGTGGCCATCTTGTGTCCACATGGAGGCAGGATCTTTGACCACATGGGGGCAGCTATATTGTGTGTTGCAGTGATGATAAATCTGCATATTCCTCTTTTATTAGATAGGATAGAGGCCTGATACAGGGGTGGGGGCCAGCTGGTTTGCCCTGAAGGGCGTCCTGGATCAGGTGGGGGTTCCCTTGGGGTGTGGGGCGGCCTGAGTGAGGGGCCTGTGGCGGTTTGCAGGCTGGCCACGCCCCCTGGCAATCCAAGCGGAGGCACTGGTATCTGGAATTTATTTTCCTTCTACAATTGAAACTTTGTAGCCTGGAGCGGAGCCAAGCATGGGGCTCCCTCCGAGGCTGACAGCCATTTGTGTTGGGGTTATAATTGAAACTTTGTAGCCTTAAGCGGGTGGGCCCGGCCAGGGTGTGTGGAAAGTTTTGCTTCCCCTGTTGCCGGTGGCAACCCTGGCCTGCTCTCTCAAGTTCCATTCTGCCGCCATTTGTTTGAATTTGTTTACCTTCTATAATTGAAACTTTGTAGCCTGAGTGGAGGCTTAGGCCTGGCAAGGGCAGGCAGAAAGCTTGGCTTCCTCTGTTACCTAGGAAACCTTGCTCTCTGTGGCTGTAGCCATCTTGGTTTGGGTTAATTTGCATGCTCACTCTGATTGGATGGTGGGTGTGGCTTGTGGGCGTGGCTTGTGGGTGTGTTGGAGGTATGGTCAATTTGCATATTTGTCTATTATTAGATTAGATTTCTAGTAACACATGATCTCACTCATCTAGGGGAAATTATGAACATCATAGACTGATAAACAAGAACAGACCCAGAAACAAGGAGGCATCGATTGGACTGTTGGGCCTCAGAGGGAGGGTAGGGCAGGGTGGGGGTAAGGGGGAGAGATCAACCAAAGGACTTGTGTGCATGCATATGAGCCTAACCAATGGTTAAGGACAACATGGGGGTAGGGGCATCCGTGGGGAGGGGTGTGGGATGGGAATGGGGGGATGAGGACATATATGTGACACCTTAATCAATAAAGAAATTAAAAAAAAAAAGATAGAGACAGAGGCAGTAAAGCATCAAACAGATTTTCAAATTACAGCGGGAAAGTTGGGGAAGGGGGCGAGATAAGAGATCAACCGAAGGACTTGTATGCATGCATATAAGCATAACCAATGGATGCAAGACACTGGGGGGTGAGGGCATGTATGGGAGTGGGATGGGGGGGCAATGGGAAGATATGTACACATGTAATACCTTAATCAATAAAAATAAATAAAAAGTGTCTATTTAGGTCCTTTGCCCATTTTTTGATTGGATTGTTTATCTTCCTTTTGTTAAGTTGTATGAGTTTCCTATAAATTTTGGAGATTAAACCCTTATCAGAGATAACATTGGCAGATATGTTCTCCCATGAATTGGGCTTTCTTGTTGTTTTGTTGATGGTTTCTTTTGCTGTGAAAAAGCTTTTTATTTTGATGTAGTCCCATTTGTTTATTTTCTCTTTAGTTTCCATTGCCCTAGGAGCAGTATTGGTGAGGATATTGCTACAACACATGTCTGATATTTTGCTGTCTATGGAGTCTTCTAAGATTTTTATGGTTTCCCATCTTACATTTAAGTACTTTAACCATTTTAAGTTTATTTTTGTGTATGGTATAAGTTGGTCATCTAGTTTCATTTTTTTTTTCATGTATCTGACCAATTTTCCCAGCTCCATTTATTGAGAGACTGTCTTGACTTCACTGTATGCTCTTGCCTCCTTTGTCAAATATTAGGGCTTAATCTTTATCTTAAAGATACAACGAATTAGAAACCAATCATGTCATCTTGTGCTTTACTGAATGCTTCAGAGACAAATATGTGTCAAACTTCTGGTGAGTGTATAGAATCTTGAAGCATAAATTCTAATAAGCTTATCAATTGTCCCTACTTTTGTCTTCCGGTTTCCCTGATTAACTAGTTTATTTTATCTTGTTTTAATTTTTGTAATTTGCTTGAAATTCTTTTTTAAAAAATGATTTTGGATATCTATAATAATAAAAGCATAATATGCTAATTAGACCAGACAGCCGAACAACCTTCCGGATGTCCTTCTGGATGACCTTCTGGGGCTGCAAGGGCCGAGGCAAGCTGCCGCAGCTGTGAGGGCCAAGCCCCTTGCACAAATTTCCTGCATCGGGCCTCCAGTTATATATAAAAGAGTAAAACTTAAAGCTACAGACTTGTTTTTTCTCATGGAGGTAATAATTCTCTAAACTGCTCAAACTCACTTCTAGGACAGAGATATGAATCATCTTATCATGGTTTGTAATCAGTTTGGGAAGGTTTCTAATTTAAGTTCTATACTTTTGTTCAGCTCCTTTTTGCTTTGTGTGACATTCCGGAAATAGACCCTTGGTCTATATTGTAAAGCATTGATGAAAACCACAACTTCCCCCTCTCAAACACTCCCTGAAGAAAAGATGATAAAAAATGATTATGGGACTTAGTAGACTATCAGTCAGAGTCCAATGAAAAGACAGAAACCACACGGTCGTTTGGATAGGGGAATAGTAATAAGAGGAACACTAATGGGATTGGAGTAACAAGAGTTTGACTAGTAAGTAAAGAGGCAATTACTACTGAAAAGGTAGTTTGTTAAACTCACAGATTCCCAAGAGGGGACATGCCATAGCATGGAGGGCCAAATGTAAAAGTACCAGGGTCAGGGGAGGGAATTGTGGGCTCTTGGTATATTAGTGGAACTGGTACATTAGTGTTCATTCTTTGTTTTGTACATTCTATGGGTTTTTTTAAATTTCTTTATTGATTAAGGTGTTACTTATGTGTCCTTATTCCCCCATTACCCTCCCCATCCCCCCCCACGCATGCCCTCACCCCCCTGTTGTATGGGTTTTAACAAATGTATAATGACATGTTTTTACCATTGTTATATCATAGAGTATTTTCACTGCCCTAAACCTGTATTGTGGTTTCTGAGGAAAAGGATGGGCGAAGTTGGGCTAGCAAGTTTAGGATTAGCTAGTTCGAGTAATTTCAGCAGGGTGTGTGTGTGTGTGTGGCGGGGTGCATATGAGCTGTCCCTAGCTGCCTTGCCCTAAGGTGATTAGGACAAGTGAAGAGTGGCCTGGAGTGTGAAAGCCAATAAAAGAGGTGGCTGGGGCTCAGGGCCCTGGATTGTTTGGTTTGCATTTGTAAAGAGTGCTCACTGGCAAGTTATTTACTATTGCTAGGAACTGGCTTACCCTGGGAGGGGCTGTCCTCCAGAGTCAGCAAGGCACCAGATATCAAAGCATCAGAATACAGAAAGTAAAAGACAGAGTGAATGCAGTTAGGAGCCAAGCACAGAAGACTCCTCCAGCTCCTGAGCCAAACACTGGAGAAAGCTTTGCAGGCTAGCAAGCAAGACGTACCAGCCCTGGAAGGAAATCCCTTTCTCTTCCAGTATCTCTCTAGCACTCTCTGCTGACAAGGATTAACAGTTTGTAAGGGTGAAATATTTACAAAGCCCACCTCCCTCATCACAGAACAGTTAAAGACGGGTGGATTTGAAGCTGAAAAGCAATCAATGGAAAACCAATGCAGAGACTCATGGACTTGCTATGTTGGAAGAAACACTAAGGTACTCAAGTTTCTCCTATTTCCAATCTACATCCCATTTCATGATTGAATTCCTCCTACAAGATCCCGTCAGGCTCTGGTCCTACAGGTGTAGAGGCAAAGAAAGAAAGCCCTATATTTTAAGCATGCAGTTGTCCAAATTCTCAATACAACAACAACACCTTCTAAGGGAAGCAGACTTTATAGTCAGTGATGAATCGTTTCAATGGCATCTATTTAAGGATGTATTTTGACCAAAATGCACGTATTGCTTAAAACAGTAGTTTCTAAACACTTGGTGCTGGACTAGCTGAACAACATTACCTGGGATGCCTTTTAAAAAAATTAATATAATTTCTTTGTTATTGTTGTTTTTGGAGCAGTTTTAGGTTTTTAGAAAAATCAAGTGGAAAATATAAAGTTCCTATATACCCTCTCACAGTCCTTCAGTTTCCCTTATCATCGACATCTTGTATTAGTGCAATAAACCAGTTACAATAGATGAGCCTATAGTGACACATTATTAAGTAAAATACGTCATTTCCTGGTATGTTAGTGTTCATTCTTTGTTTTGTACATTCTATAGGTTTTAACAAATGTGTAATGACATGTATTTACCATTGTTATATCATAGAGTATTTTCACTGCCCTAAAACTCCTCTGTGCTCTGCCTATTCATCCCTCCCTCCCCACAACCCCTGGCAACTACAGACCTTTTTACTGTCTCATGACATATAATTACAATCATATAGTATATAGCATATCACTTTGGCTTCTTTCACTTGGTAATGTGCATTTAAGGTCCCTCCATGTATTTTCATGGCTTGATATCTCATTTCTTTTTATCACTGAAGAATACTCCATTCTCTGGATAGGCCACAGTTTATTCATTCACTTACTGAAGGACATCATGGTTGCTCCCAAGTTGTGGAAATTATGAATAAAGCTGCTATAAACATCCATGTGCAGGTTTTAGTGTGGACATAACTTTTTAATTCCTTTGGGAAAATACCAAGGAGCACTTTCGCTGGATGGTATGTTTAGTTTTGGGGACTGCCAAACTGTCTTTCAAAATGCTATACCATTCTGTATTTCCACCAACAATGAATGAGAATTCCTATTGTTCCACATCCTCATTACTGTTTTGTGTTGTCTGGATTTTAGCCACACTAATAGGTGTGTAGTGTTGTCTCATTTTAATTTGCAATTCCCTAACCACATATAATGTTGAACATCTTTTTATATGCTTACTTGCCATCCATATATGTTCCTTAGCATCACATCTTTTGTCCACTTTTTAATTGGTGTTTTGCTTTGTTATTGTTGAGTTTCGACTTCTTTGTATATTTTGGACAACAGTCCTTCATCAGCTATGTGTTTTCCAAATATTTTCTCCCAGTGTTTGGCTTGTCTTTTCCTTCTGTTAGCAGTGTGTTTCACAGAGCAGAAGTTTTTAGCTTTTATGTGGTCCTTTTTGTCAATTTCTTTCTTTCATGGGTAATGCTTTTGGTGTTGTATATGAAACTTCATTGCTAAACCCAAGGCCTCCTAAATTTTATTTCTTTAAAGATAATATGAATGATAATTTTACAACCTACATCCAGTGGTGTGCTGGTAAAGTTTTAATCATCAGCTCTCTGAAGAAAAATAGCCCTGATTTATAAAATTTTCTGATTTCTGTGGTATAAAAACTCCCACCTTGGCCAATTTTAAACTACTATCTTGATATCACTGATAAATACGAAGTTGTAGAGAGATGCTTGGCTTTCTTGAGTCTGTATGAGTCAACTCAGCATGTATCCGATAATCTCAATAATTTGAAGTCTTACAAATCTTTCCCTGCTGTCTGTTGTTTCTATTGGTTTTCACTGAGGGCTTTCTGTCTTTGCTGTTTGTTACCATGAGCAAAATTATTTGTGAGAAACCGTAGAGCTCTAGAATGAAAGTATGTTACTCTAGAGCATTTGAATTTGTTTCAAGCAAGCACCTGGGGGCGCCACAAGACTGGTGCCTGAGGATTTTTTGACCTGCTGAGGTGAAATGAATTTGAACTATACACCAGAGAGCTGGCTATTAATTACCACTTCTCAGGGTTGTTTTCATCTTCTTCCCTCTCCTCTGCTTCAGGCTAATTTGAAATATCTTACAGTCCTCTGATATTGTGTGTGTGTGTGTGTGTCTGTGTGTGTGTGTGTGTGTGTGTGTAAGAAAATTGGGTTAATCAGGCAGGGACTCCCTCAAATTATCTGTCCCCAGTGCATTAGTTTCCTATTGCTGATGTAACAAATTACCACAAACTCAGTGGCTTAAACAACATTAAGTTATTCTATAACATTCTGTAGGTCAAATGTCTAACACATGTCTCACTGGGCTGAAATCAAGAAGTCAGATGGCTGTGTTCTTTCTGGAGATTTTAGAGGGGGAGCCATTTCTTTGCCTTTTCCAGCTTCTGGAAGCCACAACATTATTTGGCCCACAGCTCCTTTTTTCATCTTTAAAGTCAGCAATGGCATGGTGAATCCTTCTCACAGGGTACTGCTCTGACACTGATTCTTCTGCCTCTCTCTTCCACTTTTAAAGACCCTTGTGACCACATTGTCAATTCAAGGTGATCTCCCCATATCAAGGTCATCTGATTAATGTCCTTAATTCTATCTGCAAGATTACCCTTTGCTATATAACATCACATATTCCCAGGGTCTGGAGATTAGGATGTGGACCTCATTGGGGAGCCATTATTCTGTTACCACACCTCTCCATGAAATGTTTCTTCATCTGCACCCACCATCCTCTTCTCCACTGTTGAGGAAGAGAAGTCCCTTGTGTTGTTCAAGGCCAATCCTTATCAGCCTATATCCCTGGGCTCATACCCACTGAGATCTTGTTTTGTCCGGCAACAGCTCTCTTCCTCTATTGTGAATCTCTATCCTCTGGCTCCTTCCTCCCCATATGCTCATACTTAAGTCTATTCCTTCAAAAAGTCAATTTTTCTTGGTCTTCTCTCCCAATATCCATCATGCAATCTCCCTCTTTTTTTTTTCTTTTTTTTTAATAGTCAACCCGCTAGAACAGGGATGGGGAATCTTTTTTCTGCCAAGGGCCATTTAGATCTGTATAACATCATTCACTTAATATAATTCACTTAATATAAATTTATGTTGCTATGAAAAAAGCTTCTAGATTTATTGAATTTCGAGTCCCATCTGCGGTTGCCCTGGGAGTGCCAGACTAAATGATTTTTTTGGGCCTAATATGGCCCATGGGCCAGATGTTCCCCACCCCTGCGCTAGAAAGAGCAGCATACACTTGTCTAGATATTCATTCTTTCATTTAGTCATTCATGCATTTCAATAAATACCTATCATATTCCATGTACCCTGTTGGGCACTACAGCCAAGAATAAGACATAAATGGTCACTTTCACACAGGTTATAGTGTAATGAGAAAGAAAAACATTCAACACATAATTTCAACAAATTATGGCAAATGGAATGATAGGGGATATATAGAGTGCCAGGGGAGCTTAGGACAGTGAGACCAAAGACGGTATTGAGGGGAGGGTCATGGGGGAAGACTTCCATAATTGGGTGACATTTAGGCTAATAGAGCTTTATAGATATTTGTCGAATGAATGACAGCAAGAGGTGGGGCTATTCCTCCTGTTTCTTTTTCTCTCTTCATTGTAACATGGCCCTTTATCCTGGGATCTGGAACAAGCCATAGCACTTCCTTGCTCCTTGGTGGTGCTAACAAAGGCCTGGTGTCAAAGTCAGTTTCTCAAAACTGAGCTTGTGTGCCCGGCAGGTGTGGCTCAGTGGATGAGCATTGACCCATGAACCAGGAGGTCACAGTTCCATTCCCAGTCAGGGCACATGCCTGGGTTTCAGGCTTGATCACTAGTAGAGGGTGTGCAGGAGGCAGCCAATCAATGATTCTCTCTCATCATTGATGTTTCTATCTTTCCTTCTCCCTTCCTCTCTGAAATCAATAAAAAACATATATTTAAAAAAAAAACCCTGAATTTGTGCTTCCTTGTAGCTGTCTGAACTAGAGTCCGGGCCAGTGTCCTTTTTTTTTTTTTTTATTTGGAGGGGGGGGGCGGGAACCGCGGCTTTTAACTCATTGTTATTTAGCTTCTGCCCCATGAAATAGCTCTCATATATGTCCCCCAGGGACCTCCTACTGTCCAAATTAAATGGACATTTTTCACTAGCTCTCTCAGGCTAAGCACTTGCTCACTCTTTCTATTACCTCTCATAGTACAACTGTTTGCTTCTACATTTCTTGGACCTTCCTTCTTCATCTCATTCCAGTTCTCCTTTTCCTCAATCTGCCCCTTAAAATCTGGAGTTGGGACTTGTCACCTTTTTTCACTCATTTGCATGGGCAATATCATCCACTCCATGGTTTTATCTCCAAATTTGTTTTTATCCCTGACTTATTTTGTGAGCTTCAGGTCTTTATCCTCAACCACATCTTGGATGCCTGTCCTCTTACATTCAGCATGTCCCAAACTGTCTTCAGCACTGCCCCCATTTGCTCTTCCATTGATATCCCCTTTCTGGAAATACCTCTTGCCACCAAATTACCTTAACCAAAACTTCCTTATCATCATTGACTTCTTCCTCACCTCTTCCTTCCAATCACTTACCAACTCTTAATTACTATTTCAATCTGCATCTTTACTTGTCTGTACTCCAGGCTGTCTTCCACATCTAGTCAACTAGTCTAGCCTCGAACTGGCCTGTCCCTGTTTCATCACTCTGTTATGCACCCTCCAAATGGCTGCCAGAGTGACTCATATATTATCCTATCCCTTATGCCCACAACCCTCCAATGGCTCCTAGGATACAGAGAAGAAAATAAAAGTTCTTTAACATGGCCCCTATGGAGCTCCATGACTGGTTCCTGCCTACCTCTCAGTCATGTTTCGACCTCCAGAACTGTATAATACTAAACGTGTTTTAATAAATCACCACTAAGTTTGTGATGATTTCTTACAGCAGAAACAGAAAACTAATATACAAAGCAAAATGCCATCTTGTGCCATAAATATCGTATGTGCACAAGTGATTAAAATGCATTTCTGAGAAGGGTTGTTTTTGGGGTGTAAGAACCTTCCAGAATGTGCATCGCATACCCTTGCTGAACAGATGGACACTTAGCGCCCCCCCCCCCCAGGCCTCACACCTTCCATCCAAGAAGTAATTCAGAGCCCAGACAGGAATCCAGGTCTCCACACATCTCAACCAGGGCTCCTTCTAGTGCATTTAAAGCTCTTGAAATGAGGTGAACAACTTTCTTTTATAATTTATGTGGAATGCACTGTGAAACACAATTTTAGAAGCACATACGTATTAAACACTGTAAATGAATAAGTCATGTTATCCAAATCTACTAGAAAAATTAACTGTTAGGCCTTCACAGTCATATGAACCTTTAGCTATCCTACGTGGATACATTATTGCTTTGATTTTAAAGGACAAATAATTGAAAATAAGGAATAAGCCGTATCTAAATCTAAGCTTCATAAGGAAATGAGAATACTGTTTTGCTGATCTTTCCTCTTCCAAATATGTTTAATACAAAAGTAATTTGTTGATAATTATTTAAAAGTTATAAATCTACCAATAGATGTTGGTATTTCAGCATCGTGCATTTAGTGATTCTGTGAACCTACAAAATTCAGCTGCAATCTACAACCATGTAAATTTTTTCTGCAAGTGTGCTAATCCTTGTTCTTGTTGGACTGCATGCTGTATACAGTTATTTCCTTTGGGTATCCCCTGCTTTTGCTTTATGGTCACCAATAGCTATGTTCATGAAATTTCAGTCATAGGTGTATAGACTCTTTAAGAATGTTCACTTTAGCCAAAACCGGTTTGGCTCAGTGGATAGAGAGTCGGCCTGCGGACTGAAAGGTCCCAGGTTCGATTTCGGTCAAGGGCATGTACCTTGGTTGCGGGCACATCCCCAGTAGGGGGTGTGCAGGAGGCAGCTGATCGATGTTTCTCTCCCATCGATGTTTCTAGCTCTCTATTCCTCTCTGTAAAAAATCAATAAAAAAAAAATATATATATATGTATATATAAAGAATGTTCACTTTATATAGTCCTGTTTTTGCCTAATTCCCCCAAATGACACAAGAGCTATCTGGATGACTGACACCACAAATCTGCATTCTGTAGAGAGGGCTGTAGGTGATAAGATACTAGTCAGCTTATTGAAACTTCTAAGTATTATTCTTTCCAAAAAAGCATAAGGATAAACTTTGCTTTCAAAAATAGACCAAAAAGTGCTTTGACTATATTAAGAAGAAACTGTTATATTATCAAAAGTATATATGGTTCCAAATTATTTGGAGGGCTGTCCCAAAAAGAGAGATTTTTCTATTTCATTCCAGAAAGCAGATCTAAGGTAGTCAGTGGGAACTTGAGACAGGGAGAATTCAGTTTAATCCCTGTATACATTTTATTTTTGATGCTGTGGGACTTTTGGCATGTCAGTATCCCCTGGAGCAATGGCCTTCTCAGCTGATAAATAGGGATAATAGAATACCATGTAGTGCATGAGGTTATAGTGAGGATTAAACACAGCAATGTCTAAGGAAGAACTTTACAAAACATTTCAAATACTCATAGTTTTAAAAGATACTTAATCTTTTAAGAGTCCTACTCAGATTTTAAAATAATGGTAAATTTTAGTTTCCTGCTATAAGTAGCATTCTTCAGATACATATAGATAAACAATATAATTTCTAATTGGCAGCCCAGTTTGAAGAATTTAAAAAATTCTCACCTAAAGAGACATCTGGTATGCCTTATTTCAACCAATGCTTTACTCTCTCTTAATATCAATGGCTTTTTTCTCCATCCCGGGTCTGAAGTCTTGTGGTATGAACTCCAGCACGTTTGTGAAAACTCTCCTTACTTTAATAAAGACAATTGTGACTACTAAAATCTGCATTGCTAATGCACTTAATGTCCAGTATTTTTGGGATTTGGGGAGAGCCCTACAAGGTTGCTAGTAAGACAAAGAGCATGTGAAGTTGAGCCAGGAAAAGAAGATGACACCACACACACTTAAGACACATATAGTTACATCCCTGAAAACAAGAGTACTATGTTGAGTTAATATATTTATTACAGCAGGTCTGTAGTCATCATTGCCATGAAAAATGTTTCATGAAATTTCACAAAATCCTTTAAGCTATTAGTATTAGCTTCTTTTTCTTTTTATGGAGGGACACTGTTAATTTGTGAAATATTTACAGCGTTTAAAAAAAGAAGAGAATGTCTAATAAAATTTCTTATACATACAAAATTTATACATTATACTACTGTTTTTGAGATGTCTTATTTGATAGATCAATTAAACTATGACATAAAATAATTTACAAAGATATATTTAATCTCTCTTATTCATTGAAAACATAACCATATTAGCTATAAATAGTCCTTTACAGATCATTGTAAAACACATTAATTGCTTTCACTCTAGCCTTAACTTTTACAAATATACTTACTAAATTAATTAGTTCAGATATCAAATAGAACTGCATTTGAAATTTCACTTAATACTACAGAAAGTAAAAACCAAACACAAAAACCTGAAAAAGCAAACTGCCAGGTACTTCAAGTAAAAATGTGTAGAATCAGTTTTTATGCACGCTTGGGAGGAGGGGCACCCAACACCATTTGAATAGAAATCAATAAACACAATACTTTCAAGAATACGCTCAACAAATGTACATCTGCAGCTTTTATTTTTTTAAAAAAATGATGCTTTAGCAATAGCTCAAACATCCAAGATGGTCAACCCTACGCTTTGGCAGATAAGCTGGTTTGACTAGAGCAACATTTGCAAAAACATTTACCTCAGCAGCATATGACACCCGACATCCTTGCACAGTGCTATCTAAGTGGTTTCCCACAACCTGAAAATGGGTCAGAATTTTAGGCAAGCTCAAGGAAAAACTTAGAAAATAGAACCAGCAGAGTTTTAAAAAAATCAAATCATATTCAACTGGGCCCCATCAGTTTTTTTTTAATATAAAAATATGCTTCTCTTGAAAATTAGGGGAAAACACTTCATATTTCAAAATTTCATCTACACAACTAGTTCTCCTTAAGTCATCACTTATGATGGTATAAAATTTGGCAATTATTTAAATACCTTGCTTTTGGATAATGCCTCAGAAGTTGAGCTCAATTTGGTTTTGGCAGTAACACACCTTTCACATTTGCGTTCGTTTTAGATAATCTGAAGCATTTTAATGCTTTTAAGCAACCTGAGGAAAATCCATTTCACAAAACGTTTATCCCCTTTAGTTTAAAATAATGTTGTTGCAATTAAGCCCACAAATTATATATTGTATACATAGCACTTCTAAAGAGGCAAATTAAATTTAAGCTTTATATTTTTCAAAAACTTCTTTTGAAAGGTATCAGTATTTTTCCCAAACCCCATCTGGGCTCCTTTCTTCTGACTGCCGTGTAGACACTATAGTTTTCTTGTAATATGTAATCTAGAAGGCACATATTCAAGAGTAAAATTATGTTAGTTCAAGTTCTATATGGGGGCAAATATTTTAATCTACTTTGTACAGAGGCCCCAAATGAAAGTCAACTATTTCCTTTATTCAGAGCTCGAACGCAGCACTGGGAAAGGCTCCCTCTCAGAAGTGCGTTTGCACATGGGGCAGCATCTGTGAAGGGCTGGAAGGTGAAGGCGAGGGATCAGAAAGCTTGGCAGAGTTGGCAAGCTGCAACTCCTCCAGCCGCTTTATGTATTCGTCGCGCAATGCCAGGAGCTCCATGTAACGCTGCTCCACTGGATTTGGCTGCTGGAGAGAAGCATGAGCCTGAGTTACTGCTTTGTGCCCGCCTTGTCACAAAATTTCACCTGCTCCCCACATATCTGCTACATGTCCTGCTTTTTGAATAAGCCTCTAACTGAGGCTCAAAATTTATGCATACTTTCCTTCCATACAGCTTAATTTAAAAATACAGAAATGTACCAAGAATAATAAAATGCCACCAAGAAATAACTATGTACACATTTCCTTCCATATGCATCATCATCTTTTTGAAGTTTTTCAACCCAGACACAGCTCCTGTCTCCTGTGCTGTCCATCCCCAGGCCTACTGGCTTTTTGCTCCCAGAGGCAACAACTCTTGTCAAGTTGGTAGGTAGAGAATTGTGACACTTTTCCTACAAGTGAATATCCAGAAACAAAATACACTATTATTTTCCATTTTTTGAAAATTCACATCAAAGATGGTATTCTGTAGTTAGTTATCAATTGACATTTTGACCTGACATTGTGTTTCTGAATTTGATCCTTGAATTCCACTGAATGAATAAACCAGTTTATCTATCCCTTCCCACATGAATGGGTAGCTGGCAATTTTCAGTGCTCCCCACTACTACATGCAATACTCTAATATCCTTGGACACATCTCTTTGTGCACATGTGCAAATGTTTCTTGAAGGAATTTGATCAGGTATGGAACTGCTGGAGAGGATGGAAGGTATGGTCTCTCTAACTTCGCTAGATGATGCCAAATAGCTCTCTGAGGTGGTGATACGGAACTTAGGCGCCCGCTAGTGAGTTTGGTAGTTCCTGTTGCTCCATATCCTCACTAGAACTTGGGAATAGATGAGTGTTTGTTTGCCAATTTGAGGAGAGTAACATGGTAGTTTTCTATTGCATTGCTCTGCTCTACTACATCTTTTCATGTGCTATTGCTTATAGTAATAAATACATGACTGAGAGCAGTGGCTCTGAGACCCACTGGCCTTGGTGTGAATCTTGGGTCTGCCTCTTACCAGCTGTGTGACTTAACCTTCTGGGTGCCTCTACTTCCCATCTATCAAGTGGAAATAAAAACGACACGGACCTCACAGGGTTGTTGAGAGAGTTGAAGGCAGTCAATACAGTCTGCTTTGCTACAATGACAAAAACTTTGATTGATAAACAGTGCATTGATGGCTGTATAAAGTGAGAGGTCATGCTGGAACAGGCTGATTCTCCCCTGCACGTTAATTTTTAAAACTTTTTTACTGAGATATAAATTACACATTAATGTGCACAAATCTTAAAATGTTGAGCTCAACAAATGTTTACATATGTTGGCAATAATGTAATCACCACCCAGGCCAATGTATACAATAGAACAGCCCTCAGAAGACACCCTCACCATCACATTAATGCTCTGAAGTGACCAAGAGCAAGCTTCTGGAAAGCTGAACAATATATGAAGACATTAAGAAAAGTGCTAAAAGTCTACAGACGTGCCTTCCTTTAGTACTAACGGATTCCAGAGCTGTCCTGCTTTCCAATGATATAAGCTATCTACCAAAGCTGTGAACACCAACAAGGAAGCTGTGAAGATGATGCACTAATGAAGACTACACCTTGGATTCGACTGTCAATGCTGAGGGAAATGGCCTGGATTAGAAGTAGGTGCCCTCCAGGACCTGCACCTCAGAGGAGAGAGCATGAAGCCTAGGGTTTAAGATTGTGTATGTATTAGTTTCCTGGGGTTGCTGTAACAAATTAACACAAACTTGGTGGATTAAAGCAGAAACTTATTTTCTCACAGTTCTGCAGAGCAGAAGCCTGAAATCAGGGTGTCAGCAGGGCTGTGTTCCCTCTGGAGGCTCTAGGGGACAATCCTTCCTTGCCTCTTCCAGTTTCTAGGCTTCCTTGGCTTGTAGCAGCATCACTCTAATCACTCCTGCTTTCACATGGTGTTCTGTATATATGTCTGTGGCTCAAATCTTTCTCTGCTCTCTCTTATAAGGATACCTGTCATTGGATATAGGGCCTACTCTAAATTCATGAGGATTTCATCTTGAGATCCTTAACTCAATTAAACCTGTAAAGACCCTTTGTACAAGTGAGGTCACATTCACAGGTTCTGAGTGGACATGTGTTTTGGGGGTCACTATTCACCCCACTACACTGGAAGCTAAGTGCAAATGCAGCAGACATGTAACTGTGCCCACATTTCTACTGCAATTGTTGCTTTCTGGTTACAAAGGTCCATGGATTTGGACCTAATCCTATTCTTTTTATAAGCTGTGTTTTTTCTTCTGTGACTGCAGAATGTGAGATTTCTCAGAAATGCATATATGATATTAGAATAGAAACTAGAGGCCTGTGGAATCAGGCCGAAACTGGCTCTCTGACATCCCCAAGGGGTCCCGGATTGTGAGAGGGCACAGGCCAGGCCCTGGGACTGCACCGGTGCACGATTGGGGCTGGGGAGGAACGCGGGAGGTTGGCCAGCCGGGGAGGGACCACGGGAGGGCTCCAGGGCGTGTCCAGCCTGTTTCCCCCAGCAGCAAGCTAACCTATTGGTGGGAGCGTCTGCCCCCTGGTGGTCAGTGCACGTCATAGAGAACTGTTGAGCAGACTTAGCATATCATTAGCATATTATGCTTTGATTGGTTGAATGGATGACCAGACAATCGGACACTTAGCATATCAGACTTTTATTATATAGGCTGTTTGGTAGAGTAAGGGCTGTGCAGTGCCTGTTAATATCCTTTGCTTATTTTTCTCTTTATTCATTACACTGAGGTCCATACACTATTCTAGATGCTCAGGATTCATTTGTTTTTTATGATGTTTCTCTTCCAGCAGAGGGAGACAGATAAACAGCAAATAACAATGATCCGGTGACTTACACATAACATCGAAAGATGATGAATACTGTGGGAAAGAAGTAGGGCAGGGTGAGAGGGATAGGGAACAGCGGGGTGCCAGGTATCCTATAGACAGTGTGGTCTGGGGAGCTTCACTGAAGCGGCTCCTGAGGGGAGGGTTAAGGGAGAACAGGGAAGGATGTAGGTGGATATTACAGTGTCTGAGGATAAGCAAGGAGCCCAGTGTGGCTGAAGCAGAGTGTGTGAGAGAGTTGTTGGTGAGAAGGTGAGAGGGTTAGAGAAGGAAGGGGTAAGGCAGGGGTCATATAAGGCCTCAGAAGTCATCATAAGGATGTTAGCTTTGACTTGGGGTGAGATAAGCAGCTACCTGGATGGTTTTGAGTAGAGGAGTGGTGGTATCTGGTGTATATTTTACAAGGACTACTTTGGCTGCTTCATTGAGAACAGAACAGAAGCAAGCAAGGGTAGAAATCAGAGAGTCCAGCAACACATGGCCAAGCGCATGGTGGGAACTGGTGAGAAGTGCTCAGAGGCCATACAGATTTTGAAGGCTGGGCCCAGCAGGCTCTCCTGACAGACTGGATGTGGAGTATGAGAGAGAAAGGCGTCAAGATGACTCTAAGGTCTCTGGCCAGAGTGACTAGGATGGAGTTGCTGAGAACTGAAAGGGGAAGACAGAAGGAGGGGCAGGTTTGGGGGAACATTAGGAGTTTTGGTTTAGACATGTTAAGTGTGATTTGCCAGGGCAGCGCCATTTACCATCCAGTCCATTCCCCCCCCCCGCTATGCATTATGATACTACCTTCTTACGCTATCAAGTCTCCACTTCCATGTGTTCTGTTTCTGGGCGCTATTTTGTTTCAAATAAGTCTTGATAAATAGCAGGATAAGCTCTTCCTTAGTATCTCCTTCAAAATTACCTTGGCTATTTTTAAAATTTCCCTGTTCCATATGACTATTATGACTATCAGTTTGTTATTGTACCAGTAAGGACAGTTAGACAAGAAAAAGAAATCAGAGTAAAAAAAAAATCATTTTTGCTGATGACAAGGTTGTGTAATTACAAAACTTGAGAGAGCAGATGGGAAAAAAAACTATTAGAAATAAAAAGATAATTCAGTTTTGTAATTGGAACAAAATACATAGAAGTCATTAGCCTACAGGCAAACAAAAATCATTTAGAGGATATAAATGTAAGTGTCCAATTGTGATAGCATACAAAAAGACAAAATAATGAAAAATGAAATTTAAACTCAAGTGACTTTAAATACTACATCGCAACTTTTTACTTGGGAAATGAATTATAAAGTAAAGAGTGTGCCAGCTCAGCACAGAAGAGAAGATAGGCAATCATCTAGGCATGGAAGTATTTTAGGCTTCAAATGATGTTTATATTAATATCCATTTTCACTTTTCTATCAGAAATGACTTACACACCACACAGGTCAGCCTATTAATATCTGGCTGTCCTTGTTCTCATCCTTGAGTTACCACTATGCAAAATGTGAACTTGCCCAGTGCAACCCTAGTAGATAGCTACATGAGGTACAGTGGTTCCCCAAATATAATATGAGGTTTACCAGAAGCTGAAGGTTCCCATTTAAGTTTATAATGTGACTAATTTATACTTCTGCTTTCGAAATGAGTAATTTCCTTATATTAAATAAAACACCAAATTTGCTTATTGATATCTTGTCAAATGTAAGTACTGGTTTTTCCATCAACTCTGCTAAGTTTTTATGTGGTAGCAAGGGTTGGTGCCTTTTTATTTATTTATTTATTTATTTATTTATTTATTTATTTATTTATTTATTTTTGGCTTTTGATTTTAAAAGCACATTAACCCTGCCTTCTTCTAGGTGAACAGCTCATTATAGGGAGGGGCTGTATATGTTTTTGGGTCTGAAAGTACTGATAGCATACCGTAGTGCTGTGAACACTATAGGTACACAGGAATCGTTTTATTTTTATTTTTAAATATATTTTTATTGATTTCAGAGAGGAAGGGAGATGGAGAGAGAGATAGAAACATCAATGATGAGACAGAATCATTGATCGGCTACCTTCTGCACGCCCCACACTAGGGATCAAGTCTGCAACCTGGCATATGCCCTGACCAGGAATCGAACCATGACCTCCTGGTTCATAGGTCGACACTCAACCACTGAGCCACCATGGCTGGGCCAGGAATTGTTTTATACCAACTGGGCCACACAACTGAATAACAAATTAACTTTTAAGTGGTGAAGTATATTCTTTTAGGTTTATATTATATAATTTTAAAAGTCCTATATGATCAAATTTTAATCTGTTTCTGTATGATATAATGTTCTACATAAAATCATTAAAGTAACCTAATACAAAATTCATACATTTATTATAATATTTCTCCCTTAGCATAATAATAATAGGCTTATGTTCCTGGGTGCTCCCACCAGCCTGGGAGCTCCTTGTATATGAAACCACCTCTTCTTAATCTCTGTGTCCCCTTCTGTGCCTGATGCATGGGAACACTCAGTATTTGGGGGATGAAAATACAAAGTGTCGAAGCACAGAAAGATATGTGTGGAAAAATCTATATTGAAAGGATGTTATTTTCTTTTTTGAGTAAATTTCACAGATTATAATATAGACCAATTACTGTCTTAGAACAAAACAAAACCTCTACCAAGGAATACTCAGTGTATCTAGCCCAGTTCTATTTTGCTAAGCTCTTTGAGAACAAGGGAATAGATACATTACAGCAAGTTATCCTACTGATGTCCCTTCCAATTTCCCTTGTCACACAATTATTATATATTCGGAAATGAATTGCTCTAAATTCCTTGAATTTCAAGAATTTCTCTAAGTAAAAATGGGTGAGGGAAGATTATATAATCTATACAGAAATTGTCAACACTTTCTAATTACCAGTGGTTTAAAAAAAAGCCACAATAAACACAGAAAAGGCTTAATGCATAGGACAAACAGTGCTCATCTATATAATCTTTTTTAATTAGAAAAGGGACATGTCCTCTGTAACAGCAGTTAAAACCCTGGAAAAAGTCCCATTTCCTCTTTACTTGATATTCCACTCAATAGAGCTACTGCTAAATAAATGTCCTAAACATGCTTCTCAAATCTCAAACTAAACAAGTGAATGTTCTCCAGCCCTGGAATCTGTCACTTTCCAAAAGATTACACATTTCAACCATTACTAAATTGCAAGAGCCTTTCATGCACGCAGCACAGACCTTGCAATGAGAGTGCCTGCTTCAACCGGGCATTTCCCCAATGAGGAGAGAGAGCACAGAATGGCGTGCAGCCAGCTGCCTGAGTGGAATAAACAATCTCAGAGACAGACTGTAGCACTGGGTCCCTGCTGTTGCCGGAAGATTTCTAGCAGGATTAAAGCTGGCACTTATGCAAGACTGGCCTGTGAGAACAGGTAGTCAACCATCCAAACTGCAGGAAAATGTGCAAATCTTTACAAAGAGCAATCACAAATACTGAATATTTATAGCACTTGGAACAAATCACTAAATGGAGGTACTTCCGAGCTTTTACAAACAGGCTGCATTTTCCTTCTGATTTCTGATGAAGTCGGGGTGGGAAAATGGAAAGCCTGAGTGTGTATTTAATAAAATGTGGCATGTTTTCCAGCAAAAACCATTGTTTCCATTTTTGAATGGTAAATGGCCAATTGAGTGTACTATCCATTGACAGAGCAATTATCTTTATTTCAGAAGTAAAGACCCTCAGGAAAAAGCACTCTGATGTTAGTTGACCTAGTACATACTCCTGAACCAGAGAGTAGGAAATGTTTTCTTTCCTATGATGTATAAAAATTTCCAGTGATTAAAGGAAATCCCTGACTATCAAAACTCAGAAAATTTTGCCCTGGCTGGGTAGGTCAGTGGATTAGAGTATCGTCCTGATATACCAAGGTTGCAGGCTTGATCTCTGGTCAGGGCACATACAAGAATCAACAAGTGAATGCATAAATGCATAAACAAATTGATATTTCTCTCTCTCTCTTTGTGTGTCTCTCTCTCTCTCTCTCATTAATCAAACAATAAAAATAAAATTTAAAAAACCAGAAATTTTCCAGAGCTTTAAATCAGTTTATGTTTTAGTGAAAAAAGTGTTATTCCCATTGACAAAAGAATGTAAGTTTAACCCCTGTCAAAATAAATGGTTTAGTAAGGAACGAATCCTTCCCTAAATTCTTTCAGAGGAAGTGTTGCCCAGTGATATCGATTTCAGATTTCTGGCCTCCAGAACTAGAAGATAATAAATGTGTTGTTTTAAGCCAAAAAGTAAAATAAAAACAATTTTTAATAAAAGTTGAGTTTAAAAGCAAGTGTGACTTATTAGTCTGATAATTTCCCCTCATAATATTAAAAACAAACACAAAGAAATATTATCAAAGTCCAGAAGTAATCAATCGACATAACTATTTTTTAACGTTGGTTCATTTACCTGTTGTTTGATTCTGGGGTTCCATCTAATGTAGTAATTCACCCAAAGTTCCAAATGACGCATACTGGCAACTGGATATAAAACTCGATTGATTTCTTTAGTATAGAAGGGATTTTTGAATGTGTCTTTATTACTGTTTATCAGCGACCACAAAGAAACTGTTCTTTCTGTAACTTTCTATAGAGAAAGAGAAAGTAGAAAGCCTAAGTAAAACACACACACAAGCACACAAAACATTTTACAGCCTCTGGCAATACAGCTGAGTACCAACTAGAATCAGACATTTACATTATCCCCATAATAGCTCAAAAAGCCTCATGGGCCAGTGAGTACTCCAAAGCCACTTACCGATATTTGTACAGATAATGGCCTAGCTTGAGAGCCACAATTTCTGCCAGAAGATAGAGATGCAGGATGCTATAATATTAAATGCAATTCACTGTTCTAAGAAGACTATTACTGGCTAGGTAAAACATTTATGAATAGATGGGCAGTATGCTTTTTTAAAAATTAAGCAGAAAGAAAAATACTCATAAGAACCCACTGACCTTTTTCATTTCTGTATTTGTTAGAACTATAAAATCTTAACCTGTATCCACTTGACAGTAGGCATCTAGATATAGAGTTATTTTAATCAATGACCCAAATGTTTAGTCTACATCATGGTAACTTTAGGATATTTGAAAAAAACCTGGGTAACTGACTTCACTGAATCTTCACTTTTTACTAGTAGTCTGGTGTCCATCATCTCATACGGATATTCACATTTTCATTATAGATTTTGACCATAAACTAAAGAAAAACCAAAGCTTTGGAAAAATGCAAGCATTAAAATAACCAAAGCTGGAATTTAAAACTCTTACTACTGATCATTCAATAAGAAAGGACCAATAAGCTAAAACTGGAAGCTAAAAAGAACAGCTTGAAATAAGAGACTGAAGAAATTTCTTTTTTTTAATTAATAAATCTTTATTGTTCAGATTATTATAATTGTTCCTCTTTTATCCCTCCATAATTCACCTCCACCAGGTTCCTACCCCACCCTCTGCCCTTACCCCACTCCGCCCCACTGTCCTCCTCCATAGGTGTACACTTTTCCCCGAGAATTGTCAGCCCACTCCCTTTCTATGCCCCCGATTCTATTATATTCACCATTAATACTGTTCATCAGATTTTTTTATTCCCTTGGTTTTTAGATTCATTTGTTGATAGTTATGTATTAGTTGTTCATAATTTTTATCTTTTTCTTCTTCTTCCTCTTCTTAAAGAATACCTTTTAGCATTTCATATAATTCTGGTTTGGCGGTGATGAAGTTGTTTAGCTTTTTATTATCTGTGAAGCTCTTTATCTGACCTTCAATTCTGAATGATAGCTTTGCTGGGTAGAGTAATCTTGGTTGTAGGTTCTTGCTATTCATCACTTTGAATATTTCTTGCCATTCCCGTCTGGCCTGCATGGTTTCTGTTGAGAAATCAGCTGACAATCGTATGGGTGCTCCCTTATAGGTAACTAACTGTTTTTCTCTTGCTGCTTTTAATATTCTCTCTTTGTCTTTTGCTCTTGGAATTTTAATTATGATGTGTCTTGGTGTGGTCCTCTTTGGGTTCCTTTTGTTTGGGGTTCTGTGTGCTTCCTAGACTTGTAGGTCTATTTCTTTCACCAGGTGGGGTAAGTTTTCTGTCACTATTTCTTCAAATAGGTTTTCAGTATCTTGCTCTCTCTCTTCTTCTGGGACCCCCATGATTCTGATGTTGGTATGCTTGAAGTTGTCCCAGAGGCTTCTTACACTATCTTTAACTTTTTGGATTCTTTTTGCTTTTTGCTTTTCCAGAGGAGTGATTTTTGCTTCTTGGTATTCCAAATCTTTGACTTGTTTCTTGCAATCCTCTAGTCTGCTTTTAGGTCTCTGTATAATATTTTTTATTTCAGTCAGTGTATGCTTAATTTCTAGTTGATCCCTTTTCATATCCTCGAGGTTCTCATTTAATTTATCGGCCTTTTCTAGGAAATTCTTGAAAAACCTTATAACCATGGTTTTGAACTCTATGTCCAGTCTTTTGGTTTCCTCCATTTCTTTCAATTGTGGCCTGCCTCTGTGTCTCCGCATTTTAGATGCTTCCCTGAGTTGATGGAGTTGCTTTGTGTGTTAGGTGTCCTAGCAGGGCCCAGTAGCACAGCCTCCCCAGTTATCTGAGGTGGATCCTCTTGTTGCACCCCTTTGTGGGCTGTGTGTGCAGTCTTGTTGTAGTTAAGCCGTGCTTGTTGTTGGTATCACTGGAGGGAGTTGATCTCCAAGCCGGTTAGTTGTCTGTGAGGATCAGCAGTGTCTCCGCTGGGAGAGCTTCTGTGCTCAGCTTGAATGGGGTGGAGTCTCAGGGTGGTGCAGACAAACTTTGGTTTTCCGTCCTCGCCGCCCTAAGAGGGCCGGTTTCTCCGTGCCCAAAACAATGGCTGCGTGCCTCTGAGAAAAGGCAGCTCTCGAGCCTTGCCCGCTGTCAAACAGACCAGTTTCTCCCCGACCGGAGCTGGATTTCAGTGCAGACCGGAGGTTTTGTTTTTCTCCCAAACGAGAAAGCTAGCCACACAGCGTCTGCTGACCTCCCTCTCCGTGCGCTGCGGGCAAGCCAGCCACGTATTCAGCCGCCCGCCCTTCCCGCGCTCACGGATCTCCACACCTCCACAGCTCCTGAGGTTCAGCATCCCCCTCTCTTTTTTTCTCTAGTTGTGGGTTTTCCACTCTGCCTGCTTTCCAGTGGTTCTGGACGGTGTGCGCTCTGTTTCTAGTTGTGGTTTTAAAATTGTTGTGGTAGGCAACAGTTAGGTGTTTACCTTATGCCGCCATCTTGGTTTCCTCTGAAGAAATTTCTTTTACATATTAGATTAATGTGAATGATAATAATGGCAGTGTAATTTGGCCTTTGTTGGAATCCACCTAAAACTTTATCTGTATGTTTCTGATAGCACATGTATATTGCATTGTATTTATTTGCATGCTTGCTTTTGTTTTTAGATATGCACAGTTTAAAAAGCCAAATCATTCAACAAGGTTTGTTATGAAAACACAATATAGTAGCCTATTGCCCCTTTTCCTAGAAGCAACAGTGTTTGATTTTTTAAAATCAATTGATTTAATTGTTTGGTATTTACCTCCAAATCTCTAAATATCATGCTTTTCTTGCTATCTATTGGCTATCCAGTTATAGGCATTAATTATAACACTGACACACTGAGAATGTCTCCCCTCCATCTTGCCACACACACACACTTTACATCCTGCCTCATACTCCCAACATATAGCCAGCTTTGATCACATCGATGTTTAGTGTTTAGATTCCTATGACAAAGCAAGTGCTGTTGCTAGGTAAGTCACATAGTCACTCATTTTGTGATTTCTTTTCCTGAACATATTTTTTGTTTTCCCTCTATTTAACAACTGTCTATTCTGTTTACTTTTCTTGGTGCTCATCATTAATTCAACCCCAAATTTTCCCTCCAGTTTCAAACTTCTGCCAAGATGCTGCACACCTGGAGCCTCCAGTTTCATCTTCAGAGGAGAGAAAGCAGCACTGGGTGCCCCTACACCTTGTATCCAGCTGTCATCTTGGATCTCTTCTGTTTTGCCCTGAGGATCCTTTTTGACTCTCTCTGTACTGGAGATCCTGCTTCCTGAATTCCATGCAGTCTTCTTTCTTATTTGCATGGAGCACATATCCTAGTAGCTTCCATATAAAGGGTGTGGTGCAGGAGGTAAATCTTTCTTGTTGCCATGCATTTCTAGGAATATCTTTGGTCTACTTTCACATTTGGTTAAGTTTGCTGGCTATAGAATTCTAGGTTGAAACCATTCTCCTTTAAATTTCTGAAAGCTGCCCTGGCTAGCGTGGCTCAGTTAGTTGGACATCCTCCCGTGCACCAAAAGGTTGCTGGTTCAATTCCTGGTCAGGGCACATGCCTGGGTTGTGAGCTCAATCTCTATTAGGGGGTGTGCAGGAAGCAGCCAATCAAGGTTCCACTCTCTCATCAATGTTTCTCTTTCTCCCTCTCCCTCTAAAAATCAATTAAAATATTAAAACAAATAAAAAACATTCTGAAGGCAATGTGCCACAGACTTCTAGCTTCCAATACTGCTGTTGAAGAATTCAGTCTTCCTGATTTCTGTTTGTTTTGCAAATAACCTATTTTTTTCTTTTTGGAAGCTTATTCTTTCTTTTCTTTAGTCCCCGGTGTTCTGAAACTTCACAAACATGTGCCTTATTTCAGGTCTATTTTTGTCCACTCTGCTTGGGCACTTAGCAAGTTTTTCAATGTGGAAGCCCATGTACTTCAATTCTGGGAAATATTTTTAAGTTATTTCAGTAATTTCCTGCTCTCTGCTTTCAATATTTTCTCTTTGTAGAAGTCCTATTATTTGAATATTGGAACTCCAGGACTGATCTAGTTTTCTTGTGTCCATTTGCTCCCTCTGTCTCTGCATTCTATTTTCTGGGAGATTTCAATTTTATCTTCCAACTCTTCTGGGTTTTTAATTTCTGTTGATAGTATGTTTTTACTTCAAGTTATTTTCTGATGTCTAAATGTCCTTTCCAAATAATATCCTGTTATTATTTCATGGGTTCCTATATTTATATATATTTTCTCTTCCTCAGGATAGTAAATGCTAGCTTCTTGTCTATGTTACCCCCTCCCTACATTGTAGGTAGCTATTTTCTCCAAGCTGCTTTCTCTCTGTCTCTTGGTTGTCTGCTACTAGTATTATGTTAGAGTGGAGGCAAGAAGAGTTGACTAGAAGCTATGAGATCATGAGGCTCGTCAACTTGAGTTTCAATGTGAGGAACCCTAGATATTGTTATCTCTTCATGGGTTAGTCAAGTTTCCACAGAGATTCTTTTTTTTTTAATTGAGGTGGAGTTCACATACCATAAGTCACCATTTGAAAGTCAACAACTGAGTGGCTTTAAGTACATTCACAATGTTGTGCAATCATCACTTCTACCAAGTTCCAAGGAATTTTCATCATCCCAACTGGAAACTCTATACCCATTAACTAGTCATTTCCCCCATTCTCCCCGCCCTCTAGCCCCTGTCAACTACAGATATACTTTCTGGATATTTCATATAAACAGAATCATATAACATGTGACCTTTTTATGTCTGGCTCCGTTAACTTAGCATAATGTCAAGTTTCATCCATGTTGTAGCATGGATCCAAACTTCATTCCCATTTTGGGCTTAATAAGATTCCATTGTGTGTTTATTTATTCATCAGCTGATAGATATTAGGGTTGTTGCCACCTTTTAGCTATTATTAGTTGTGCTACTATGAACATTTGTGCACAAGTTTTTGTTTCAACCCCTATCTTCATTTCTCTTGGGTATATACCTAGGAATGGAATTGCTAGGTCATATGCAAATTCTATTTAGCTTTCTGAGGGCCCACCAGACTGTTTTCCACAGTTGCTGCACCATTTTATACCTCCACCAGCAATGCCAATCTTTCCAACAGAGAAACTTCTTTCATGCTCCCACCTGGAGAATAAGGGCCTGCTGCCATAATGCTGGGAGTCAGTTAATGAGCTGGGCCTCTCACAAGTCAGCTCATCTCCATTCACATCACTGATGACTCTGGTCCCGGCCCAGAAACCCACTCATACCCTCTCACAAAGAAATCTCAGAGTCCTTAGCTCCACAGAATGGTAGAGGGACCTGGGGAAGCTAACTATTTATTCTAAACAGATTTCCAGGTTATCTTATTCTTCCCCCTTCATCCTACACATCTGGTACACCTTTGCACCAGAACCCCTGAGTCATCTGGAGTTCCTGCATTGCAAAATGGACTGGCTCTTGACTTCCCTGATGCTGGTTTGAGATACGGTATTTTCAAACTAAGTTATTTACCACTTATCTAAAGGCTTTCCAGCTTCCAAAAGTTTGCTATTATGTATCCTTTCTCATTTTTCCTTCTCTTGTGGGTTTATGCC
Source organism: Eptesicus fuscus (assembly GCF_027574615.1). Taxonomy (NCBI): domain Eukaryota; kingdom Metazoa; phylum Chordata; class Mammalia; order Chiroptera; family Vespertilionidae; genus Eptesicus; species Eptesicus fuscus. The sequence continues at coordinate 92,917,067 of NC_072473.1, forward strand.
TTTTAAAAAATTACCTTTACTGATATTTTCATGGCTTTTTGGGAAGGAGACCTTGCATATCTATAAAGTTATTCCACTCCCTGAAGGCAAAGTCAATGTCTTACCCCATACAGTAAATACCAGATACTCAACAAACCCTGGTTGAATTGAAAACACCCAAGCTTGAGGTAAAAAATGAGAAACTTTGAACTTACCATAAACCAAGTTACCAAATTCTTTGTATTTCATGGCTCACTAGACACATGTAACTAAAAAGATTAGCATTTTTCACTCACCTGTCTTTCTCTAGCGGATTCACAGTTGTATAAGAAAGTACCAAACCGGCAACTATACAGATGATCCAAAATTGTCATCAAAAATCGTTCATTGAATTCAAAAGCTGTAGGAAACTAGACAAAAACAAGCAAGCAAACAGAGCATGAAAACTCGGACTGACCTTTTATAAAACTGAAAAGAGATTCATAAACTTTACTACACTTTGCCTTCCAGGAAGGATAGCAGAGGCTGCAATCCGCATATGCCCACTCTCATTTATTGGTGATTTGCAGAGGACTGAAGAGTTTAAATAAGGGTCAAATAAAGGAATAATGAGGAAAATAAGCTGATTTTCTGGGTTCTCCTGAGTGTATAGGATATATTGGATGGTTTAATTATTTAAGGTATTATAAGTTATCAGAAGCCAGTATACATGGACGGAAAAGATAAATTGGTATTGTCAATTCCATTGTTCCTTCATTAGAACAGTTAATACACGTAAATATTGAATTTTAAAACTTTATTATGGAAAATCCCAGACATATAAATAGTAGTGAGAATAAAAAAGGGAAATTCATGTGTCCATTACCCGGCTTTAACAATTATTCGCACATAGCCAAACTGGTTGCAGCTCTTTTTTCTGCTCTGTTTTATTTGGATGCAAATCCCATATATCAAAATATTTAAACATTAAATTGAATGTATTTTTATCATATATATCCATTACCTGTTTTGACATTTGCCATACACAATCAATAAACTGGAGAAAAATAGGAGATCGGTCAGCATCTGCATGATTTTTATCACCATGACCTATTCTCTGAAACAAATTGGTGGAGATGATTTGATGAAGATTAATTTATAGGTACAAAACCAAGAAAGCACATAACTCACAAAATGTGACAACACAACTCAGCGATCTCCTTTCCAAATTCCAAGTCTCTCAGAGAGTTAATAGTATATTTTCCTTGGGAATATAGAAAATAGTATAAGATTTTGAGATAATGAAAATTAAGTATACAAACTTTCATAAAATAGCAATACAAATTGGCAAAGTATCATCATATGTGAGTTTTAGAACTCTTTCATCCAATTAGAATTTTGTCCAAGTCCTGGGAAGCTGGAGGTAGACTGGATTGGATTATTCTGCAGAATATGTTACCTGTTGCTAAGGGACCAGTCCTAAAATTTCAGGACTTAAAACCATACACAAAAGGGTGTGATTATTATAATTAAAAGTAAATTTTTTCTCTCTTAAAAACAAGACAAAAACCTAACCATTTACTCATTTTCTAAACAATGATTCTTTTTACTTAAAAATGTTATTCACACTACTTATGAAATTTGGGTGAAGGATAAAAAGTTACATAGCAGTGTTTCTGAGTATCATCTGGGGAGCTTGTGAAAAATGCTTATTAAAAGGGTGTCTAGAAATAAGACCTGGTAATAGGAATTTTAATACCTTCTCTCGATTTAAAAAATGTGCATCAGAGAAAAATAATGACAAAACCCTTAACTGAAAGTGTAGTATTTTTTCTTCTTCTTTTTTTTAAATATATTTTATTGATTTTCTACAGAGAGGAAGAGAGAGGATAGAGAGCTAGAAACATCGATCAGCTGCCTCCTGCACACCCCGCAATGGGGCTGTGCCCGCAATCAAGGTACATGCCCTTGACCGGAATCGAACCTGGGACCCTTCAGTCTACAGGCCAACGCTCTATCCACTGAGCCAAACCGGTTTCGGCTAGTATTTCTTTTTTTAAAATATATTTTTATTGATTTTTTACAGAGAGGAAGGGAGAGGGAGAGTTAGAAACATCGATGAGAGAGAAACATCGATCAGCTGCCTCCTGCACACCCCCTACTGGGGATGTGCCCGCAACCAAGGTACATGCCCTTGACTGGAATCGAACCTGGGACCCTTGAGTCCACAGGCCGATGTTCTATCCGCTGAGCCACACTGGTTAGAGCTGAAAGTCTAGTATTTCTATAGAATATATTTGACTCTAACAGCTATAATATTAGTTGAAAAAGAATTGTCATCCTATTTTCTTCCTTTTTTGCAATTTCAATTTAAACATTTCCATGCAGACTCTTTGTATTACTTTCAATTGAAACTTAATGGTGCAAATGGATAAACATGTCTCCTAAAGAGACTTTCTAGCCCAAGGCATCACCCATTTTCAAACCTGTAAATGTTGTTTATTACACTCCTCAGATTTTCTTTTTAAGAGTGAAGATATGATTTAACAACCAGTTTTTAAATGCCAAATGGCAGTGACCTGACATTTAAAAAACAGCTTTATTGTTTACTTACAGATGCAAATTTATGTCCAAAACTTATCCATTCTTTTTGTACCAATATTTCAAACCCTTCGATGCTCCGATAGAAGCTGTCCAACATCAGCATGGCCAGAGATGTCAGCTGGGCAGTCCTGTCCCATCCATCACTGCAGTGCACGAGCACAGAGCTCCTCCCTGAAGAAACTTTGTCTGCTACTTGAATGGCTCCTGTCAAAATAAGCTGGCAAAGAAACACATGCAAGTCAGTAGGTAGCTGCAAAGTATGGCTTCAATTTGAAATGATAGTTTTTAACCTTAGAAAAAGTCCTATTTTAAAATATTATTAACTAGAGGCCCAGTGCATGATTGGATCGTGCACGTGTAGGGTCCCCTACACGCTTTTGCTTTCGAGCACAGGGGAGCTGGGTGCCTATCCGCTGGTGCACCAGGCCTTTCAGAAGCCTCCGGTGTGGCGGAGGCTTCTGAAAGGCCTGGTACTGGAGCGGACAGGGACCCAGCTCCCCTGCTTTTGATGGTCCGTGGTGGGACGTGAGCTCGCTGCCCTAGAGGCCCCTTCTGTGCCGCAGCACAGCCATGGCGCAGACGCTGAGCTCGAGCCGCTGCTGGTGACGCGAGCTCAGCATCCCGCTGGCCCAATCGGCTACCCCGAGTCCCGCCCCCCCCCGCGCCTCCTGGCCAATCACGGGCATAGTGAAGGTACAGTCAATTTGCATATTTGTCTATTATTAGGTACGATTATTAGGTAGTATGTCTAGAACAGAAAGAGTCCTGAAAAATGGAAAATGAGGAGCTGTGGGATCTGTGTTCTTCTTCTACAGAAACTGCATTCAAATGCAACTTGGTATTAAAACAAACAAACAAACAAACACAAATAGTCAAACTGCATTTCAAACTCCTAATCATATATGCAACTGTATTAGTTGGCTGGGGCTGTCATAACAAAGTACCACGGACTGGGGCTTAAAAAACAGACATTATTATCTCCCAGAGGCTGGAATCTAAGATCAATTTCTTGGCAGGGCCATGGTCCCTCTGAAGGTTTCAAGGGATAACCTGTTCCAGGCCTGTCTCCTAGCTTCTGTTAGCTCCTTGGCTTGTGGCAGTTTAATTCCAATCTTCAGATCGTGTTCTCCCTGTACATGTCTCTGTTCGAATTTCTGCTTTTCACAAGGACTTTGGTCTTACTGGATTCGGGGGCCATGCTACTCAATTATAACCGCATCTTATTTAATCATATCTGCAATGACCCAAATTCCAAATAAGGTCACACTCTAAGGTACTAGAGGTCAGGACTTCAACATATGAATTTTGGGAGGAACACAATTAAACTGATAACAGTGATCATATTAGAAAAATCAGTGGCCCAATAGGTCCAGGTCCAGTCTAGACCTTAAAGGCCTGATGCAATGGAAATCACCTTTTAGCATATACTTGATCCAGTTTCCTAATATTGACATAATAGTATGGTCTTTTTGTCACAAATAATAAATCAATTGTTGATACATTAACATGTTAATAAACTTATTAACTTATTTTTTAATAAAGTCCATACTTTATTCAGATTTTCTTACTTTTTACCTAATGTCATTTATGTAATCCAGGATGCCACACTGAATTTAGCTGTCACAAGTAATATTTTTGCAATTTAATTTTGAGGATGCTAAATTAAGAAAAAATGAATGACAGGTGAGATAAAAACATGATTCCTATTGAGTTGGAAAATAAAATTTCACTAGAAAACTATTTTAATAATTTACATATTTAAAGTAGGCATGCAGAGTCAAATCTCTGTGATGTTTTGTATGCCTGTGGACTTTGGTGAAATAAATAATGTATGAAGCAAGTTTTTATGATCAAGGAACCTAATTGATTGAATTTTATTATTGAAAGTTGAAACTGAACATGTATGAACAAAAACAATTAAAAATATACTCTTTTCATGGAAAAAATAAAGTAGGCTTTTTGCTTGTTTATAGAACTAAATGGCAGCTTCTAAAAGTATTAGCTCCCTTAGATAGCTTCAAGTACTTTTACTTTTAAAAGAAGGAAGGTTTTTGAAGTCTTTATGCAGAGAAAAGATTGAATATAATAAAGCACAAAATTTATTCTTTAAAATTAGTCAATTTGATATTGGTTTCAATACAAACAATCTCTCTGTAGGCCCTTGAGGGTCATACTAAGTACTGGTTAAACTGGCTACTTCTAAAATAAGCCTGAGTGAAAGACTCAACTACTTATTATTGACGAGATGGAAAATGACATCTCTAAAGACGCTAAATATATTGTGGAGGTGATGTTGTGAAATCTTTAATTTAGGTAAGCAAATGATAAGGAAATACCATACAATACTGTCAAATGCAGAACCCTATATTAAAAATATTTCTTCTTTCACTGTTTAATATTTTTAAATTTAAGGATTAAAAATTATTGTTTCACTAAACAATCACTTATTTTTTACAAATATACTTGCCTTGATATGTTCTAACCAATGAGTCGACTCCAAACTGGACAACCAGTGAGATTCTTCCACATTAGGATAAACAATGTCTTTGACTTTTTTTAAAGATTCCCGCATAACATGAATGTTATGAATGTCTAAGAAGAAAAGCTCGGTGTTATGATATGCATCATCACTTTCATATCCTCCTCCTGTTGCCTAAGAAACAAGATATACACATAGTCAGTTGTGTTTTCTATTTATTTTTTTCTAATTTATTTTTCAATTATAGTTTATATTCAATAATGTTTTTATTAGTTTCAAGTGAACAGCACAATGGATAATCATATACTTTACAAAGTGTTCGCTTCAATATTTCTAGTACTCACCTGGCACCATACATAGTTATTACAATACTAGAGGCCCGGTGCATGAAAATTCATGCACTGGAGGAGGGGTCCCTTAGACTGGCCTGCCCCCCCTCACAGTCTGGGAGCCCTCAAGGGTGGGAGGTGACCCGGTGATCAGGGGAAGGCGACGCCCCCATCACACCTCTGCTGCTGCCACTGCCAGCAGCGCAAGCCTCAGCAGGCCCTGGTTACCTGAGCCTCAGGTGGCCCTGGTCAGCTGGGCAGCCGCCATCTGAGGCTTGCCTGTACCTCGGGCCAGCCCTGGGTAGCTGGGGGGCTGAGGGGACTGGGGAACTCCAGAGGCAGGCGTGCGGAGCAGCCGGACCCACCTGGAGGCGGGCCCAGCTGTGCCGCGCACCTGGCGGGGCTGAGGGGACTGGGCACTGCCATCTTGTGGCTGTGGGCGCCACTATCTTTGAGGGTGTGACAGTCAATTAGCATATTCCCTCCTTATTGGCTGTGGGTGCCACCATCTTTGTGATGGCCTGATGGTCAATTAGCATATTCCCTCTTTATTAGATAGGATTATTGACTATATTCCCTATATTGTACTTTACATCCCTGTGACTATTTTGTAACTACCAATTTGTGCTTCTTAATCCCTTCACCTTTTTCACACAATCCCTACAACCTCTCTTCCCTCTGGTAACCATCAGTTTGTTCTCTGTGTCTATTAGTCTGTTTCAATTTTGTTTATTTTGTTCTTTAGATTCCACATATAAGTGAAATCATATTGTATCTGTCTTTCTCTGATGGACTTACATCAGTCAGCATAATACTCTCTCTATGCCCATCCATGCTGTAGCCGATGGGAAATTTTCATTCTATTTTATGGCCGAATAATATTACACTGTATATATGTACCACAATATTTTTATCCACTCATCTATTGATGGGCAGTTGGGTTATTTCCATATCTTGGTGATTGTAAACAATGCTCAATGAACACTGGGGTGCACAAATTCTTTCAAATTAATGTTTTGGGTTTCTTCAGATATATATCCAGCAGTATAAAACTGGGTCATGAGGCAGTTCCACTTTTAATTTTTTGGGGGATGCTCCATACTGCTTTCCATAGTGGCTGCACCAGTCTGCACTCTCACCAACAGAGCATGAGGGTTCCCTTTTCTCCACATCCTTGCCAACACTTGTTTGTTAATTTATTGATGATAACCATTTTGAGAGGTGTGAGGTGACATCCCATTGTGATTTTAATTTGCATTTCTCTGATGATTAGTGATGTTGAACATTTTTTCATGTCTATTGGCCTCTTTGGAGAAGTGTCTATTTAGGTCCTCTGCCCATCCTATCTAAAGAAACATGCAAATTGACTGCACCTCTGCTACGCCCACAAGCCACGCCCACAAGTCAATCAGGAGCGAGTATGCAAATTAACCCAACAAATATGGCGGTGGCCACAGAGCTGGAGAGAGCAGGAGGCTTGGGTTGCCCTGGTGATGGAGGAATCCAAGCTTTCCGCCTGCCCTGGCCTCTGCTCACGGCTACAAAGATTCAATTATAGAAGATAAATAAATCCCAGATACCAGGGCCTCCGCTTGGGTCGCTGGGGGGCGTGGCTGGCCTGCAAACCACCACAGGCCCCTCACCCAGGCTTCCCCATGCCCCAAGGGAACCCCCACCCTGATCTGGGACACCCTTCAGGGCAAATCAGCCGGCCCCCACCCGTGCTCCAGGCCTCTATCCTATCTAATAAGAGTAATATGCAAATTGACCATCACTCCAACAAACAAGATAGCTGCCCAAATGTGGTCAAAGATGGCTGCCCCCATGTGGACACAAGATGGCCACCACAAGATGGCCAGCAGGGGAGGGCAGTTGGGAGGAACCAGGCCTGCAAGGGAGGGCAGTTGTGGGCGATCAGGCCAGCAGGGGAGGGCAGTTGGGAGGGACCAGGCCTGCAAGGGAGGGCAGTTGGGGGCGATCAAGCCTGAAGGGGAGGGCAGTTAGGGGTGACCAGGCCGGCAGAGGAGGGAAGTTGGGGGCAACCGGGCCTGCAGGGAAGGGCAGTTGGGGGGGACCCAGCCCTGCAGGGGAGAGCAGTTGGGGGGGACCATGCCTGCAGGGGAGGGCATTGGGGGGGACCAGGCCTGCAGGGGAGGGCAGTTAGGGGTGACCATGCATGCAGGGGAAGGCAGTTAGGGGCAATCAGGCTGGCAGGGGAGCAGTTAGGCATCAATCAGGCTGACAGGGGAGTGGTTAGGGGGTGATCAGGCTGTCAGGCAGAAGCGGTTAGGGGCAATCAGGAAGGCAGGCAGGCTAGCAGTTGGGAGCCAGCAGTCCTGGATTGTGAGAGGGATGTCTGACTGCCTGTTTAGACCCGATCTTATTGGGATCGGGCCTAAACAGGCAGTCGGAAATCCCTCAAGGGGTCCCAGATTAGAGAGGGTGCAGGCTGGGCTGAGGGACACCCCCCCCCATGCAAGAATTTCGTGCACCAGTCCTCTAGTTTTTAAATAGGATTGTTTGGTTTTTGGTGTTGAGTTGTATGAGTTAAAAAAAAATACATTTTGGATATTAATTCCTTATCGGAGTATATCTTTGGCAAATATCTTCTCCTATTTAGTGAGTTGTCTTTTGTTTTGTTGATGGTTTCATTTGCTGTGCAAACATTTTTAATTTCATGTAGTCTCATTTGTTTATTTTTTCTATTGTTTCCCTTTCCAAGGAGATATATCAGAAAAAATATTGCTACAAGAAATGTCAGCGATTTTGTGTTTTCTATTTCGTCAGAAACTCACACAAATATTTGAAAAGTTACTGAGCCTCCAAATCTCAACCCCAAACCTTGCAAGTTACATAAATGAGTGACGGGATTCGCCTTCCTATCCAACACTGAGCTCCAATAACATTAGTCACACTTTGAGCTAGAAAAGGGATGGCAGGCTGGCAATTTTGGGAAGACGTGTATTTGTGAGAAAAAAATCACTTTCAAAATGTTCTAGAATTTCTAGCTCTTCTTCCAGAATTGGAAAGGCAAGAACAGGTTCTGAATAGACCTTGTTCTCCATCAGTTTTATAAAAGTACTTTTCAGGGTGAGGCACTGACTTTGTATTACCACTCACATGAGACACATATGGGCCAGAGGAAAACAATAGGCTTTGGAGTCAGACAGAACTAGATTGATAGCTCAGCTTCAGCCCTTCCTTGCTGTGTGATCTAGGGAAAGGACCTTAACCTCTCTGAGCCTCAATGTTCTCTCCTGTAGAATACAAGATAATACTACCTAGGTCTCAGAGGATTAAAAGAAGCCATACTCAATAACAGCTAACACCAGCCACTGTTTAATGAGCCTCTATGATGTCCCAGATACTGTGATTCTTGCTTTGCATGATCTTATTTAACTCTTATAGAAATGCTACAAGATAGTTATTACCATTCCCATTTTGCAAATCAGAAGAAATGCTATTTAACTATCCCCAAAGTCACACAGGTAATCAGAATTTAAACTGTCTGACTTCAATACCTGAACCCTTTCTAGTGCACCATGACTATCTGTCTGCTATGCAAACACCAAGGACAGAGCACTGCACATAGGGGGCCCTCAAAGCACAAAAGGTGTCAAGAGGAGTGCTACTACCTACTGCAGCACCTACAAGTATAAACTGCTAGGGCAGTCACTGGTTCACCTTCACAGCATGGTGGAGATGCCCGTTTTCCACATGGACGAGAAGAAATGCTATAATTCTGTTTATAAACCTGGCTGCATTCTCCTTAATGTTTTTAAATGCCATGGAACACATGGCCTCTAGCTCTTTAAGAAAAAGTTAAATAATTCAGAGACTTGTTAAGAAAACAACGTTCTATAAGCTGAAATGAAAGGATGCTAATTAACACTGTAAAAACATCTGAATGTGTGAACTCACCAGAAAAAAAAATATTATCGTCAAAGCAACATTGTACTAACTTCAGAATGCCTGAAGGGAGAGGACCGGGAAACATGCTTGGAAATGAAGAGCAAAAATGAAGGCACCAGAAAAATGTGCCATCGCTACTTTATGTCCCTTTCCTTTTTATTTATAACAATAGTAGGAATATAAACTTGTAGCTCCGGATAGAAGGGCCAAGACATCCTGGATTTTTTCTAGGGTTAGTTACAGAGAAGTTCGCCTGCAATAGAAATAAGGCTACCATTTGAACTTCAAACCCGGAGGCCTATGTATAAGCTAGATGCCTCGGTCTCCACAGACTCTAAGTAAGAAAGTATATTTTATTTTGACATTAATGTTTGTTTGCTTTTTGCCAAGCCCCCACACATATAATATGTGTGTGTGTGTGTGTGTGTGTGTGTGTGTGTGTGTGTGTGTGTGTGTATAAATAAATATATAACTCATTGCCAAATTTTCTGGCAAAAACAGACATTAATACAGTTCCACTATAATTCATCACCGTGTGCTGCTGAAAAATTAAAGCAGCTTGATGCTTGATCTTATCCACCCCTGGGTTTTGTTTGTTTGCTTGTTTAATTTAAAATGGTGTGATGTTGCTTGTTACATCTGGGGTTGTGAATATCTAAATATCCACAAGACAGGAATGATTAGGTCCAAATAGAATAGAAGTCAGAAGGGTAAGATAAATTAGTCAGGCACAGATTAAGTTCTTAAAAGTGCAAATTCTCCATCTCTGGTTAGTTGTGAAATATTCTTTTCAGTGTTCTTTTTTTCAATGCAAAAAAACAACAACCCAGACTGCCTAGTATGCCGACATACAGGTCCAAGGGCCTGTTGCTATGGATATAGATGACTAGGCTAGAGACACAGCCAAGAGAGGAGGGGGATCTGAGTGTGTTTTTTTTTTAAAGAATGATGCAGAGATCTTTAAAGCCTAGGTATTTTTCCTTATTTTTTTTCTTCCCTTCATTCCTAAGGGGACTAGAAACACAGGCATATTTCCCGAGTGTTAAAAAGGCATTCAATAATTCTACTGCTATAAAAATGAGCTTTATATGATGTATGCATTTTACACATTTTAATATTTTAAAATATTCTTTCTAAATACCTCATTTTAATGCTATATCTGTTTCAGGCTAAATGTATACATGAAAATATTGCATTTTCTACATGTATACAAGTCTGAATTCCAGGAAAATTAATATATAAAGTTAAGGATAATATAAGAAGAGTAGGGGAGTGGTTAGGGGGTGTATTTTGACTTTATTTCAAAAATATTTTACTTTTATAATTCCTAATTTACTTAATGATTACACTTCCTGATTAGTTTACATATAATTTCAAGATCATATTAATTCCTCAAACAAATACCACCTGTAGTAACGAACAGCTGGTCCAAGAGCACGCAAGGGGCAGAGAGGCCCCCCGGGAGTCAGTGTGTAAGATGCACAACCACGTAAGTGGAGCCCCACACACATGCCTTCTCACAGATGCATGCGCAGACAGATGCCATAGGCCCACTAAGGAAACTGCTGCAACTGTCTGAGCTGCTTAGGGACTTGTTTTGCTTTCAGGTTCTTTTTTTGTGCTCTGAATAATTGAAGATGTCAGATAGATGACCTTAGAATAAGCAAAGTATTAAAAATGATGAAATTGAAGCCTACAGCTGATGAGAAACAGTAAATCTCAAAGGTGGAATGGGGATGAGCAATGTGGGGCAGGCCCACTGTGAACACTTGTGATGGCTGGCAGTAATGGGAGAAGAACAACAACAAAACAGAAAGGAAAAAATCAAACGTAAAAAGCATAGCATAATCTGGGGCCATTTAGTGTCGGGGCAAACAGCTTTACACCTTGCAGCAGCCTCCGGAGAGCTCCGGAAGGCAACACTATGTAGTCACTGATGTTCACAGTGACAATCCCAGTCAACTTCAGGGGCACTCGGAATTTTCTGCTTAAGAATGCTATGAAGACAATTGAGACAGATTTCTTTGATAATAATAACATTGTGTGTGTGAAATTATAAACTTCACATACATATATCTACTCATTTCCTGAATTATTTTACATAAATGAGAATACACACTGATGAATATAATGAAGAGACTGTTTTGATAAAGCAACAAATTTAGGATTTTACAATTACAGCTTCCCATAACTCCTCACAGATGCCTCAGTAGCATAGACATTGGGAATAACCATCAACAGCCTCACAGCTCCAAAGAGATTCTAACTTTTGCCTAAGATTCTGATAAAAACCCAAGTTCATTACAGTTCCAGATTTGCCTAATTTACCTTAAGAATGTTTTCATTTGATTGTAATATATTCAACTTTTAAGATACATTTTGTGATTAAAACTTTCTTGCTCAGTGATCTAGTTTTCTTATTTAAACTAAGTTTAACTATTAATTTAATCCCACATGTTGTCGTGATATGGCAAAAACATTCATGTGAAACACCATACACTGTATATAAGATGTTTCTACATGTCATTAAATATACTCACCTTGTTGGCCACTGCATTGACATTGGGTCTTGCATCATAAATCGTGAGTTTAGAAATTTGTCTGTTAGTCTCCCTGATGACGTCAAGATATTTTTCATCATCTTTATTTCGTTTACCACTCATACCGACGAGAGGCTGACTGCAACGTACAATGACTGTCTTGTTTTCTGGATGAATCCATGATAGCACCTATAGTTAGTACAGAAATTTTGAGCTATTAAAACAAATCTCAAAACAATTAAAACTATAAAAATAAAGCACTAACAATCATGATAAAGTGAATCTGCTTTTGCTGAAATGGAATATTTATTCACCTATGATTTCACTGTGTGTGCCCAGAAACACACATTTAGCAATGTCTCTATTAAGAGACAATTAGAATAACCAATTGCCTTACTAGTCCTTTTTAATTAGTACCACAGCTAATAGAAGTTACATACTTGACTAAAAAATGTTAAATCACTTAAAGGAAGTAGAAAGCTTCTGATATTATTTCAGTTTTATAGCTTGCATTGGATTTATCATCACAAAGAAACAACTTTAGCAAAAAGTGAGAGGTAAAGTAAATCACCTCTGATATAACCTGTTTCTATAATAACAACTCACATCTGCAAGCCATTTTCCCAACAGTCTCAATTCTAGAATAATATGAGGGGCGGAGATAACCCAAGGGAAGCAAAAAAGATGTCAGGACAGCCAAAAGAGCTGCCGGAGTCTCTACAATGAAGCATGGATACCTGGCTCTTAGGAGAGCTCTTCCAGCCTTCACTCTCATCCAGTCTTCTCTAATTTTATGCACACGAATAGAACATTTGATAGCTGGTTTCCCAGGTCATAGCACAGAACCAAAAGTAACTGTAAAAGGTAGCTAATAATGTAATACACCAAAAGCTACAAAACTGTCCACTTTAAATGGGTGAATTGTTTGGTGTATACCTCAAAAAAGCTATTTTAAAAAAAAGCACACAAAAGGAGCCAGGAGGTGAAAGTGTTGGGTAATAGCATGGGCGCTGGGGGTGGCTCTAACCTGCATACTGAGCTCATAGCCTCTGTTGCTTCTCTTTCCTCTTTCATCAAATGGGGAGTAATCTTATCCCATGGTGCTGCTGTGAGGATGAAGGAAGAATGACTGCAGGTAAAGTACTCAGTGCAGTGCAGGGGGCTGGCTAGCTTGAGTTAGCATCTAGAGGCAGGCCAGCAGCCAGTAAAGTCAGATATGGAAAACTATGAAAAGCAGACACAAGAGCTAAAGAAACAACAATTTGAGCTCACTTAATACAAGGCCAAATACACTGTTGTCTTTTGAAGTCACCCACTCCAGGAAAGCAAATGACAAGCATTGATATTCATAAAAACTGATGTGCATAATAATGACAATGGGCTGGTGAGAATGATTATATGATAACATGAATACTCATTCATTGAATTTTTGTGCCATGCCAGAGACCAGTTAAAAACACCATTGTGGCCCCTAAGAGTCCAAAGGCTCAGAATTGTGTGGCCCTGGGAAAAAGCACTGGCCCTTACTCAACCTCCATTTTGTAATCTACAGTGTGGAGAGGAGACCTACCCTACCTACTTCCTATAGCCTTTTCTTAAAGAGAGATAAAAGACATGAGATCACTTTTATGTATCCTATCTAATAAAAGAGTAATATGCAAATTGACCATCACTCCAACACACAAGGTGGCTGCCCCATGTGGTCAAAGATGGCTGCCCCCATGTGGACACAAGATGGCCACCACAAGATGGCCAGCAGGGGAGGGCAGCTGGGAGGGACCAGGCCTGCAAGGGAGGCAGTTGGGGGTGATCAAGCCTGCAGGGGAGGGCAGTTAGGGGTGACCAGGCCAGCAGAGGAGGGAAGTTGGGGGTGACCAGGCCTGCAGGGAAGGGCAGTTGGGGGGACCCAGCCCTGCTTGGGAGAGCAGTTGGGGGGGGGACCAGGCCTGCAGGGGAGGGCAGTTAGGGGTGACCAGGCCTTCAGGATAGGGCAGTTAGGGGCAATCAGGCTGGCAGGGGAGCAGTTAGGCATCAATCAGGCTGGCAGGGGAGTGGTTAGGGGGTGATCAGGCTGGCAGGCAGAAGCGGTTAGGGGCAATCAGGAAGGCAGGCATGCGAGCAGTTGGGAGCCAGCAGTCCTGGATTGTGAGAGGGATGTCCGACTGCCTGTTTAGGCCTGATCTTATTGGGATCGGGCCTAAACGGGCAGTCGGACATCCCTCGAGGGGTCCCAGATTGGAGAGGGTGTAGGCTGGGCTGAGGGACACCCCCCCCCCAATGCATGAATTTTGTTCACCGGGCCTCTACTTTATAATTGAATTGAATTTTCAGGTTAATAGAAATATAATTGACATATAATATTGTGTAATGTGTTGATTTGATCTGAGATCAGTTTTAAACAGCAAATAACTACAGATACAAGAGATTTATTATTTGAAAATGACCCTCATCAAGTTTTAAATTTAAATGAAGTTAAATGCAAGAAACTGTTCTGTACCACTAATGCCCTCCTCTCTTTCACCCTTATTCTCTGTGCTTGGGAGATTTAAGACTAGAATCACCATGCTATATTAACCCTTTGCACTCGCTTGCTTTTTTCTCGATTCCTTTATTCTACTCGGGATTTAATTTTTTAAATACCCCAGATTTTACAAAGCACGGCAGTAGAATAAAAAACTGGAGTTTCTTTTCATACAAACTTATTTATTTGGATTTTTTTATATTTCAAATTATTGATACATTCAAAGAGTATAAAAAGAGCTGCTACTGATGCTAACCGTGTCGAGTCACACTCGACATCCGAGTGCAAAAGGTTAAGAAATGCTACTCTTATGAATTGTTTCACCTCTTACTTTCATTTTCTTTTGGGATCTCAACTAACTTTAAAAAGGATGCTTGCTGTATCCTGGTACAAATAATGCTAATTTCACAATATCAACTACTATGAGTACTTTTAAAGTATATGGTACCATATTGGGTTATTCTTCTTAAAGTATCTAATAGACATAAATAATTAAGGATATACTCAAAGAGTTAGCCACCAAAAGATGTTTATCATGGCACTGTTTATAATAGCAAAAGATTAATTATTAAGAACCTTGATGACTCATAAAGAAAACTGATTAAATGCATTGTGGTATTCTATATAATAAAGAGGCAATATGCAAATTGACCATCATGCCAACACACAATATGGCTGTACCCATGTGGACACAAGATGGCCGCCACAAGATGGCCAGCAGGGGAGGGCAGTTGTGGGCAATCAGGTCAGCAGGTGAGGGCAGTTGGGAGGGACCAGGCCTGCAGGGGAGGGCAATTGGGGGCAACCAGGCCTGCAGGGGAGGGCAGTTAGGGGCGACCAGGCCAGCAGGGGAGGGCAGTTGGGGTGACTAGGCCTGTAGGGGAAGACAGTTAGGGGCGACCAGGCCGGCAGGGGAGGGCAGTTAGAGGTGACCAGGCCAGCTGGGGAGGTAAGTTAGGGGCAATTGGGCTGGCAGGGGAGCAGTTAGGTATTGATCAGGCTGGCAGGGGAGTTGTTAGGGGGTGATCAGGCTGTCAGGCAGAAGTGGTTACGGGCAATCAGGCAGGCAGGCAGGCAGGCAAGCAGCTGGGAGCCAGCAGCCCTGGATTGGGAGAGGGATGTCTGACTGCCCATTTAGGCCCAATCCCTTGAGGGGTCCCAGATTGGAGAGGATGCAGGATGGGCTGAGGGACACCCCCCTCCCTGTGCAAAAATTTCATGCACCGGGCCTCTAGTATCTACATACTAGCCTACGAGTAGATATTTATCAGTGTGGAAACTTATTTCCAGGATAATGCCATGTAGAAAAAAAGATATTAAGACAAAGATTACAGAATTATTTTACTTTTTCTAATAAAAATATGCATACATAGAAGGAAGGCTAGAAGGACATATACGACAATGTTAACTGTGATTCTTATAAGACATCAGACTCTTTTTTGCTTATTAGTATTTTCTAAAATATTTAAATAAAATATGTTTTACTTATGTTAAAGACTTTCATAACAATAAAATAAACATGCTTGAGGATAAAGGAGTATGTATCCATTAATGGAAACATTAACACATGTGGATTATTTTATTAATCAGTGATATTTTATAAGTTTTTTCTAATTTCAAGACTGCTTTCTCATCTATTCTTCTTGTATTTTTATATGGGCTTAAAAACTAAATATCAAGTATTAATGATTTCTCATTGAAAGCAAGTATGTTTTCTGGGTTACAGTCAAGAGTTAGGGGTTAGAAAGTACATCAGAAAGAGTACATTATGTACTATTAAATATTATTAAGCCTAGTAATCTATAAAGATATAGGAATAATAGACAGCTTAGCCTCAGTTTTGTTAGGAAAAATAAATGCCAATTGGTGGCCATCATAAAGTAAGAAGGACCCATAAAATAGTTCAACAAGTAAAAAGTTAAGCATTCTATTTGCTCTACAGTGGGCTCTCATTCACACAGAATAATGGAAACTACTGGATTAAGATGGTAGCCTGAGCATAAGGGACTGGGCACAATTGGTTCATTTCCCCTCCTGCTTCAAATTCCATGAAACATGCATATGCACGCACACACACACACGCATGCACACACACACACATACACACACACACACACACACCTTTGTTACAGTAGATGCTCAATAAACATTAACTGAATAAAGGAGTGAATAAAAGCAATTCACACTACCCTAATCCAGTTCTCCTGTGGACAAGGCACGTATTAGCAAGACAGATTGCCAGGGTAAGTGTGGAGTTTGTGGCTATGGCACAGAAAAATATGTCCAAATAGAGAACAAGAGTAGTGAACTTGTAACTAGCTTCCTTAGCACCGTGTTCTAACAAAATGAGCTAAAAAACATACTTTCAAGTACAATATATATAATGAAGATATGAACAGACACTCATAATTAGAGAACCAGGTGAATTTTAAAAGTTGCAATTATTTTTTGACAGTATATAAACATTTCACACAAATGTCCTTTTAAGGATAAAAATATCTAGACTTGGGATTTAAATGCAAGGTGGCATTAAACCTTAATTTCTTCAACCCTTGTTTTTAAACCAAAACAAAACAATGTACTTATTATGACACTAGAGGCCCAGTGCACGATTGAATCATGCACGTGTAGGGTCCCCTACACACTTTTGCTTTTCGCGGTGGAGCTGGGTGCCTGTCCGCTGGTGCACCAGGCCTTTCAGAAGCCTCTGGCTCGGGGGAGGCTTCTGAAAGGCCTGGTGCTGGAGCAGACGCACCCATCTCCCCCACTTTTTTTTTATTTTTTTAATTTTAATTTCTTTATTGATTAAGGTGTCACATATTTGTCCTCATCCCCCCATTCCCATCCCCCCCCTCCCCATGCATGCCCCAACCCCCTGTTGAACTTAACCATTGGATAGGCTCATATGCATGCACACAAGTCCTTTGGTTGAACTCTCCCCCTCCCCCCACCCTCCCCTATCCTCCCTCTGAGGCCCGATAGTCCGATCGATGCCTCCTTGCTTCTGGTTCTGTTCTTGTTCCTCAGTCTATGTTGTTCATCATTTCCCCTAGATGAGCGAGATCATATGTCACTAGATATATACTTATGAGAACTGAATGTGAGACGAGCAATAATAGTTATGCTGATAGGCAGATGGATCAGTCTGTAGTGAGTTTCTTTCTGGACCAACAGTTCTTTTGAGACCCAATTTCAATGTCCACCAGTTCCTTATGTGTACATGTCAGCACTGACCCCTCAGCTCTGGATGGTGGACAAATGGTGGTAACGGAGGTCCGACTCCCTCTGGTTTGGTCTCGGCCGGACCCAGGGGCACGGCTTCACCCGGACTAAGGGGCACGTGGCCTCACCCGGATCTAGGGACACATGGTCTCACCCGTACCCAGGGACGCTTGGGCTCTCCCAGACCCAGGGGCACGTGGCCTCCCCTGGGCCTAGGTGCACGAGGCCCCACCCAGATCCAGGGACACATGGTCTCACCCGGACCCAGGGACGCTTGGGCTCTCCCAGACCCAGGGGTACGTGGCCTCATCCGGGCCTAGGTGTACGAGGCCTCACCCGGATCCAGGGACACATGGTCTCACCCGGACCCAGGGACGCTTGGCCTCTCCCAGCCCCAGGGGCACGTGGCCTCACCTGGGCCTAGGTGCACGAGGCCTCACCCGGATCCAGGGACACATGGTCTCACCCGGACCCAGGGACGCTTGGCCTCTCCCAGACCCAGGGGCACGTGGCCTCACCCGGGCCTAGGTGCACGAGGCCTCACCCGGATCCAGGGACACATGGTCTCGCCCGGACCCAGGGGTGCGTGGCCTCTCTCAGACCCAGGGGCACGTGGCCTCAACTGGACCTAGGTGCACGAGGCCTCACCCGGATCCAGGGACTCATCGTCTCGCCCGGACCCAGGGACGCTTGGCCTCTCCCAGACCCAGGGGCACGTGGCCTCACCTGGACCTAGGTGCACGAGGCCTCACCCGGATCCAGGGACACATGGTCTCGCCCGGACCCAGGGGTGCGTGGCCTCTCTCAGACCCAGGGGCACGTGGCCTCACCTGGACCTAGGTGCACGAGGCCTCACCCGGATCCAGGGACACATGGTCTCACCCGGACCCAGGGACGCTTGGCCTCTCCCAGACCCAGGGGCACGTGGCCTCACCTGGACCTAGGTGCACGAGGCCTCACTCGGATCCAGGGACACATGGTCTCGCCCGGACCCAGGGGTGCGTGGCCTCTCTCAGACCCAGGGGCACGTGGCCTCACCCAGGCCTAGGCGCACGAGGCCTCACCCGGATCCAGGGACACACGGTCTCACCCGGACCCAGGGACGCTTGGCCTCTCCCAGACCCAGGGGCACGTGGCCTCACCTGGACCTAGGTGCACGAGGCCTCACTCGGATCCAGGGACACATGGTCTCGCCCGGACCCAGGGGTGCGTGGCCTCTCTCAGACCCAGGGGCACGTGGCCTCACCCAGGCCTAGGCGCACGAGGCCTCACCCGGATCCAGGGACACACGGTCTCACCCGGACCCAGGGACGCCTGGCCTCCCCCAGACCCAGGGGTACGTGGCCCCACCCGGGCCTAGGTGCACGAGGCCCCACCCGGATCCAGGGACACATGGTCTCGCCCGGACCCAGGGGTGCATGGCCTCTCCCAGGCCCAGGGGCATGTGGCCTCACCTGGACCTAGGTGCACAAGGCCTCCCCCGGATCCAGGGACACATGGTCTCACCCGGACCCAGGGGCGCTTGGCCTCTCCCAGACCCAGGGGTGCTTGGCCTCACCCGGGCACGGGACCCAGCGTCATCCGGGTCCAGGGGCACTTGGCCTCACCCGGACCCGGAATCCGGCCTCACCTGGCCCCATTGGCACGGGGACGCGAGGCCCCACCCATACCCGGAGGCGCGCGACCACTCCCGAGCCCAGAGGCGCGCAACCCCGCCCGCATCCGGGTCCCAGCGGGGCCCCGTCCTCCCGATCCCAATTCCCGCCGTTCAACCCCCCCCCAGTAACCCCCCCGGCCATCCTGCCAGAGCTCCAGGACGGCTGCCGCAGAACTCGTCGGTCGGCTGCTCGGCAAAGCTCCGGTGCGCCCGGTGTGTGGCGGCGGGCCGGTCCGGCGTCGCCGCGCCGGCCCCTGGGTCCGCAGCGGCGGCCGGTCGCTGAGTATGCGCACCCGTCCGCCCCCGGGGCACCGAGATTCCTGAAGGACTCAGAGGCCAGCAAGCACGGAGTCCCCCACCCCACGTCTCACAGAGGCCCGTCTGTCTGTGCTCGGCAGCCAGTGGCGCCGCCCCCTCAGCCGGAGACCGCCGGGGGGACCGCGCTGAGCACGCTCCAGGTCGCCACTGCGTCGCCCGAGCCGCAGTTCCCAAAGTGTGGTCCTTGGGTCATCTGCATCCAGCTCCCCCACTTTTGATGGTCCACAGCCGCTGACGGGGGCTACCCTGCTGTTGAGAGGCGCAGGGGGCCTCTCAACGGCTGCTGAGGGGGGCTGTCGCGGACACCTGGCTACCCTGCCATTGAGAGGTGCAGCTGGGTGTCCGCGGCAGGCCCCCTCAGCGGCCGCGGATCTGGCCGTTGAGAGGCGCAGGGGGCGGAGTCCCGCCCCCTGCGCCTCTCAACAGCAGGGTAGACCTCCTCAGTGGCAGCGGATCCGTGCCTCTCAATGGCCGGATAGGCCACCCCGAGTCCCACCCCCCAGCCTCCCGCCGCCCAATTGTGGGCGTAGCGGAGTGATGGTAATTTACATGTTACTCTATTATTAGATAGGATGCTGTGAAAATTAACAGAGGGGAAAACATTCTCTAAAATTTTAGTCAATAAAATTTATGTTCACAGAAGACAGTATGACTTGTACATACATATTTAAGAAGCAGGGGTGAGGGGATGTTCTGGGGGTTGGGAGTGGCCAATGAGGAAAAAAGGAGACATATGGAATGCTATATGTAATACTTTAAACAATAAATAATTAAAAATATATTTAAGAAGCAAAGGAAACTTTGGGAACTAGGTCCCATGAAATTATATGTATACAGTTTGGAGTAATCTGTACTTGGCCCCAGTTTTCAAATGGCATTAAGGCAACTTGCAAATACGATGAGGATAACCACATCCTAATAAAGGTGAGTATACATAAAAGCCTGTACTTAAATACTCTATAATAACATAAGATAGTACCTTGTTTCCAGCATGATTCAGCTGACATTTATCAAGAGCCTATCATATATCGGGTATTGTGCTACAAAGATGAAAACCACAAAGACCCTGTCCTACCATCTTTCCGTCCATCCAGCACTTGGTTTACATATGATGGTAGTATTTGTACCCTCCCTTGAATAAGAATTACTTGTGTTTATTCCCCATCCTTTATTGTGAGCTCTTGGAAGGCAGGTGTTGTCTTTCTTATTTTCCCAATTAGCCTGGTGTTCTGCACTCAAAAGGCACTTGACAATTACTTGTTGGATTAAAATCCTAGAGTGTTTCTCTGAATTACTTAACTATCCTTCTTATGGAATAAAAGGCACTCTGAAAAAAACAACAACATTAATTGCATACTCACTGGAATTCGATTTCGGGATCTGAAAGTTGCAACTCTCTTAAGATCTTCATCCGTGGCACGAAATGGAACCACCAAGAGAGGAGGGTAAGTGTCACACAGTTCATAGCACTTATTAATAAAAGTTATTCTCCAGTGGTGATTGGGCAAGCCCTGCAGGAAAAAAGGAAGTCCAAGTAAGTACTGCATGATTTCATCTCTGCATTAGCCTTGGGTCTCCTTTCTTCATTCTAGCAGAATTTGCAAATGCATCTTTGACCACAGTGTAGTGACAGTCTACTGATTTATAATAAGGGAGCCAAATCAATAATCCAGACAACATAAGAACACAAGACAAACACTGGTGGTTTCCATAGTTCTAAACTGTCATTGGTAAATAAAGATTCTCTTGAATTTGAGATCTTCCTTTATTTCATATCAAACTATTCTTTACTACTAGTACAATAAAGATAAATGCAAGTTCATTCCCTACCCATGTACCCCCCAACCTAGAAAAAGTATATCATGTACTCTGTGTCTAATTGAGGATAGAAAAGAGATCAGGAAACTCCCTTTCCCTACTCAAAACAGAGTAAATGTTTCAGTCTGCTCAAAAAGTAGAAAGAGGCTAAGTATATGAAGAAAGTCGCAGAGGGGAAGTAAATGAAAACCCTTCTTGGGGAGGCTCATTTCGCCACCTCCTAAGAGTTTTTTCAATCAAGTTGTTTTGGATTGGTGATTGCCATATAGGTTGTGTAAGAAATAGAGTAATTTGCAGTCTACACAGACTGCACAGGGAGCTATGGAAGACACTTCCCACCCTATCATCTACCCATAAAATTTTATCTATTGTGAACAAGAGCCAGAGGTGGTGGAATATTCTCTCCCCATACTCACAAATACACAAATACAGACACAAAAGTAAGCTATGTGGGTGCTTGGTTTGGGGACAGACATTGTACCTTTTCTTTAGGTCTGGTCCTATAGACCACGGACCAAACAGGTGAGTCTGATGCTGAGTCCAATTAGAAAGTTATAAGTCCCATCAGAAAGTTATAAGAAAAAAAGATGGAATGAAATGGCAGTCTGGAACAAAATACCTTCAACAGTTCATATATGCATGCAATCTTCAACAGGAACTGTTTTGTTTCAATCTAGAAACTTTGATCTTAAAAATGTCTTAATATTGTCAATAACATTCTTAAAATAAGGCACAAATATTTTAATACATAATACTACAGAGATCTCCAAACCATGCAAAACGTTTGAATGGTTCTTCTTCTGCCTCAATAACCGATCCAGAACAAAGGTCACTAAAATGAGAGGTATACACAGACTTTGAAAAGAATAGTCTAAAGCTGATTTCTAGAAGCAATAGCACATACTTCCTCATACGTGTGTTCTAGAGATAAACTCCCATACCACCATTCTTGAGCATTGGATCTGCTTATGAATACACACACCACTGATCCAGACTAAATGGAAATCAAATGAGGTCCTTAGTAGTGGAGGTGGTGTCTAGATGTTTTTTCTCAAGTCTAGGGTTCTGCATTTTACTTTACCTTCACTGCCTTTGCATATAACACAACTGGGCTTGAATTGATTCTCAAAGGTCATTCAACAAAATGTCCCAATTATTTTAAGAGCTTTTAGAATGATAATTAAGAAAACTTCCATCACAAAACTCCTAGCTGCCCTATAGATTTGGTTATACCAGAGGTCAATTTGTGGCTCTTGTTACATAACATGCACAGGATCTTCTTCACAATCATGCCACAAGAGACCTTTGTTCCTGAACAGCCAACATTATTCCAAGCCTCTTGCCTTTACTACAGCAAATAAATATGCATGTAGGTGATGTTTACATAAGAAAGCAATAAAGGGGAATTCTAATATATATTTTCATCAAAGCTTTCTGGGAAAAGACGTTATTATAGGAAAACAGTTCTAATTAATTTGAATCTACAAACCAGAATGTATATAATTGAAATCTGTCATTAATAGTTAGGCTCCCAAATATACAAATATATAGCGACATCAACTCCTAAATAGGAAGCTATTAGAGGTTTGACTATTTTAGACTACAAGTATTTGCTTCATTTCATGATCAACATATAACTGATATTCTTCATGTAAGGGAAGGGAACAGAACTTAGCCAGCCAGCCTTCAATGCAGCTTGAATATAGCAATGGAATAAATAGACAGAATAAGCTATATTATACCACTGCCATTAAAAACATATTTGGCAAGGATGTTATTGATCCTCAAAGAGCATGCCTGGTGACATATTGTCACCATGCCTGACTCAGATTCACTACATGCCACAGTACCTATTGGCTTACCTGCCTTCTGTATTCTTCAACTGGATTATAAACCATCCATCCATCCACGTTAAACTTTTCTTCATTTAAAAATGCAAATATTGGCTAGAAAAGGCAAACAAAAAGAATTTAAAGTTCAGTGTGAAGAAACAAATTATCTATTGATACTACATCCTTTGATTTTTTTCACCAGATTTGCCTACTATAAAATCACAGCCAAACCTGAAACTTCCAAAAAATAAATAATAGTGAAAAAATCAGACTCAACTTATACTACCTTTTATCTTCAGTAATTACTTTTTAGACCTCAATTTTTATGGCCATGGACATCTCTCTTAATTATTATTTGTGAATGATGTTCCACAAAAATCAGATTTTTCAGGCCAAGAAAATGCCTACTAATTTTAAATAGTATTAGAAATCAATCAGATAAAAGTCACTAAAAAAGTGAAAGGAAATTCAAGAATGATTATTAAAAAGTGCAACCAGCTCAAAAGGGAACAATGACATGTTTATCTATTTTTAAAAGACAGGACATTAGGGAAATTCTTAATTAAATGTTCTCTGTGAATTCTGAATCAAAGCCCTGATGTCTATGAAATACCAGGATTCAGATTGCTCATCTCTTTTCTACTTATGCTCACTCTTGAGGAGTCCATATTGATGAGTTTCATGGCTTCAAATACCATCCACACACTAAGCAATTCCTAAATATCACTCTCCAGCCACTACTCTGATTCCCAGACTTAGCTATCCAGGTTCCCACTCCACAACTCCAGACTGCCTAAAAGGCATCTGGAAGACTTTGGGTTAACACGTCTAATCCTGCTCCTCCCACAGCCTCCCCATTTCAGCAGATGACAGCCCCATCCTTCCAGTTGATTGAGCCAAAAACCTTATTAGCCTCATCAACTCATTGTTAACCACCCTGGTTTCAACCTCCACCATTGTCCACATGGATCATTATAATAACCTCCTAACTGATCCCTTGCTTTAATCTTAACTTCTAAAGTCAGAGTAAGAGTTGGCTTTCTGTCTTGCTTGGAGTTAAAGTGTAAGTCCTTTCAATGGCCTATGTGGCTGTCCACCACCTGGCCACATCCCCTGACATGTCTCTGTGCTCCCCCTTGCTCACTCTACTCTAGCCACACTGGCCTCCAGTGTTGCCCCTGTAAAGCACCAGGCTCCTACCAACCTCTGGGCCTTTGTGCCTGCTGTTCCAGCTGCCTGAAATCCTTTATCTTCATGGGTTCTCCCCCCCCTACTTTTTTCACATCACTGTTCAAAAGTAACCTTAATCAATGAGACTCTCTGACACCCTGTAGAAAATAAATATGCTACCAGTACAACTGCACCCCTGTTATTTCCCCCTACCCTTTATGACCATTTGACATATTATATTTAATTGTTTATTTCTTTACTTTTGGACCTCTATCATTCCCTCCCCTAAAACATGGGTTCCATGAAGGTAGACACTTGTGTTCACATCCTGTATCCCCAGTAACTGGAACAGTGTCTGGCCCATAGTAGGCAGAATACTAGTACATATTTATTGACCGAATGAAAATGTGAAGCCTTATACAGCCCCAGAACAACTACATTCTCTAAGGGAACCGAGTCTGGGCACTTTTCCTACATGTATCTTCCTTCCCACCCATTTTCTGTTATAGTCTACAACTTCTAATGCAAGCAATCCCTCCCATACATTACAGAGAATTTCTGGGAAAACATCACTTAGCAGTAACAGTTTTCTGTATTTAAGTGGCAAAAGGTTTGAAATGAAAACTAGTCAAGAACATGCTCTCCAGACTGTCTTCTTGAAATTTCCAAAGCACATGGCACCCTCAGCAGGTCTCAACTCAGGCAGTGCTAGGCCTAAGTGCTGAGTATTCTGTGATAGATAGCATGTCGAAAACACATTAGTAATGGTGCTGATATAGCTAAGCAATTCTTTGAGGCATTACCTTAACATTGAATCCACAGCAATACTTAATTATTCAGTACCACTGGGAAAAACAAGATAAAGGGACTTTTGGTGAAAAGAGCACTAAAATGTATAGTGAACTTCTTTATCCAAAAACAGAATCTATAGAAGGTATCTAAGTATTTTCTTTGTGACATCTGAGCACCAGATACTACACTGGTCAGGACATGGCACAGGTAAGTACTCAATATTGCTGTGTTGTTGACATACTGTGGATGACAGATGGTATGAGACATAAGGCTGTACTGTCACTCGCTTCAGAAGAAAACCTAGGATATGCTTTCTTGAAATAAGTTCCTGATCTCAACATGGTTTTGTTAGTTTGTGTGTGTTTTTTGTTGTTTGTGTTCAGTTATTTGCATCTTTCCCATAAAGCTCAAGTGAATACATTGGCTTTTTAAAAACAAAGAATAAAATTGCTAACTCAAAGGTAAGATAAAGCTTTCTCTCCAGAAAAATCATCATGTGTATTAATGCAATCCTTTTTGACTTGTCAGCAGCATTTTCAATGTAAATTTGGGCATTTAACCAGCAGCATTTTCAATGTAAATTACTATTTCTCAATCACTCATAATAAAGCAACTCCCTTTTTCTTAAAATATGCTCTTTTATCTTACATCAAAATCACTGGTAAGTGTAATATAAGTTTACCAGACTTACTATCAGAAGATAAAGGCTATATATTCCGAACAAAAATCATCTCCATATTCCCTTTAATATGTTTGATTTAAGAGAACTCTGAATACAAGTGATATTTTAAAAATTGTCTTTAATATGAGAATGCTACAATGTCCTCATGTTAGCAACATATCAGGTAGCCTTTCTCATGAAATTGTTCTAGAATGACACTTCCCATTCTGAGTGATGTCCAGATATATAGGATGAGTCAAGGGACTGGCATCCTTTACCCCTGAAACATGACTATGAGAACTCTATGATGGAAACAGCTCCTAAGCCAATTCTGATGCCAAGAGCCAGACTTAGACTTCAAATATTTCAGGAAAATTCCATGTATTTCTTGTCATGAAATACACAGCAACACATCTAATATTGAAGTGGAGCTTCTGGTGGAAAAGTCCAAGAGCTTAAATCAATATTCTAACCATCCAAATAAATTAACTTACAAATACAAGAAAAATATATTTTTTAAAAAGCATTACTTGTTAGTGTTCACATTGTATTTTTCTTTAAAAACTAAGTTGTTCATAAATTACTTGGCTCCATTAAAGCAATCTAAAAGGACCACAATTTTAAAAAAATTGAACATACCAGAACTTACTTCCCAGATATTTTAATTTTTACCTTTTCTCCCTTAAAGATTTAAATAAGAGAACAAAGCAAGAATTTTAAAACACAAGCTCTCAAATAGAGTAACAAAAATGTGAATTATTTAAAAAAAATAAAAACTACTAGCCATTAAAGCAAGAATAACAAATCCCATTCCTCTGTACCTCATTATTAACAAGTACAAAATTCCCTACAAGTGGTAACTTGTTATAAGCCTAATTAAAGTTCCGGACTGAAAACTGTTAAAACCTAAAAGAATGGATTACATGTCAAGGTTTTTAACTGTATCTTTTTCTTCCTCTTACAGATAATACATTTGTAAGGCGTTGGGTTTTTTAGTGCTTTATTAGCAGATTGACATTATCCTTAACTAACCTTGGGTGAGTTTGGAGCCTTTCTTTGGGAAATCGAAGTCCCATGGACAGAACTGGTTCTAGAAGACTGGTAATGAAGTCCACTCCATGAACCCAACCAATACCAGTTTCATTTTATGGCCTATTCACAACTCAAAAATGGTTCAGTCCCAGCTTTAGTGAGACCTCAGAGCAGAAAAGTGTTAGCTTCCAGTTGGGGCTTCCGGAAGGCCTCGTGGCTTTCTTCTAGGGCCTGGTCCTTCACCTGGACTCTGCCTCAGATTCACTGGTGGGAGCAGTTTCGCAAGGTGTCAGTCAATGCCTGTGCCCCACCTCGCCCCCTCTGAACCAGAATCTCTAGGGGGTGATCTCCCTGATCCTGAAGGTTCATGTGGAATACACCAGAACACTTAGGAGGATAGCCTAAGAGTTCTGTGTGGTCAAGGTATTACGGGGGGCCAGGGGGTGCTTTACTTTTTTAAAAAAAAGTTATTTGAGCCCAGCTGGCGTGGTTCAGTGATTGAGCATCAACCTATGAACCAGGAGGTTGTGGTTTGATTCCCAGTCAGGGCTGGGAATGATTCTCTCTCATCAGTGATGTTTCTATCCTCTTTTCCTCTCTGAAATCAATAAAAAATATATATTGTTAAAAAGTTATTTGAAATAATTATAAATTTACAAGAATTTGAAAAGAAGTGTACAGGGAAATCCTAGGCACCCTTCATGCAACCTCCCCAATATGAACATCTTACATAACTAGAGCACAATATCTAAATTAGGAAACTGACATCAGAAAACATACTCTCAAGTGCTTACCCCTAGCTTCAAATGAATGGGTCTTCCTTTATTTGGTTCTATATTAGTATTTGGACATTTAACCAATTCAGATTCCTTCTAGTCAAGAGATACCATGCATGGAGACTTAAAAAAAAACAAAAGAACAACCAACAACAATCATGTGCAGTTTTTCCAGTATTAAAAATAGCACAATGCAACATTTGAAAAATGTTAAAGGACAAAGTTGAGATAAATCTCCAATTTCAACCCAGGGATAAAAACAGCTCTGACAAAGAGAATGTAACTTATCATTTTAATTTAGCTACATTTATCACTGTTGTGTCTTGGGGGGTGGGGATAGTCTGAAATAACAACAGATTTTGGCTTTCACTTAATTAGCCATTATTTTAAATAAAGATGCACCAACTTGCTTAAAGCACATCTAGATTAGATTTATTTTTATTGAGTAGAATCTATAAATGATAAGCAATTCATGAGTGCCCTTCTTTGAGGAAGGAGGGCTGTCTGTCACCAAATTAGAATTCCTAGGCTCATGAAGCTCCCTCCCGGACAGCCTCTTCCCCCAAACATATGTGATGTGATATCTCAGAACTGGATGTTTGACAGATTTACAGAAATAAAATATCATCCAAAAGGGATACAGTTACAGAGGAAAATCATTTTCATAGTATTCAGGGCAATAAATTGATAAACCTGTAGATTTAACAGTGCTTTCAAATGGAGTTTCCACCATGCAGTGGAATGGTCATCGATGGACATGATTTTTAGGAAGAGCAGACCCCTTTTTCCCCCACAAGGTTTTATTTTCTTTATTTAACAAACACTGCAGTTTAGTATTTAAATCTTCAATTAATGGTGACCCTTTTATGCAGACAGAGTCACTAAAGACAGGTATGAATCTGGGAAGAAAACTGGAAGAGACTGGGGCAGAGAGGCGGTGGGCCTGGCTCCTGATGGGTGGTGTGCGCACCTGTGTTTCAGCTGGGTCAGGCAAGCCAAACTTACCAATTCCTTTTTTTTCTCTTTATTGATTAAGGTATTACATATGTGTCCTTATCCTCCCATTGCCCCCCACTCCCCGACTCATGTCCTCACCACCCTGGTGTCTGTGTCCATTGGTTAGGCTTATATGCATGCATACAAGTCCTTTGGTTGATCTCTCCCCCCTAACCCCCACCCTACCCTACCTTCCCTCTGAGGTTTACCGGTCTGATCGATGCTTCTGTCTCTGGATCTGCTTTTGTTCACCAGTTTATGTTGTTCATTATATTCCATAAATAAGTGAGATCATGTGATATTTATCTTTCTCTGACGGGCTTATTTCGCTTAGCATAATGCTCTCCAGTTCCATCCATGCCGTTGCAAATGGTAAGAATTCCTTCTTTTTTATAGCAGCATAGTATTCCATTGTGTAGATGTACCACAATTTTTAATCCATTCATCTGCTGATGGACACTTAGGCTGTTTCCAAATCTTAGCTATGGTAAATTATATTACTGGTGGGAATGCAGACTGGTGCAGCCACTGTGGAGAACAGTATGGCGTTTCCTCAAAAAACTAAAAATGGAACTCCCATTTGATCCAGTGATCCCACTTCTAGGAATATATTCCAAGAAACAGAAACACCAATCAGAAAGGATATATGCACCAATTCCTCTTATTATTGACTCGAACCAACAGTGTTTCTTCCTATAAACAGCCCTCATAATAAAATCACATTTTCCAGAAGTATCCTATCTAATAAAGAGGGAATATGTTAATTGACCCTCATGCTGTTGCAAAGATGGCGGCACCCACAGCCAATAAGGGGGGAATATGCTAATTGACTGCCATGCCCTCAAAAGATGGCGGCACCCACAGCCACAAGATGGTGGCTCCCAGTCCCCTCAGCCCCACTTGGGCGCCTGCCTCCAGAGTCCCCCAGTTCCCTCAGCCCCCCAGCCACCCAGGGCCGGCCTGAGACACAGGAAAGCCTTGGATGGCGGCTGCCCAGCCACCCAGGGCCGCCCGAGGCTCAGGTAACCAGGGCCGGCCGAGGCTTGCACTGCTGGCAGTGGCAGCAGCAGAGGTGTGATGGGGGCGTCACCTTCCCCTGATCGCCTCCTGCCCCTGAGGGCTCCCAGACTGTGAGAGGGGACAGGCTGGGCTGAGGGACTTCCTCTACAGTGCATGAATTTTCATGCACCGGGTCTGTAGTTATTCATAATACATTCAGAATCACTGATTGCTTTTTCTTCATCTTTTTTTTCTTTGACTGGGTAGGTGTTTCAGTCTCTTGTGTTTGTTCTTTTATGCCAGATTAGGGCTGTTTGAAAACTATTTCATTATCTTCATCATCATTCATTTCAGCCACTTCAGATTTTCATTTATCTAAAAATGTTGGTGTACAAAGTGGTGTGGGGCCCTGGCTAACCACAGTCTCCTCAGGAGTTTTAGGGATGGCTAAAGCCTTCTTCTTCTTCTTAGGTAAAGCCTGTCTATTTGTGGGTTTCTGAAGGTTGGTGTTTGAAGCATTGTTTTTCTCCTTTTTATGTAAAATCAATGAATGAAAATCATAATTAATTCCCTTCTTAGTTAGTTTCTTCCTGAGTAATTTTTTCTTTCTTTTTAAATCGCTCCTCCATCTGCAGCTTTTCAAGCAGTGTCCGGTTCTGGTTATACTGTTTCACTGCTGGATAAGACGGATTCTCAAATGGAATATGTCACTCTCTAAAAACTTCCTTGTGTATTTTCTCAGGTGACATAAAATGCCATTATAAGAGTCTTTCACCAAAAAGGTAGTTGTTCATTGTTTTAGCAACTACCTTGGCAACATTTTTAGATTCAAATTCCATGAAGGCATAGCCTCTGCTATTTCTAGTCCTTTTACTTCTGGACAGCCTGAATCTCATAACAGTGCCAAACTGGGAGAAATATGCTCGGATCTGGGTTTCGTAAAGTGCTGGAGGTAGGTGGCCCACATAAATTACTCCAGGCATAAGTTTTCCTTTTTCTTGATTCTGTTTCTTAGTTGAGCTCTGGTGGGCCTGAGCTATCTCCTTGTGAAACTTGGCGTCCTCCTGCAGGTTCAGGGACAGGAGCTGCTCAGCTGGGCCTGTGAAGACCACCATACTGACAGCATCTAAGCCACAGAGCTCTAGAGCAGACCCTTTTTGTGCAAAAAATAAACAGCAACTCTGAATATATGGCCTTAAAAATTCAGGGGACCACTCACTAACTACTTCTCTCCTGATAGAATTTTGCAATCTTCGAAGAGGAATTTAAGTGAGAATTTTTTTCTAATTTGATTTCTGAAATTGAAGACATCTGTCTTTATAGAAAGCTTCAATGTACCATGTAAGGGTGTAGCAAGGTAAAAATGACCTCATTTTCATCTTTTACATTATACTTGAAAAATAAGACTATCTTTATATAAGGAAAAAAGCTTTCATTAAAGTTGAAGGGAAATACCAAAAATTTTAAGGAAGAATCATAGGAAGTACTAAAACTTAACAAATATTATAATTCCAAGTAACATCTTCATGCTGGATAGTGATTTCAGCCTATTTCACATGATTTGACTCTGTAAATTAATTCTTATAATTGCATAAAAATTATATCCCCCAAATGGACAAAAGTCTCATAGGTCAAACTCAACTAGCACATAAATTACCATTTATACTTTGTTTGCATAAATAATTATCCTCGTCCTATTTCTACCACTTTCCCTGGGAAAATGGTTTAATATTCCTGGGTCACCACTACCTTCATATATATATATATACATATATATATATATATATATATATATATATATATTCATTTATTCAGGAAAGGACCACAAAAGTACATTTGAAATGTCATTTGAAACCATTTTGGAAAAATAGCATTCCTTACCACCTATCACAATCATAATCATTTTAGGCTGACATTTCTCAGGGTTTGCCCGATGTACCTCTCTCTTTTCACTCTAATTTTCTCGCCAGGTAATTCTGGCCACATTTATGAAAATGCCAATGATCACATCCAGACCTACCAAATGCGGCTCTCCCCAAGTCAGAGCTCCACATCTTTTTTTTTTTTTTAAATATATTTTATTGATTTTTACAGGGAGGAAGGGAGAGGGATAGAGAGCTAGAAACATCGATGAGAGAGAAACATCGATCAGCTGCCTCCTGCATACCCCCTACTGGGGATGTGCCCGCAACCAAGGTATATGCCCTTGACCGGAATCGAACCTGGGACCTTCCAGTCCGCAGGCTGAGGCTCTATCCACTGAGCCAAACCGGTTTCAGCAGAGCTCCACATCTTTGTAGACACCAGCCTTCTAGATATCTACATCTACAATTAGTTGTCCCCTAGATCCGTGGTCGGCAAACTGTGGCTCGCAAGCCACATGCAGCTCTTTGGCCCCTTGAGTGGCTCTTCCACAAAATACCATGGCCTGGGCGAGTCTATTTTGAAGAAGTGGCGTTAGAAGAAGTTTAAGTTTAAAAAATTTGGCTCTCAAAAGAAATTTCAATCGTTGTACTGTTGATATTTGGCTCTGTTGACTAATGAGTTTGCCGACCACTGCCCTAGATGGATATGTGACAGCATATCCAAAATGGAACTTGCCACCTCTTCCTCTTTTGGTACTCCCTTTCCATATTCCACATCTCAACCACTGGCCCCACCATCAACCTGGTTATCAAGGTTGAAATCTTCCCTATTATCCCATTTCCTTCAGTGCTTTCAAATGACTTCAATCAACAAATTCTACTGATCTGACCTTCTAGATCTTTCTCAACTCTATTCTCTTCTGTCCCTTTCCATTGCCTCATTTCAAGTCCTAATCATCACACACTTAGGTGACTAACAACCATCTTCAGAAATATTCTCCTGCTCACTTCTATCCACTCTGCATGCTGCAGCCCATGTAATGTTTTTGAAATAGAAATCAAATCATGTCACTTTTCTGCTTAAAACATGGTAATGGCTCCCTACACCTTCAGATAAAAATCAAAATTTCTTGGTGTGGTATGTTAGGTTCTGCAAATTTTCACCCAGCCTTCCATTCCAGCACCATCTCTTTTTGCTACACCTACATGCACACCAACCGCAGACACCAACCTATATGCAGGTCCAGCCTGTGTCTGGCTTCTTTGCATTTGCACATACTGTTTCTGCAGTTTGCTATGTCCATTTTTTTCCTGGCCTATCCTCCTACTCATCTTTCAGAATTTGCCTCCTCCAGGAAACCTTTAACACCAACCGTACTTTTTGCTCCCCTGACACCCTGCATGTATGAATCTATGTTGTATACATCTGTCTGTCCATGTCACCTAGGAAAATTGTGCTCCTTGGGGACATGTATTATTAGCTCCCCAGGCCTAGCCAAATATGCAGAGGAATTTATTATGTGACAAAGGTGGTATTTTAAATCAGTAAATTAGTCAACAAATGATATGACAACAACAGGGTACAAAAGAGTTAAATTCATACCTTACGCAGTAACCCCAAGTAAATTCTAAGTTGATCAAACATTTACATTTTAAATAAGAAATGAGCCAAAACCAGTTTGGCTCAGTGGATAGAGCGTCGGCCTGCGGACTGAAAGGTCCCAAGTTTGATTCCGGTCAAGGGCATGTACCTTGGTTGCGGGCACATCCCCGGTAGGGGGTGTGCAGGAGGCAGCTGGTCGATGTTTCTCTCTCATCGATGTTTCTAGCTCTCTGTCCCTCTCCCTTCCTCTCTGTAAAAAATCAATAAAGTATATATATTTTTAAAAAATAAATGAAAGTATTAGAGGAATTCTTTGATAACTCTGAGCAAGGAAAACCTTCCTAACTTGGATATAAAACTCAGAAGCTATAAAAGAAAGTGTTCAGGCAAGAGTTAACCTAGCAGGTCTGAGACTGCTCTTCTTAAGTCCTGCTTGCATGGTTGACACTTGGCTGCCATCTGGAAACCTGGGTTTTGGGAGAGTTCTCAACATTCCCTAACTGCTAAGAGTGGTTTATGGTACCAGAACTGTATTTTATGCTGAACCCCTGCTTTTTTCTGGGAGTCTGAAATGTTGATATGCACTCGGCAGAGGGTGTCTACGTGAACAGCCCCCAATGAAAACCCTGGGTACTGAGTGTTGTCACAAATCATTGCTCAGGTAATTAAGTGTATCCTGCGAGGCTCGACTGGGAGAGGACTCTGGAAGCTCATGCCTGGTTCCCCTCAGACTTCACCCCATGTGACTTTTCCTTTTGCTACAAATAAATCACTCTTGTGAGTACGACTACATGCTGAGTCCTATGAATTCTCCTAGTGAATCACTGAACCTGGGGATTAGGGGACCAACATATGATTTTGGGGGAGTGAACACAAACATTCAGTCTATAACAATACCTGTTTATACTTCCTGAAATTTCCATCATAGGCATACATTATCTATTTTTAAAAATTTAAAGTAAATGCTTATTGAATAAATGCCCGTTCTAGACAGAATATTCTTATTGATAACTTGGTTGCTGCTGGTTCTCATTCATTCACTCTATTGACATTAGTATATTCATTCAACAAACACTAAGGC
Source organism: Eptesicus fuscus (assembly GCF_027574615.1). Lineage (NCBI taxonomy): Eukaryota > Metazoa > Chordata > Mammalia > Chiroptera > Vespertilionidae > Eptesicus > Eptesicus fuscus. The sequence continues at coordinate 92,951,232 of NC_072473.1, forward strand.
CTTACTATAAATAAGGAATCACTGAAAAAAATGATGAGTAAGACACTGCCACTGTCTTTAAGGAGTAAGAAATTCTTCAAAGGAGAGCGATGAGGAGGGAACAACTATTGATCATGTAAGGAGGAAAGTGGTAAATGCCATGAGCGGTATAGATAAAGCCCTATAGGGCTCTAGAGAAGGCCAAGTTTACTTGGACAGATGTGCCTGGAGTGACATTTATGGCATTTGTGCTACCATGGAAGTATAAGGTGACTTTGGACATGATAACAATGATGATGACAAAAAGGTACCAATGGGAGCCAGACTCAGACACTATATGTGGCCATCAGCAAATACCTCATTCTCTTCACCAGAGTATAGGAAGGGTGAAAAAAAAAGGAGACTGTTGAGAGGTGGGGCCACACTGTGAATGAGACAGAGGTTTGCATTTACACTGACAGTGAGGCAGGAACCACTGATGTTTAAGGGAATGAGACCATTAGAGCAGCATCCCGGAGAGATTAGTTTGACAGAAGGCATCTGTGGGGTGGATTAGAGAAGAGATAGAAATGAGGTAGGAAAAGGAGTTAAAGCACTATTCCAACAGCTTAGAAGAGGAAAGAGGAAAATCTGAACTAAGTCTGGGGAAGAATTCCCCAGATATTGTTAACAAAAAGGGAAATCTTCCAATGACTTTGATTTTGGAGGATGAGGAATAAGAGGAAGGGGGGAAAGGAGGAGATAGCATTAGAGAAACTGGGAGCAGGAGAGTAGGTTTGGGGGAAAGATGAGAGGCTAATTTAATCAAACATTTAAGTGTCAGCTGAAGTTATATAGCAGTTAAAGGGAAATGTAGGAGAAACCAAGATGGCAGGATAGCTAAACACCTGAACTTGCCGCATCGCACAACAACTTCAAAACTATAACTAAAAGACAAAACAGATATCGTCCAGAACCACAGGAAGGCCGGCTGAGTGGAAATTACACAACTAGAAGGAAAGAGAAAAGCACACTGAGGCTCAGAGGAGGTGCGGAGGTAAAGTGCAGAGGTACAAAGGCGTGCGCGCGTGGAAAGGGCTGGCAACTGAGTATGGGGCTGGCTTTTTCAATCGGGAGACACAAGCTCCCGACTGCTCTGAACTCCAGTCCCAGGTGAGACTTTGGGGACCCAGTCTCATACGGGGAGAAACTGGACTGTCTGGCATCAGGCGGAACTCAAGGGCGGCTTTCTCTCAGAGGTGCTTGCAGTGATTACGGAGGGACACTGAGACCCAGGGACCTCTTAGGGCAGGGCTGACAGGAAGCCACTGCTGTTTGCTCCACCCTGAGACCTGCCCCACCCAAGCTGTGCTCAGAGGCTTTTGCATATGAATGGCCTGGTCCTTTGAAATCTAACCTTACCTAACAAACTGCAGCTGAGTCAGAGAGACCCAGAACATCCAAAAGAAGGCCCAAGGCCCCACAGCAGCTTGCATTGCTTCACAGCTGGGCCTCATCTGGGCACCTCCAAAATCCAAACAAAGAAGAGGAATCTGCAGATCTCTCCATAGCTCCTGCTGGGTGGCCTCAGGCAGAGGCTAAATTAGCACCTCCTTGGAGATCCAAGAGCCAGTGTACCCAGGGGTCAGAGTGGGCCCATGCAGATTACATCTCCTCAGATTCATAAGGGACACACTCAGGGGGCAGACTCAGCAAGCACCAAAGCCCCACTGAAGCAATTCTTGCCCCATAAGGGTGTCTCCAGCACAGAAGTTCTCCCACTGTAGACACAGCTGATCCTCACAGCCAATTGGCCTGGAGGTCAATTTCTCCCAGTGATACCAACAACAATCAAGGCTTTAACTACAACAAGACTGTGCACACAGCCCACAAAGGGGTGCACCAAGAGTGTCCACCTCAGGTAACTGGGGAGGCTGAGCCACTGGGCCCTATAGGACACCTAGCACACAAAGCCACTCTATTAACATGGGGAAGCAGCCAAAATGCGGAGACAAAGAAACACGTCACAAATGAAAGAAATGGAGGAAAGCAAATTACTGGATATAGAGTTCAAAACCACGGTTATAAGGTTTTTCAAGAATTTTCTAGAAACCGCCGATAAATTTAGTGAGACCCTCGAGGATATGAAAAAGTCCAACTAGAAATTAAATAGACTGACTGAAATAAGGAATAATATACAGGAATCCAACAGCAGACTAGAGGATCACAAGAATCAAATCAAAGATTTGAAATACAAAGAAGCAAAAAACACCCAACCAGAAAAGCAAAAAGCAAAAAGAATCCAAAAATATGAAGACAGTGTAAGGAGCCTCTGGGACAACTTCAAGCATACTAACATCAGAATTATGGGGGTGCCAGAAGAAGAGAGCAAGATACTGAAAACCTATTTGAAGAAATAGTGACAGAAAACTTCCCCCACCTGGTGAAAGAAATAGACTTACAAGTCCAGGAAGCACAGAGAACCCCAAACAAAAGGGATCCAAAGAGAACCACACCAAGACACATCATAATTAAAATGCCAAGTGCAAAAGACAAAGAGAGAATATTAAAAGCAGCAAGAGAAAAACAGTTACCTACAAGGGAGCACCTATACGACTGTCAGCTGATTTCTCAACAGAAACTATGCAGGCCAGATGGGAGTAGCAAGAAATATTCAAAGTGATGAATAGCAGGAACCTACAACCAAGATTACTCTACCTAGCAAAGCTATCATTTAGAATGGAAGGTCAGATAAAGAGCTTCACAGATAAGAAAAAGCTAAAGGAGTTCATTACCACCAAACCAGTATTATATGAAATGCTGAAAGGTATTATTTAAGAAGAGGAAGAAGAAGTAAAGGGTAAAGATAAAAATTATGAACAACAAATATGTATCTATCAACAAGTGAATCTAAAAATCAAGTGAATAAAATATCTGATGAACAGAATAAACTGGTGAATATAATAGAATCAGGGGCATAGAAAGGGAGTAGACTGACAATCTTCTGGGAGAAAGGGGTGTGGGGGGTGCGGGAAGATACTGGACAAAAATCATACACCTATGGATGAGGACAGTGGGGGGGGGGGGCGGATAAGGGCAGATGGTGGGGTGGGAACCGGGTGGAGGAGAACTATGGGGGGAAAAAGAGGAACAACTGTAATAATTTGAACAATAAAGATTTATTTAAAAAAGGGAAATGTAAAGTTATGAATTGGAAAGTCATACTCAGAAGGCAATGCTGAGAGACAGGAAAATGAGAAAGATTGCCAAGGGGTATATAGGACAAGAAGGAGGGGAAGAATGGACTTTTATAGAAAACCCACAGAGAGCAGAAGGAAGCAAAGGAATTTAAAAAACTGTGGTACATCTACACAACGGAATACTACACTGTGATAAAAAAGAAAGAACTCTTACCATTTGCAACAGCATGGATGGAACTGGAGAGCATTATGCTAAGCAAAATAAGCCAGTCAGAGAAAGATAAATATCACATGATCTCACTCATTTATGGAATATAATGAACAACATAAACTAGTGAACAAAAACAGATCCAGAAATAGAGAAGCATCAATCAGACCGTCAAACCTCAGAGGGAAGGTAGGGGAGGGTGCGGGTAAGGGGAAGAGATCAACCAAAGGACTTGTATGCATGCATATAAGCCTAACCAATGGACACAGATACCAGGGGGGTGAGGGTATGAGTTGGGGGGTGGGCGGTAATGGGGGGGATAAGGACACATATGTAATACCTTAATTAATAAAAAAATTAAAAAAGAAGAAAAGAAACTAGAGATGTAGGTGGGCCAGGAGACTCAGGTGTCAGAAGCCACAGGGAGAGGTGTCTAGAAGCATGATGGTCTAGATACCCTAACTGAGACTTCTGCTGAAAACATCTAAAAATGCTGGATAAAACAGAAACTTTTTTTTTTTTAATAAAACGCACTAATGAGCTGGCTAGGGAGGAATAAATACTCAGAAGCCAAGCACTTACTACAAACAGGAATGCAGAGAGCAAGAGAAGCGCATTGGCTTTTACCTTTCAGAAGAGTGGGAGGGCGAAAAGTGGGACAATGAGTTCTGAAGTGAGTGGCTGCTGAGGATTTGTAGGCAAGCAGTAAACGTCCTGCTTCTGAACTTGGATGGCAATGTAGGGGGTGGCCCAGCTGGGACCACTGTTCCAGGAGGTGGGGGAGTGGGGAGAGAAACTGAGCACATCCAAAGGCTGGGCAGGAGAGGACAGTGAGGAAAGAGATGAAAAGAAGAGGGCCAAGTCTGGCAGGAGACAGGAAGGGAAGAGATTTAGTAGTATGATTAGACCCTCAATTAGCCAAGATTACTGTTTATTCAAGAAGAAAATGTCCTGGCTATAATAAAAATAGAGAACTAAGACATACTTCACTCCCAAGGCTACATCTAGGCTAAAAATCAGTTCTCTCTCTGTGTGTGTGTGTGTGTGTGTGTGTGTGTGTGTATGCAATGTTACTTTTTATTTCAATTCCCACCTGAAAAATAAACTATTTACTTTTATCTATTAATTCTGTAATTGGCCTAGAAAGTAAGAATCCACTACATTTTAGTCTGATTTGAAATCTCAAAGCAATTTGTAAAAATGTCCCCATTTCTGAACTAAAAAGTGAGGTCAAAGGGAAAAGTACCCTGTGTTCTCTATTCTCTATTTGTGGGATCACTTATCTCTATCATTCAAATGATCCAAAAAGATGCACTCCCCGTAACACACTTTAGAAAGTTTTATGTGATTATTTTTACAAGCAATCACAAGTGGGATAGATCAAGAGAAGACAAAAGATAGAAATGGTACAGTACTTAAGCCATACGACAGGGTTTGATGTGGCTCACCAATGCTAGGCCAAAAGAAATAAACAGCAAAGACTATGAAAACCAAAGGCAGCAGCAACTACCACCTGCAAATGCAGATGGGCCCTAATCTCAAAGATGTTGCTGTTTCGAAGATCTGCTATCAACCTCTGCACACACTCAAAAAGCACTACGCCACTAGCCATGGAAGGCTGCTAGTCTCCATAGAATAGGTCTTGTAACCCAGCTGCTTCTCTCTAGAAATCAGAGCCAGAGAGGAGTCTTCTCTCCTGTGCCAATTCTATTGCTCACACTAAGGTCAAATTCACACATACACACCTCAAAAAACTTTGCAACTATATGACTGCTCATAGAATAACAACAAGTAGGAAACAGTGTGATGCCAAGAGCTTAATCTAGAATGGCACAGAAAAGTGGGAAGTGCAGAAACACAAACTCAATGAGCCGTGTTACCCTAAAAGCAGTAGGCCTGTGTAGGATCAAAGTGGACATTTAAAAAAATGAAAAACTATTTCTGAAGGATTCTGTTTATTACATATTACTGCTGCCCATGTTTCACATTTGTAGTTAAAATGTTTTCTGGATTTAATACTCTGAAATTTAAGACTTTTAATAAATCCTTTATCAAGGTACAGCCAATGATCCTATATAATAAGAGGCTAATATGCAAATAGACTGAACGGCAGAATGACCAGTCACTATGACGCACACTAACCACCAGGAGGAAGATGCTCAATGCAGGAGCTGCCCCCTGGTGGTCAGTGCGCTCCCACAGGGGGAGCGCTGATGGGCCAGAAGCCAGGTTCATGGCTGGTAAGCACAGTGGTGATGGCAGGAGCCTCTCCCGCCTCCACAGCAGCGCTAAGGATGTCCCACGGGGAGCAGGCCTAAACCGTCAGTCGGACATCCCCGAGGGCTCCTGGACTGTGAGAGGGTGCAGGCTGGACTGAGGGACTCCCCCTTCCCCAAGTGCATGAATTTCATGCACTGGGCCTCTAGTTTGTTAATAAAAATACTTATCTTTAGCTATATAGAATCTTTCTTTTAAAGGGCTTCAAGTATCTCACATATGATCATAATTACTTTATTAATATTCTTGGAAAAAAGTGTGTTGGGGCCCTGGCCGATGTGGCTCAGTTGGTTGAGCATCGTCCTGTGCACTGAGAGGTTGCTTGTCAGGGAACATGTCCAGGTTGCAGGCTCGATCCCTGGTTGGGGGGTATGCAGGAGGTAGCTGATCAATGTTTCACTCTCACATTGATGTATCTCTCTAAAAATCACTTGCAAAAAATTTTTTTAGTAAGTGTGTTGGGGTAATTATCCTTTATTCTTTGTACCCTCTGGGAAAATGGTGTGCCAATAACAGAACAGCTGACATTTACGGGACACTTACTGCATGCCAGGCACTGTTGTAAGCATTTTACATTTAATCCTCACAAAACCCCTATGGGGTTGAGACTGTTATCCCCATTACAGACGAGAACACTAAAGCACATAAATATTATGTGACTTTCAACATCACCAAGTATGTAAATGACTGAGCCAAATTCAGACACAGGCTGCTGGACTACATGGCATATGTTCAGAACCACACACAAAAAGGGCTCTGCAGACAGGTCACCTCACTGGGCCTCTCTTATCAGTAGCTGCTGAGAGCCTGGCAGCCGGGTCTCAGGTTCCATTTCTTCTAGCCCTACACTTCCTTTATGTGAGTCTCTGTCCCATGAGTTCAGTCATAAATACAAGCCCTGTACCTAGACAAAATTCAAGAAATTCCATGCATGCCTATAGCTGTAAAAATCAATTTAAGTGATTTTATTAATGCCTAAATTAACTTAAAGTACATTTTATTCTACACATTCTACCATTAGCTAAAACTGCTTTTCAAAATTTCTAGAATATGATTGAGAGCCATGCACTTTACGCCATGACCCAGACATACATATACACAGATAGCTGACAGAAACATTTCAAGAAACCATATTTATCCATATTATGTATTATGCTCCTAGTATTTTCTCTTCTATTCCATTTAAAATGCTGGTTTCAATCTAGTAAATTAACTTCATAATTCAATAATAGGTTGGGATTTGCAGTTTTTTTTAAAAAAACTCATTCAATATTTATATTACCTTTGACTGAGTAAAAAATGAGCAAACAATCCTATATAATAAAAGCCTAATATGCAAAACGTCCCCTCAGGCAGTCATTCAACCAGGAGTTTGACCGGGAAACTGGGAGTTCAACCGCTCACTATGATGTGCACTGACCACCAGGGGGCAGCAACCAACCTCCCACAGCACCTGGGCAGGGAGCTGCGGCCTCTTGCCAGCTACCTGGGGGCAGGGGTAATGGGGACAGAGGTGTGGTGAGAATGTGGGGTGTCTGCCGAGCTTGCTCTAACTCCGCCTGCTACCCTTCCCTGGAATGCCAGGGCTCGCACATCAGGGGAACCCCCCCGCCCCGCCCCCGCACGCATGCAGCCTTTTCTGGGTGAGCTGGGCAGCAGGCACTGGGACCGCAGGGGCTAGTTGGGCTCCCCGTGGGTTTGCGCAGGAGCTGGTCTGTGAGGCCAGCCAGGAGAGAGCACGCTGCCTGCCCAGCTTCCATGCAGCGCTGCTGGGCGGCCCAGGGGCCCACTCTGTATCCTGGCCTGCGGTGTCTGGCCACGCTCACCACATCTACACGTGGGGACTCGGGCACAGTGACTCAGGTGGAGGGGAGCACGGGGGAGCCCGGGGGCCCAGGGGCTTCCCAGGGCCCAGAGGTCAGCTGGGATCTGCCCTTCCACACTAGACGCCTGCAATTCAATCGTTGTCCAGGCCTAGAGACCGCACCCATGCACTAATTTCATGCACCAGGCCTCTAGTAAATCAATAAAGGAGAAACTCTGGCATTGAACATACCACCCCAATCAGACTTTTATTTTTCTGTAGCACTATCAGGCTGTGTTCCTACATACCCAATTTCTGCTCCTACCATTAAAAAAAATTACCATAGTATCAGAAGCATTTCTTATCATACAAATTTACCCAGAACTAGTATTGAGTTACAATGCATCTTAAAAAGCAAAGCCAAAATAAAACAAGAAAATACATTCTTTAGCTGCAATAGAAAATGTTATCTAAACAATTTTCACGTCTTACTGGATTGACATAATACAAAAACAATCAAGTTAATGGTCTGGGGTCGATTCTGTGTGGCTAAGCTGCTCAAGTTAAATTAAAAGTTTAAATCCCAACATGAATACATTTAGTGGTGAAAATACTAATGGGGCAGGAGGCCAGAGAGAGCCAAAGGAGTGGTCTGAAAGAAAAAAGCCCACTCAGACACTACTCACCCCACGGCTGGATTTGGAACCCACCTCTTTTGGCCTCCAGATACTGTTGCATACATACAATAGCAAGTTCACTTCTGACTTCAAATAGCAATAAAAGTCACTGAGATAATCTGCAGCTGATTGAACAGTTTCAATGATATCAACAAAGTGATATTTTTTCAAGCAGGGCCTTTTGTATTGTTCAATGCAATCAGGCTTAGATTACACTTCCAGGAAATCCCTTTTTGGCAAACTCTCGCATTCCCCACTGTGGCAGTTTGGAAACTTTCCTTTCCCTCCTGTCTCAGAGGAACAATTGTCCCTTCTTTCCAAAACTGCCCTACAAACTGGGCTTAATCCCATCCCCCTCTGCCTTCCCCAGGATACAGCTCAAGAAAGGATCCCTTCTCTCTGTTGCCTTAAAAAGATGTGTCCACAAATACATTCATTCACCTCTCTCAGACTCTAAGGAAAACACCTTTCCTCAACCTGGCTGCTACCATTACTTTTAAAAAAACTATCTACTCTCTATTTATTTATTTATTTATTTTTAAAATTTTATTTTTTATTTATTTCAGAGAGGAAGGTGGAGAGAGAGACAGAAACATCAATGAGAGAGAATCATCGATCAGCTGCCTCCTGCACACCCCACACTGGGATCAAGCTCACAACCCGGGCATGTGCCTTGACCGGGAATCGAACCATGACCTCCTGGTTCATAAGTTGATGCTCAATCACTAAGCCATGCCAGCTGGGCCATACTCTCTCTTTAAACCCCTACAAACTGTCTTCTGTCTCCTCCACTCAGATCATTTTCCTGGATTCAAAAAAGTCCAACAAATGTATGCCAGGCACTGTACTAGGCACTGGGGATACAAAGAAAGAAAGGTCCCAATCTCAAGCAGTTCAGTTAAGGAATCTGGTCCCCAGAGAGCTTGCAATCATAAAATCTGAAGGACTCTTCCTGATCCTCTCCTCTCCTTGACCCTCCACAGCATCTCACACCCATGATCATCATCTTAAACTTCACTCTGTCTTTGACTCTTTGCAGCTTGTAGGGAGTGAAGGTTGGAAAGGAGCCAGCAAAGTGAATGCGAATGGTTAGAGAGATGAGAGAAGAACCTGCAGGGTGGGGTCTAGATCAGCGGTCGCCAATCTTTCAGACCTCATGGACCACCAGTGGTCCGGACCACTGGTTGGCGACCACTGGTCTAGATAAAAATTTTCAGATGGGCAGTGAAATGAGAAACAACACTGAGAATTTGCACACAGATATCATCTTCAGACCACCAGTGTCCTAGTTCAACACTGTGGACCTCTTGCTTGGCCCTCTGACTTCCCTTCCTGACTTCAGGAGCTCTCTTCTCTATTTATTCTTCATGACGTTGTATTCAGTTCTAATATTTATCTGAAAACCTTCAGTGGTCTCTGCTACTTCCCAAAGTACAAACTCCTTATTCTACCAAGGATATCCACTAGATGACCTCAGATTTTCCCCTCTTCCCCACTCTACAGCCAAACGTCACTCAAACACTTTGCAACACTTCTAGCGTTCCCTCTGCTACATCAAGAGTCAGGGGATTACCTCTGCTTTAAATTCTACTTCTCCCACCATCCTCACCCACTGAAAGTGATAACCATCCTTCAAGGCCCAACCCAAATGCCTGTCAATTCCATGTAGTCTTTTTCAATCTGGATTGGATATGCTGTCTTCATCCTGAAACTTCTCAATGGACTTCCTCTGCATTTCTCTTACAGCACCAAATGTACACTGTCCTATATTGAGGCCATACATGCTTGTCATATCACTTCTGTCACATCCCTAAATGGTACTAGGTATCATTCATCCTATAGTACATTCATCCTCACCTGGCATCATTGCTCCCCAACACTACCCAAAACAGTACTTTGAAATGAACTTGATTTGTGAAAGTTACACATGTTGACTTTAATAGCAGGGTCTGATATTCCAAAAGCCATGTCAGTAGCTGGTCTGTTTTTATTTGTACTTTGTATTATTTTGGTGTCCAGTCTAACTTTTTAAAAATGAATTTTAGTGGTTAGAACTCAGAGAAATTAATTTCCCAAAATTTTGAATGAGCAATTCAGTTCACATTTTCTCCAGTTTTCACTTTATTAACTTCCTAAAGGAAGTAGATTCCTGGAACAAATTTTAAAAAAGGCAAAGTATCAGGACTTGAGAAATCAAACTCTCTGTGAACCATTCCAATAACAGCAACATCCAGAAATCCATCCAATTTTTTCCCTATAATAGACTTCCCCTTCATTTTCTATTAAACCCAAGATTAATAAAAAAAATCCATCATACACCTCCCATGCAGAAGTCATCATGCTGATTAGAGAAATAAAAAAAAGGCTGATCCCTGCCTTGATAAGCTCACAGTATAGCAAGGAGGATGGGCAATTACTACATAATTATTATATAAGGCAAACTGAGATTAAGTGCTGTGATAGATTAAGTGCTGTGATAAACCTGCCAAGTTTAACAAGTGAGATGGTGAGATTAACTCCCATCAGGTGAATGCACATGACTTGGAAAAAGGACCTGGGATTGAGCAAGATGTTGGAGGGTGGGCTTTAAAGAGACAAGAGGACTGCAGGAGAAGAGGATAGAAAACCAAAGGTTCCAAGTCCAGAAAGTTCTATGTATGCCAGAAGAGTATAGTGTGGTCCCATGTAGTTGGAGTGCAGGTATAAGCTATGGGAAGTCACTGAGAAGTTTGTTTTGTGGAGAGTTGGACACAGAGTGACATGATCAAAACTGGCAGCATTGCCAGGCCAGCATAGCTCAGTGATTGAGCACAAGGCTATGAGCAAGGAGGCCATGGTTCGATTCCCGGTCAGGACACATGCCCAGGTTGCAGGCTCGATCCCCAGTGTGGGGAAGCCAATCAATGATTCTCTCTCATCATTTATGTTTCTATTTCTCTCTCCCTCTCCCTTCCTCTCTGAAATCAATAATAAAAATATGTGTTTTTTTTTAAAAAACTGGCAGCATTGTAGAAGATAAGTTGAAAGGAGAAGAAACTAAAAGAAGGAAAGCCTGTTGGGAAGCATGACATAAATTAGGAAGCATAAGTAGAAATGTATAAAAAATATTTGAGAGTTACTAATAAGTAGAACCTATAGGGATTTGGAACTGATGTGGGTATGAGAGGCAAGACAGGGGAAGAATAGAAAAGTTGACTTCAAGTTCTCGAACCTGAACAACTGAGAATCATCCAAATTGAGGGACATGTAGGATCAAAAGGTCTAGCGAACTGCAAAAAGGATAGGGAGGTGACGAACTTGTGATCCTCATGGACTTCCAAAGAAAGATGCTTGAGAGTTAGGCTTGTTAGATTCACTCAAGGCCAATGTCAGGGCTAGATTTAGAAATCACCCATACAGCTCTGGTAGCTTAAGCTATGAGACACTAAATGAAACCATTAAGGCAAAGAAAGTAACATGAGAAGAGGGTTGACAGGGGACCACTGATGAGATTTTTACTTTTAAGGAAAAGATAGAAGCAGTGGATACTGGGAAGGAGTAGTAAAGATGGTAGAGGAACACAGAAATCAAAACTTGCAAGAGGGTGGTCAAAATGGTTGAATGCCTGGGGGAGAGAAAACAGAATTAAGACTGAAGTGAGGTACTATATTTGGCCAGTAAAAGGCCATGAGTTCCAAGTAGGTACCTCCAATAAAGCTGGACACTGCAATGGGTTGGAGGAATGAATGAACTGGAAATAAAGACAGACTACTCTTTCCAGAAGACTAAATTGAAGTGAGAGATGGGACAGTAGTTTAGGGGAAAGCTGGCCCAATACTTGACATTTGAAGAGGAGTAAACCCTAAAAGAGGCAGAAGATGCCAGAAAAAGTGGGTGAATAATAGAGCAGGATCTTATAGATGGGCTGGGGCCTCAGTTTCTTTAAACTTATGTGAGCCATTCTTTAAATTTCTGATAATTTAGGGCCAGATATATAAAACCCAGAACACTTTCCCTAACTGAATTTTCATGGATTAGACTTATATTCTCACCTTCATAATAATTTCAAATATGTGGTTCCATAAAACTTTTTTATCCTAATAGTTAAAAATATTTAATATTGAAATATCTTTTAAATCACATATTTAATAAAAAACTGAGAAAAGGCTGAAAATGTATTGAACTCTGTGATATCACTGCATTTGTTTTAAGCATTACATTTGAATCTATAATCAAAACATGACTCATGATGAGTACTTCATATCCTTCTAAATTCCTACAGTCTTTGTGTAATTGTCCTTTTTAATCAACCATGAATTTCCTTTGACTGAAACAACTGCTGATGAAATCTGGGAAGAGAGAAGCCTTTTTCTCACTAGAAAAAAACATGACACATTTATTGCAAATAAATTCATTAACTAGAAGCCATAGGAAGAAGAGCTACATTACAAAGTAGCTCTTCTATTTAATGATCTCTTTCATTACATTCAGTCTAGCTGACAACATATTGATCACATATATATGTGTGTGTGTGTGTGTATTTCATTTTTAAAAAATTATTTCCTTGTTTACCCCTTAGAAGGTGTTTGCCTCCAAGTTTGTTTAGCACCAAGCAAAAGAGGAGAAAGGTAAGAATATGCAAGCAAAGAATGACACACACAAAAAAAGAAAAGAAACAGCAAGACCAAGGCAGAATACAAAATTGTTTTAAGGGCAAGATACATGGGAAACATTATTTCAATCATGTGTTAAAACAAAATTAGATTATTCAGTTTAGTGAATAGAAAGGAAAAGTTCTAGGTATACACATCCTGAATCTTGTTTTAGACAAAGTCATAGATTATAAGTAAACACACACATAAGTCTGTCCTGCCAAATATACACTAAATGCTATCAAATGACATTTAAAGTGCCACTCCTTAAAAAGAAAGTCTGCACTGAACTATTGTCTGTGTCCATGGGGTATGCATATCGTTCTTTAGCTAATCACGTCACCTTCCTTATCCAGTCATCCCCACAGGGGGACAACTGCAATTATGTCAACTTTAAATATTTTTAATTTAAAAAAAAAGAGCCTGCCTTACTCAGCAACTGCCTGCATTACCTGTACAATGTATCTGAATTTTAGAAGTGGGTTTTCTTAAATGACATGTAGTCTCAGAGGACTTGTTCCCATTTATAACTGGTGCCACCAAAGCCTGACATGCATCCATTCTTAGCTCCCAAGTTGAGGAAAAAGACCTTTGGGATGTGACTTCACAGTGTGGCATATCACATGGCCACCATGGCCCACTTCACAGCTTCATGCCTGTTACAGAGGGCTGGCCAAGACCCAGAGCATGCTCAGGGATGGGAGAGAATAAATTGCTCCAGGTCAAGCTCCCAGGCTCACTCAGAGTTCTAATCCACCTCCAGGCCCACAATGCAGTCACCTGGGATGAACCATCCCGCACAGGCCATCTACCTCTGGGAATCGTTCAATCATGTTTAAGAAATACCCTCACATACACATCACATGGGGAAGTGCAGCACAGATAGTATATGAAAGAGGAGACACCCAAGAACCTTTTGACGCTGAGAACCCTGGAATTTACCAGACTATGGGCCAGAGGAAAGGCGTGTCTCGTGAGGATCTCAAACATATCTCTTCTGCTGTGGCCTTCTTGTTTCAGTGCGAACCTTAGGTTTCTCATGTCCTACGGGGCAGGAAATTTGACATATCAGAGTTCAAATAAAGCCATATTTGTTAGCTAAAAATCTTGTATTCAACTAAGGAGTAGAAGATTCACTTACCTGAAAGGGTAATTTATCTAGATTACAAAGAAAATTACTTTGCTTTGTATGATATTTTGAAATATCTAGTTTAAGAACCCCAGAAAATATTCCCATTGTAATCATGAATGTAAAATCAAAGCAACTAGTGCTAAAGAGAAGACAGAGCTAAAATTCATTTTATAAAAAAACACATCAAACCTTGCCTTGCATATCATTTACTGTGTCTGTCTACTTTAACTGGTTTCTGGGATATTTTTAAATATAAAACTGTATTTTATTCATAGAACTTTTCAAATGTATGTTTGCTATCAAATATAATCTCAAAATTGTCAAACATGTCATTTAAATACAGAAGCTCTTTCCCTCACTCTTTATGTTTTTAAAGTCTTATTTTTAAAAATTAGGAAATGATTGGCATTTTAAACTCTCATACAAGTAATGTGATACATTTTTGCTATACAATTTTACTTTTATAGAGTTCTATATAACCACAGAGTTCTATGTTGCCCCATATTAGCAGTGACTATACTTCCAGGAACTAAAAATTAATGATCAAACCATATTTTAAGGATAGTTTCTATTACATATCTCTTTAATAAGCAGGAAAACCTTCCTTTAAACCAAATCTAAACAGAATAAGCTCCCATAAGTATCAATTTATATTATACAGTAAAATAACATTCTATCTTATTTTTAAAGCTGGAGTTTTTAGGTTGTCTTTTAAACCAATCATGGCACTAAGAATATTCTATTGTATCCTGCATGCACTTTCAACCAGAAATAGGCACTATGCTGGACTCTGGGGATACAGATACGCATGAATGAGACAGATCCAGTCCCTGCCCTTTTGGATGTCACCAGTTTCATATTTTTCAAAGTGTTTTTAATTTATTATCTCAAGAGCACTTTTAAAGCTTCCTAAGTCTTCAATGTGAAGGACCAGCAAAGGCCTTGCCATATATAATCCAACATGTGAATGACAGCAAAGGAAGTGTTAAGAACCAGACTCTAAGACCTCTAATGAATGACCCACGATAGATTATTCTGTACACAGATAGCATCTATTGGGCCTTGGCAGCTCCAGGATTCTGTGCTTTCGTTTTTAAAAACATGTAACTGAATAAAATCCAAAAACTGATTCACAACATATCCCAAGAAAACAGTAACATTAGTTGTTGGCTCATTATGCCAAACACTAGTTAAGCAGAAGGAAAATCTCATTTCAATAAGATATGCTTTTAAAGAGCATGCCATGAGATATAAGAATATCATAAGAAGTCTCAGGGCTCAAAGAGCTGTGAGGAACTTTCTTCCTAACAGCCTTGGGTCAGAGGATAACTGGGCAGCATCATTCTCTTAACCACTCAGCAAGAAATTAGACCAATATTTATTCTGATCTATCAGTGATTCCAGCAACTACTTTCAATGTGCCAAAGCAAAAGTGATTCAAGCGACTTACTTTTGCCATCTGATGCAGATGTAATTAAAGGACAGGAAGAATTACTACCTCATCTTGCCAACAAGAAAACTGAAGTGGAAAAGGCAAATAACTAACAGAAGGCAGATCACCACATTTGTAAGAGAAATATGGGCATATACTGTTAAGTTCCAGTTGGTCTCCTTTAGAGTCTGCCTCATTAGGGAAGCACACCTGGGAAAGAGCCTTGCGGCGTAAGAATGTGGTAGTCTGACCCTCAGCCTCTTTAACAACTGGGTCACATGGGGATGCAATAAGCCTCATTATAATAAATGAGTGGAAGTAAACACATCCTTTTGGCAGCAACACCGAAGGGCTGATCTATTGAGGTGTCATTTCTAGAATGCATCTAAAGAAATAACACCATCACTGCTGACTTCAAAATAGCACATCGTCTTTAAACTGAGTAAATGAGAATGAGGTGTGCAAGAAGACAGAAGGCTTTTTGGTGATATAGTTTGGCTTTGTGTGTTTTTTTAAGGCTCCAAGTTGTTAGCAGGGGCTACACAACCTGGGGGGTGGTCATAATTCACATATTCAGAGCCATCTTTTCTTCTGTTGCTAAACAACATCCATTGGGACGTATATCTACCATGTGAAAGCTGTTACACGCAAACAGAAATCCCCATGTTCAGAGCTGGTAAAACCAAATATGTAGGGGTTGTGACTACTTGCTTCAGTAGAGAAACACAGTTGTATGATGGTTACTGACAACAGATGTCAGCTGGCCTATGACAAGCAGGAGGGTGAGTTTTTATCCCACTGCTGCAGATCCCCTTTAATAACTTCAGGTCTTACTGCGAAAATGGAACTTGATTCTCATGGCATTGGTGTTTCCAGGAAGATAACTGAGTTAAAAGGTTGTGCTACAACATTGTTCTTGGCCACTGTCTTTGAGCTTAATTCTAATTCCAAGAAATATAGGGTATGCCCCCCAAAATGTGTACATACTACTTTAACAGCTGATAACTCATTTAATAAATAGAATATTAATAAACATTGACTATATAATCATTCAAAGTATATGTGTAACACTTGAGAATTATGCCTGGTGAAGTGTTCCCAGACTTTTGTTCTTACAATAAACATTCAAAGGGTAAGAATGTGCTTTCTCTTATTAATTTTGGGTTATTAATAGTCAATACAAGTTTTTCCTATTGATAAGGCAACAAATAGGATTTGTTAAACATTCTATTAGAATAAAAGTCATTTCAAAATCATCAAAATAGCAATTCCATTTCCCTTGAGTACTATAGTATAACACTACTCCCATGGATCCTTTTACAAAAAATGCAAAAATTTTCCTTAAAAGTAAATCCCTATAGTTCTAGGCCTCAAAGGGTATGTATCTGGGATCATAGATGAGGCATTAAAACAAAAACAAGAAAGACAAAGTGGGGAGTGATGGAGAATTTTAGTTCAAGTATAAAAATGCCATAATTCTTTGTTTCTGATAGGCTGTACTAGTTTTCATCTTTTATAAATCAAAGACAAAAAACTCTATTGTGTTCATAATCCAAACCAAACTGTGGGAGATTCATTTTAAGAAGCCACAGTGAATGAGACTAAGAAAAGGAGACTTAGGTTTTCATTCTGGCTCTTCCACCAGCTCCTTAGACAACCCTAGGTAAGTAATTCCACAGCAGGGGCCTCATTTCCGCATCCATAGAATAAAGGACTTGGACTTCTCAGGAGTCACCAAACTTCAGCCCAGGTGAGTCTTTGTATGGTCTTCAAGCTAAGAATGCTTTTTATATTTTAAAAGGGTTAAAATCAAAACACAGAGGTGTACATATGATGGAGATCCTATTGGCCCACAAAGCCTAAAAGTAGGATTTGGGGTAGAACCCAAAGATCAACATTTTTAAAGTGGTTTTTCAGGTTACCCTGATGCATATCTAGGTGTAAGATCCACTGGGGCAGATGGTGTCCAAAAACCTTCTAGCTCCTTCTAGGATTGGGCATTCTTCTACAAAGTGTGGTCTTCTGAAACAAGTTTCTTGCCAAAGAGTTTATTTTGTTCTTTGCAAAATGATTATCTCACTATATTTGGATCCCAACTTTGCCATTTGTTGGGTAATCTTAGCTAAGTTACCAAAATCTTATCCTTAGGTTCCCCATCTATAAAATGGGGACACCACTGTCTATCTCAGAGGTTTGCCGTGAGGATTGAATGCAAACCACCTAGCATGAGTTTGGAGTGACATGGATGCTCAATAGAAGATTACTATTATAACTGATTAAATTTTATTATCATTAAATCTTGGCCACTAACCATGCCAAAACAAAATGTTAGGCTACTACCTTTCAAAACTATGTATGAAAAAGTTAGAGCCGTTGTTAGAACATATCCTGTTAACAGAGAGCAAAATCTCTTGTATTTTTCCCTTCTTTCATAGTGTGAAGGTATATAGCTGGTAGAACATCACATGAAGGGACACTAGGAACAGACCTGGACAAAACTGAAAAGTGTGAAATTTTACTTATAAAGTTTCTTCCTACTCAGTCAAGCTAACAAAATGACCAGTTCAAGTCATCACACTTGGTGGCAACAGCAGGTCACTTTTATAGGACTACTAGAGGCCCAGTGCATGATTGAATCATGCACGTGTAGGGTCCCCTACACGATTTCGCTTTTGATCACGGGGGAGCTGGGTGCCTGTCCGCTGGTGCACCAGGCCTTTCAGAAGCCTCCAGTGCAGCAGAGGCTTCTGAAAGGCCTGGTGCCTGAGCGGACAGGCACCCAGCTCCCACGCTTTTGATGGTCCGCGGCGGGACATGAGCTCGCTGCCCCAGAGGCCCCTTCTGTGCAGCAGCACAGCCATGGCGCAGATGCTGAGCTCGAGCTCCCGCTGGCAACGCAAACTCAGCATCCCGCCGGCCCAATCGGCCACCCCGGCCACCCTGAGTCCCGCCCCCCCGCGCCTCCTGGCCAATCGCGGGCATAACGAAGGTATGGTCAATTTGCATATTTGTCTATTATTAGGTAGGATTCCCCCAGTTGGTTTTGGAAAAGAAGAACAACGGTCTCTGATTTTTTTTAACCCACATTAAGTTTTACTTATCATTCAACACTAATGTGCCTTTTTTTCACGTAAGAAAGTATTGTATCTCTTACTTTACAAGTAATATCTAGACCATAGGAATTTTCTCCTCTACTTGTGGCGCCTCCCATTTTTTCAATTCTTGAGATCACTCCCAAAGGAACATCAAGTATTAGAGCAGAATCCTGTAACGGACAAAAAGATAAACGTCAATATTTCTGTCAGTTTAATTAAAACATAAGTATAATAAAAAACAAATTTAAAACACCCATTTTTTTATAAATAAAAGTATGATATAGACTATGCATGAAAGAGCAAGCATTAAAATAATCAGGGCTACAACCAAAATGCATCCCCCAAATGTGCCATTCTGCATTGCCTCCACAATGAAGATTAAACTCCTAGGTATACAATTCAAGGGCCCATGATGCTGTTTCCAGCCTGTCTTTGCAGGCTTCTATCCCATGTCATTCTGTGCACCAACTAAAGTGAACATCTTTACTGTTCTTCAAATATTTCATCTACAATCAGGCCTATGTACTCTGTGCATGGTGTTCCCTTTGCCTAGGACCGTGGTCGGCAAACTGCGGCTTGCGAGCCACATGCGGCTCTTTGGCCCCTTGAGGGTGGCTCTTCCACAAAATACCACGGCCTGGGTGAGTCTATTTTGAAGAAGTGGTGTTAGAAGAAGTTTAAGTTTAAAAAATTTGGCTCTCAAAAGAAACTTCAATCATTGTACTGTTGATATTTGGCTCTGTTGACTAATGAGTTTGCCGACCACTGATCTATCTTTTCCAACTACCAAAATTCTTCCCGTGGCTTCAATCTAAGCTCAGCATGCATCACCTCTCATGAAGTCTTCCTTTCTAATTAGATCACATACTATTGACCACTTCCTACTCTGAAGTTCTACAACATTTGATTTAGACTGCTGTTACACCACTTGCTTCACTCTATCTTGTTAGCATGAACTTCAATGTCTGTTTCCCCCCACTAGAAAACAAACACCTAGAAGACGTGCCTATCTTAGGCATGAGTGCATTTCCCAAAGTGGAAGGGCCTGAATGTATAGCAATGCTTCTCCATCATTTCTTATCCAATGCTGGCTGCAAAGGTTCCATAAGACTGCTGGCATGATAAAATCAAGTTAGCGAAGTCATTCTACAATCCTTGCAACAAGGTAACAGCAGCTACCGTATACAGAATTCCTTGTCTGTGCAGATACTGCAACAGGGGCTTGACATGCATCATCTCATTTTATCCTCACAACCATTCTGGATGTAGGTGAAGTATCCTATTCCTGGATGTGGCAATCAAAGCTTTAAAAATCTTCAGTAACTTGCTTAGAAAATCTCAGCCCTTGAGGAAGGGTTGAGATTCAAGATGAGGTCTCGGAACACACATCAAAGGAGCCATAAAAATGGTCCTACACTTTGACTCCACAACTGCACTTCTAAGAACTTATATTACAGCTATGGCACACCAGAAGGAAAAGCTGTATGCATAAAGATGCTCAAGGGAGCCAGAGGTGAACATCAGGGTGTAGAAAATTACATTTATTCAACTCAATTGAATTAGCATGCAGCTACTAAAATAATTATGTACATGGAAAAAAGAAGTTTAAATAGAAAAAAGAAGCATACAAAATACACTGTGACTACAACAATGTAAAATACATATTCATATGTAGAAAGATGGGAAGGGCTTCACAATTTTTAAAATCTAATATTTTCTTTAATGCTGTGTTAGATGACTTTGATAATAAAAAAATTTAAAGGTGCTTATTAAATTTTTGTTTTTTAAAAGATGTCTTTTGAGGGGTACAAATAAAAATTAAGTTTTTTCTCTTACTTTAAATGATTCTCCTTAAAACACAAAATAAAAAATTAAGCATTTCTTCATAAAATATAGTTCATGGGTATTCCAGACATTGAAAAAGAATAAGACTGTGATGCATTCATGCTATGGAATGCTACTTAGCTACAAAGATGAATGTACTGTGGATACATGTGACACCTGGAAGAATCTTAAGAGCATTGTGCTAAGTGAATAAAGCCAATCTCTAAAGGTCATATGCTGTATAATTCCATTTATAACATTCTTAAGATGACAAAATTGTAGAGACAGAGAGGAGAGAAGTGGTTGTCAGGGGTTGAGGGGAAGGAGAGTATGGCTATAAAGGGGTAGAATGAGGGAGTTGGTTTATATCTTGACTGTTGATGATAATTACATAAATTTATAACTGGCATTAAAAGTGACAGAATTGAATGCAAAAATATACAAAAAAAGGGCATGAAAAAACTGATGTGAGAGAAACCAAGATGGCAGCATAGGTAAACACCTGAACTTGCTGCCTCGCACAACAACTTCAAAACTACAACTAAAAGACAAAACAGATATCATCCAGAACCACAGGAAGGCCGGCTGAGTGGAAATTCTACAACTAGAAGGAACGAGAAAAGCACACTCAGACTCAGAGGACCTGCGGAAGTAAAGGCAGAGATATGGAGGCGCGCGTACGGAGAAGGCTGGCAACTGAGTACGCAACTGGATTTTTCAAGCCAGAGGGAGACACAAGCTCCCCACTGCTCTGAACTCCCGTTCCGGGTGAGACTCTGGGGACCCATACTCATACGGGGAGAAAGTGGACTGTCTGGCAGTGGGCGGAACTCGAGGGCGCCTTTCTCTCAGAGGAGCTTGCAGCGATTACCAAGGGACACTGAGACCTGGGGGCCTCTTAGGGCAGGGATGACGGGAAGCCATTGCTGTTTGCTCCGCCCTGAGATTCTGCCCCATCCAAGCTGTATGCAGAGGCTTTTGCATATGAATGGCCTGGTCCTTTGAAATCTAACCTTACCTAACAAACTGCAGCTGAGTCAGAGAGACCCAAAACATCCAAAAGAAGGCCTAAGGCCCCACAGAAGCTTGTATTGCTTCACAGCTGGGCCTCATCTGGGCACCTCCAAAACCCAAACAAAGAAGAGGAATCTGCAGATCTCTCCATAGCTCCTGCTGGGTGGCCTCAGGCAGAGGCTAAATTTGCACCTCCTTAGAGATCCAAGAGCCAGTGGTCAGAGTGAGACCATCCAGATTACAACTCCTCAGATCCATAAGGGAATAAGGGACACACTCAGGGGGAAGACTCAGTGAGCACCAAAGCCCCACTGAAGCAAGTCTTTCCTCATAAGGGTGTCTCCAGCACAGAAATTCTCCCATTGTAGACACAGCTGATCCTCACAGCCAATTGGCCTGGAGGTCAATTCCTCCCAGTGATACCAACAACAGTCAAGGCTTCACTATAACAAAACTGTGCACACAGCCCACAAAGGGGTGCACCAAGAGTGTCTACCTCAGGTAACCAGGGAGGCTGAGCCACTGGGCCCTATAGGACACCTAGCACACAAAGCCACTCTATCAACTCAGGGAAGCAGCCAAAATGCGGAGACAAAGAAACACGTCACAAATGAAAGAAATGTAGGAAAGCAAACTACTGGATATAGAGTTCAAAACCACAGTTATAAAGTTACTCAAGAATTTTCTAGAAACCGCTGATAAATTTAGTGAGACCCTCGAGGATATGAAAAAGGACTAACTAGAAATTAAACATACACTGACTGAAATAAAAAATAATATACAGAGATCCAACAGCAGACTAGAGGATCACAAGAATCAAGTCAAAGATTTGAAATACAAAGAAGCAAAAAACACCCAACCAGAAAAGCAAAAAGCAAAAAGCAAAAAGAATCCAAAAATATGAAGATAGTGTAAGGAGCCTCTGGGACAACTTCAAGCGTACCAACATCCGAATTATCTGGGTGCCAGAAAGAAGAGAGAGAGCAAGATACTGAAAACCTATTTGAAGAAATAATGACAGAAAACTTCCCCCACCTGGTGAAAGAAATAGCCTTACAAGTCCAGGAAGTGCACAGAACCCCAAACAAAAGGAATCCAAAGATCACCACATCAAGACACATCATAATTAAAATGCCAAGAGCAAAAAGTGAGAATATTAAAAGCAGCAAGAGAAAAACAGTTAGTTACCTACAAGGGAGCACCCTTACAACTGTCAGCTGATTTCTCAACAGAAACTATGCAGGCCAGATGGGAGTGGCAAGAAATATTCAGAGTGATGAATAGCAAGAACCTACAACCAAGATTACTCTACCCAGCAAAGCTATCATTCAGAATTGAAGGTCAGATAAAGAGCTTCACAGATAAGAAAAAGCTAAAGGAGTTCATCACCACCAAACCAGTATTATATGAAATGCTGAAAGGTATTCTGTACGAAGAGGAAGAAGAAGAAAAAGGTAAAGATAAAAATTATGAACAACAAATACATATATATCAACAAGTGAATCTAAAAATCAAGTGAATAAAAAATCTGATGAACAGAATAATCTGGTGAATATAACAGAATCAGGGGCATAGAAAGGGAGTGGACTGACAATCCTCGGGGGAAAAGGGGTGTGGGGGTGTGGTAAGAGACTGGACAAAAATCATACACCTATGGATGAGGACAGTGGGGGGGTGGTGGTAAGGGCATGTGGTGGGAAGGAGTGGGAACCGGGTGGACAGGAGCTATGGGGGGAAAAAAAGAGGAACAACTGTAATAATCTGAACAATAAAGATTAAAAAAGGATGAAACTGTATTGTGCCAATCAATTTCCTAGTTTTGATAAAGTAGTACAGTTATTGCAGAAGTTTGGTGATGCGTACATAAGAACTCTCTGCACTACTTTTCAAAGTTCTTGAAAGTTTATAATTATGCCAAAATAATAAGTTGAAAAATATCAGTATGGTTATTATGATGTAGAGAAAAGAGCACAAGCTATTAAGTTGGACATAAATGGTTCAAATCTGAGTTTTGACATTTATTAGCTGGATGATTTTAACAAGTTACTGGGATTATCCTATCTAATAAAGAGGGAACATGCTAATCAACCATCATGCCATCACAAAGATGGCAGTGCCCACAGTCAATAAGGAGGGAATATGCTAATTGACTGCCACACCCTGAAAGATGGTGGCACCCACAGCCACAAGATGGCAGCACCCAGTCCCCTCAGCCCCGCTGGGGCGGCAGGCACGCAGCATGGCTGGGCCCACCCCAAGGCGGGTCCAGCCGCTTAGTGTGCCTGCCTCCAGAATCCCTCAGTACCCTCAGCCCCCCAGTCGCCCAGGGCTGGCCCGAGGTGCAGGCAAGCCTCGGATGGCGGCTGCCCAGCCACCTAGGGCCCCCCGAGGCTCAGGTAAACAGGGCCGGCTAAGGCTTGCGCTGCTGGCAGTGGCAGCAGCAGAAGTGTGATGGGGGCATTGCCTCCCACCCCTGAGGGCTCCCAGACTGTGAGAGGGGGCAGGCAGGGTTGAGGGACCCCCCTCCAGTGCATGAATTTTCATGCACCCGGCCTCTAGTTAGAGATAATGGCCATAAATTATCTGGCATGGTGCCTGTCATATGGTAGCTAAAAATCAATGGAAGTCATTATTACAGTAAAGAATCCCTTATTATTTGAAAGACATAGCTGTGCTATGCAACTAGAGTGGCTCAGTATGCTTTGGCATGTAGCTACAGGTCTTTCTGTTTGTACCTATAAGGAGGCATTTTTTTTTAGCTGTTCATGGAATAATACACCTCACTACATGACTGAAATCCAAATCCCTAGATAAAAAAGACACTACTCAGTAACCATGTACATATATAGTTTTATATTATGTATTTATTTCTCAATACAATCTAGTTATTAAAACATACTGTCAGGAAGTCTGTTATTATGCTTAGATTATATTGAGATTTATTAGTGTCTGTTCAACTGTATTCCTAAATGCATAGAGTAGACATTAAATAAAAGGTTGACACTCTAATAGCAACACAGAAGCAAGAATACAAAAAAAGGGAGAAGAATTAAAAGTGAGATGAGACTTTGCTGTTCTTTGTCCCTGTACTAATATAGTGGGAATTCTATAGCTCTGATTGTCCTGACCCAACACAAAACATAAAATGGGACACTGAGGCCCTGCCCGGTAAAGCTCAGTTGGTTGGGCATCGTCCTGCGCACTGAAAGGTTGCCAGTTCGAGTCCAGGTCAGGGCACTTGCCCCGGTTATAGGCTGGATCCCTGGCAGGGACCTGCAGGAGACA
This sequence comes from Eptesicus fuscus, assembly GCF_027574615.1. NCBI lineage: Eukaryota > Metazoa > Chordata > Mammalia > Chiroptera > Vespertilionidae > Eptesicus > Eptesicus fuscus. The sequence goes on from NC_072473.1 coordinate 92,975,769, forward strand.
ACCTATCAATATTTTGATCTCACATGGATGTTTCTCTCTCTCTCTCTCTCCTTTCCTCTCTCTCTAAAAATCCATAAAAATCTGAGGAATCTCAGAGGGGAGGGGAGCAGAGGGAAGAGATTAACCTAAGAACTTATATGCATACATACATTGCTCATGGACACAGACAACAGGTTGGTGAAGGCCTGGAGCAGGGCAGGAACGGGTGGAAGGAGGCAATGGGGAAGGGGGGGGGAAGATGAGGAGACATCTGTAATACTCTCAACAATAAATATTTTTTAAAAAGTTTTAAAATCTTTTAAAAAATGGAACACTGAGGAAAACCAGTCAGCTCCTGACCAAGGGCACCCACGGTCTAATGAGGCTACACGCCATGTACTCCCTGAATGACAGGTTCAAAATCAGATAACCCAGCCGGCCAAACTGGAAGATCCAGGAATAGGAAAACTAGCTTCCCTCTCTAGAAACCTAAGTCGTCACTATCTAAATATCATTAAATATTTAAGGATTCTCAAAGGTCCATTCTAACTCACAATTCTGTGCCTCTGACCTCTAAGTATCTAAAATAGTTCAGCAGTAAATATAGCAACCTAAAAAGATGCATTCATTTACTATCACTCTTTTGAGTGTATACTGAGTAACAGAAACTGTACTGTTCCCTAGGGACCACGGAGATGAAATAAGATGCAGACATTGCCCTCAGGGAGCTCAAGGCCCAGTGTGGGAGATAAGACACATGTATCTAAATAGCCACAATGCTAGGATGCAAGTGCCAAAAACCATAAAATAGGTCCAAAGTGGAATGAGAGGTTATAGGAGGGCAAGATGATTTCCTATCAATTGGGTCACATGAAGATTCTGTGGTGAAGATAACATTAAAGATGATACCTAAAAAATAGAATAATATCGGTTGGAGATTACCCTTCCATGAACAGGTAACAATGATATCAGTTATCTATGTGGAAAAACATGGGGATTTTATATTTAAAAGAACACACACACAAGTAGGCCAGGGCCAAGTTTAAGATAGGGTGGCGCCGAAACCGGTTTGGCTCAGTGGATAGAGCGTCGGCCTGCGGACTGAAGGGTTCCGGGTTCGATTCCGGTCAAGGGCATGTGCCTTGGTTGCGGGCACATCCCCAGTGGGGGGTGTGCAGGAGGCAGCTGATCGATGTTTCTCTCTCATCGATGTTTCTAACTCTCTATCTCTCTCCCTTCCGCTCTGTAAAAAATCAATAAAATATATATATATTTTTTAAATTTACCAAAAAAAAAAAAAAAAAAAAAAAAAGATAGGGTGGCTGCAGAATTCTCTGGGGAATAGTACTCCAAGGCTTGGATCAAGATGACTGGGTTCCATGGAATGTGTTTTGAGAAGAGAAATTCAATGACAGAATGATGGTTTATGAAGACTCAACTAGCAGCACTGAGCACTCCATGAATGGGAGTAGAGGGCTAAAATTCTGTACCTCTAAGTCTCTCAATGTGTATAGAGGACTATACCCATTCCTTGGAATCCTGGAGGCTAATGTTTTAGTGCAAGTGAGAGGCTATGAGGATCTGAAAATGGAGAGTGACTAAGGTGGAAAGCAAAAGGAGATGAGTGTCTGGGGAAGAATCAAAGATGACTCAGATTTAGACTCAAGTGCCTGGGACAATGATGGTCCTACCAAGAGATGTGAAGAACATAAGAGGAGGTTCTGGAGGAAGATTAACTTTGTCAATTTTAGACACACTGGGTTTGAGGTTATGATAAATTATTCAAGAACAGATATCTAGGAGGCAGCTGGAAATACAGAACTGGCAGAGATCCCAAAGGCCACTCAAACTAAAAACATCCAGAACTAAACAAGTGATGTTTCTCTCTCCAAACTCCATCTTCCTGTCTCCATGGCTGGCACTCCAGTTACCAAAGCTGGAAACCCAGGAGTCATCCTTGTCATCGCCCTTCTCTATTATCCTTAATCCAATCTCTCATGTTTCCCTCTTAAATAAATCTCCAATCTATTAACCTCTCTCCAACTCTACCAGCAACTTCTCTGGACCACTGGAAAAGGCACAGTGGTCTCTTTGCAGCTACTCAGGTTATAATCTGCTCTCCACCCAGCAGCCTGGGTGATCTTTTACAAAAGTAAATTGATGCTATCATTCCTTTTTTTAAACCTCGTCTGAAGCTTCACATTGCTCACCTCTAAACACCCAAACCCTTAGCAGAGTCTACAAGGTCTAGGTCATCTGGCCATCATCAACCTCTCTTGCTCATCTCTCACTGCTCTCCTGGCACCCAACCCATCCACACTGTCATCTTTTCATGATCTCTTTAGTCTCAGGGCCTCTCATATGCTGTTCTCTCAGCTTATTTTCTCCAACCCAGCTGCTGCCCAGCATCTAGGTAACTCCTATTCATTCTTCAGACTACGGGTCAAGCATCATTTTCTCAGGACAATTTTGCAGGCTCCTTAAACTGTTGTACCCCTGTACTATTCCCATGCAACCTACCACAGCTTGTTGTTATATATATTGGTGTGATTATCTAATTAACGTCTGTCAATGCCATCAGAACTAAAGCTTCATGAGGGAGAGACTATGTCTGCTGTGTGCACCACTATTTCCTACCACCTGGCACAGTGCTTGGCACACATCAGGCTCTGAAACAGTTAATGAATAAAAAAAGATCAGGACTAGAGCTATAGAATTGGAAAGCAAATGACAGCTGAGAAAGAAGAAGTTGAGTAGTACAGAACTCTAGGGAAATATACAGAACTCTAGGGAAAGAAATGAATTGCAATAAAGGCAGGAGACAGAAAGAAGCAGAAGAGCCAAGAATGCATTTTGAAAGGAAGGAAGGCATAATCAACAATACCTATAGCTGCAGAGAAGTTAAAAAGTTGAGGACTCAACCAAGGCCACTGGAACTGAGCAGTGAAAGAATAGTTTCAATAGAGAACAGAAGCCAGAACACAAGAAGTGAAGGAATTAATAGACCGGAAGTGGAAGCAGTGTGGACTAATTTTTTAAAAGAAGTCTGGCAAAGAAGGGGAAGAAAGAGGATAGTAGTATCAGGGGGTAGTAGGGATGCAAGAAGGTGTTTTAAAATAAAGAGACTGGAGTAGGTCTGTGGGGTGAGGGGAAGGGGAGGAGCCAATGAAAACCACAAACATAAGATGTAAAGAATAATGGGGCACTAAGGCTCCAGAGAAAGGCTCAAGTAGAGGGATTTGTTTTGGACAAGATCTAGGTCCTTCCTCTCAGATAGGAGAGGAGGAAAGGATATGTGGAAACACACATCATCAGGTGATGGAAGGAAATTTATAGGACATTTGTGAGGATGACTTTTAACTTTTCAACACAGCAAGAGATGAGGTCAGCTAAAGAACATGGAGAAGGTTAGTCACTGATACGAAGGGGGACGTAACGAGAATTCAATTCCAGATTAAAAGAATTGCCAAAGCAGCAATGAAACCCTTTCTGCAGCCTAAAATGCCTGAACTGGTAATGGAAATAATTAAATCCACAATATAACTTTCAACAGCAGGGCTCAATAGCCCCCAGAGTCTCAAGTTTAGAGAATGGCAAATTGGGATGGTATGGTAACAAGGGACAAGGGACATAAGTTATTAGCAGGAATTTTGCAGCAGCAATATAAGATGATTTAAGATTGAAGTTTAAAAGAATACCTAGAGTGTGGATGCTATGTTCCCACTGATGTTCTTACCTAGACATACTAGGATGTTTTATTATTTTAGTCTTTTTAACATTATTTCACCTCCTTTAAAGAAAAGAGGTACTAAATCCACTAGACAGAAGGACTTTCAAAAAGAACAATCTTGAAAAGTTTCCAATGTATTTTCCTGAAAAGATAAATACTACAGGAATCCTCTTTGTTCATGCTTATAATGAATTGGTTGGGCCTTCCCTCTGGAAAACATACAGGTCTGGCTTTGAAATGTCCACAATGGAAGGTAAACTTTGCCTCCCTTCTGGGTGGTATCCAAGACTTGCAGCTGAAATTGCAGCCAATTAGAGAGATCATGGAACCTAAGTGCGGCCACACTTGTTAGATGCCCAGCTTTTGGGTGGCATGATACCTAGCACCTGTCCAAAACTCATTTCAGAACCAGATATTTTTGGGAGAGTCTGATGGACATGCAAGGTATCCAGCCATCTCAATTCTCCAAGTCCTGCCTCTGCACTGGTAAACCATCAAAAGCAAAGTAAACAGACCTGTTCTTCTGGTCCCACACAGAAATACCTTTACTGAATAAAAGTTAATGTGTGTTCTGTCTTTATAGAGGGTCAAGAATCTTTGGGTGATACTCTGTCTGAAGAATAGAATCACTGTGCTGCTATCTTTTAGAGGAAATCCTAACAACAAATTTGTCCTTGAATTTGATCCAGGAAGAGGTATTATTTCTGAGTTATCAACCGAAAATAAAAACTATATATATATATATATATATATATATATATATATATATATATATATATATAACACTTTTCTCATCTCATCAGCAGTCCTAATTCTAGAACCAAATTACACTGCTAAGGGTTGGCAACTACTTATTTGGAAGGCTTAAAAGCTTCCTCTCCTTTAGCTTTCTTCACATCCCCTATATTCCATTCTATTTTTAAAAGAAGTGTGTGGAATGACCAGGAGTGAGAAATATCAATCTTCAGATGGTGATTACCTCTGAAGTGAAGGGAAGATGGGAATTCTTCAGCTAGGTGTTAGATCCTCAGATGTTATGTTATCCTTTATAAATTTTGTTAAATATTTCAAAATATTTTTTCAAAATGTGTGGTGGTGGTGGTGGGGAATGATGTTCTAGGTGGAGAATATGTCCTGAAGGAAAATCCAGAGGGGAGAAAGCATAGGGCTTGTTTAGGGAACAAGCTTGATCCAGAGTGTGTGTTGGGGCTGAATGACAGCTAGAGCTAGAATATAGAGGGTAGAGAGAGGAGTGGAGAAGGGGTGACAATGAGGCTGCATCCACATTACATGGAGAATGACATCAGATGTGTATTTCAAGAAGGGAAGTCAGATTACAGCATGTATGATGGATTAGAGAGATGAGTTGGGGGGAGGGGGGTTGCAGAGGACTGTAAGTACCTAGCCTAAAGAATCGGAAATGAGGAAGGAAAGGGACCAATGAGAGTTTCTGAGCAAAGGAATGATAAGGTTGTGAGAATGTCTTAGAGAGCTAACAAGAATAGAGTAGGAGAAATTACTGCAATAGCCTGGGAGATAGGTGCTGGTGATAAGACCTTGGACTAGGGTGGGAAAATGTAACGAAGACTGCAGAGAAGGGAGGAGGGGATTAGAGACGTGATTCTAGGGTGACTAGAAGAAAAGTAACACCATCAAGAGAAACATAATGCCAAAAGAAGGAACTGAGAAGGGAGAAAGAGATGAGGAATTTTGGTTGGGCCATATATCTGGGCTGCCAGGTGGAAAGTCAAGGAAACTCCAGCAAGCAATAAGAAATGAGAAACTGGGGTCAGAAGAAAGGTCAGCACTAGAAAACAAAGCCAAGGGGGAGGGAGTGTCTAGGGAATGGGCTGGGTAGCGTCTGCTTTACCTGTCAGCTGTTGTCGGATGGGATGAGAGTGTGTGGAAAAAGTCTTGGTAAATTCAAGAGCTTTGTTAACATATGGTGTTATCTGTAGAGAAGTGACTGGAGCCAGGGAGTAGATGAAGCCAAGGGGCAAAGAATGAATAGAGAGAAGTGTACTGAGGATAGGGAGGTGGCAAATCTTCCATGGGGAGGTAGAAAGAGGAGCAAGAGAGACCAACCAGATTCACATCATCACAAAATCTGTTCTACCTGGGCTCCCAGTGCCTCCTAAAGGCCACCCTGCACAGTCTCTGTTCATTCTTTTGTTGTTTTTTTTTAATATTCTTTATTGATTTCAGAGAGCTTCAGAGAGGGAGAGAGAGATAGAAACATCAATGATGAGACAGAATCATTGATCAGCTGCCTCCTGCACGCCCCTGCTCAACCACTGAGTCACGCTGGTTGGGCTCTATTCATTCTTTATCTTACTAAACTCTGTAACATTTCACACCATGCTCTACTCCTTACTTGAGATTTTTCTCTTCTACTGACTTCTACCAAAGCCTTCTCTCAGATTTTCTACTGCCTCTTCTTTCTCTTCTCCAGTGGTTCTGCTCTTCCCATCATGGAAAAATGTTCATGTCCCCTAGGGTTCTCTCCTCAGCCCACATCTCTCTGAGAGTAATCTTGTGGATGTACATGATTTTTCCCGATACTGATGTGCTAATAACTTCAGAAACCTTAGTCATGTTTCCTACTGCTTCTGAGCTATTTCCACCTGGTTGTTATACTGCTGTAAGTCCACACATTCAGACTTATTTTCCATGGGGTTTATCTCCAACACATTCCTTCTCCTGTAATGTCTATTTTGATGACTGGGAGCAGTCCCAATCATTCAAGCCAAAAAATCACAGGAATCATTCTCAACTCGAATATTTTCTTCAACTCGCACCTCTAATGGCCATGCAAATCCTGAATCTCTCAAGACTGTCCCCTCCTTTCTATTGCAACTAGGGCTGTATTAGGCTCTTATTGCTAACCTGGAAAACAAAAATAACTTCCTGCCTCCAGTCTCTCTCTCCCTAATGTATCATACATGCTGCAACCTGACTCCTCTTCCCGAAATACACATCTGATATGTCATTCTCCATGTAACATGCATACAGCTTCATTGCCTTCCATTCTCCACTCCTCCCTCTACCCCCTATATTCCAGCTCCAATAGACCACTCAGCCATTTCCACCATATATGGTATTTTTTCATATTGCTATACATGTGATATGAAAACTCTCTACCTGATATGCTCCCCCACTTTCCCTCCTGTCCAGGAAATTGATACCATTCTTCAAGACTTGGTTCAAATATTACTGCCTCTGTAAAGCATTCTATGACTCATCACACAGTTAATAATCCTCTCCCTTGTAACCTCACAGCATTACGCAACCACTGCAGATTTCACCATGTTATACCACAATTACTCATCTCCACATCATTCACCTGGCATGATGTTAGATTCACCACAGGACTCAATGAAAGTTTCTGGAATAAAGATATGAACGTATGAATAAGCAAAGAGTCAATTTGTCTTTCTCATCCTCTATAGCACCTGAACTCAAAGTGTTCCTAGAAGGGAATCTGGAAGCACCCCTCCCATGGTAGTCTACCAGATTAAAGTATTACATGCCTAAAGTGGCCTCTACTGGACTCACAAGATCAACACCAAGAAAAATTCCTGAGCACCCTCAAGATCAAAAGGTGGCTATGATTTTTGAGATGTAGTCAAATCACAGTGATGAGGCCTGTTCCCTCCCGAATTCACTCATTGGATCCACTTTTACTGAACACCTACTGTCTACTGGACTCTGTACTAGCTAGGCACAAAGGGCCAAAAGGACCCACCATTACTTAGGACCACAGACAAAGCAGCATATAAGTAAGACAGAATTCCTTTATTTAGCACAGCCTGATTGAGTACCTTTGTGTACCAGTCTCTGTCCTATGTGCTGAGAAAGACAAGCATTCCTGTCCTCAAAGAACAAGATAAAGCAGTGAAATATATAAAATAGGAGATAGTGGCAGGTGCTCAGGAGAAACAAATAAATATGGAAGGGAGAGAGGAAGTTTTGGGAGGGGAATTACAAGTTTAGACAGAGTGGCCAGGGAAGGTTTCATAACAAGTGTTAACATACAGATATGAGAAAAAGGGCTCTGGGGACACAAAGAGGGAGTGATATCTTTACGGGAAGCTAGAGAAGGCTTCAGAGAGGACATGATTTTGAGGTGGGTTCTGAAGGATGAATAGTGGCTTCTGAAAGGGCATTCAGGTACAGTGGGAACAACACATGCAAGGGTACAGAGGCACGGGAGGACTTCTCAGTCTGGGAAAAAGGAAGAAAGAGGCTTTGTGTAGTTTGAGAACAGTATGGGAGATGTGGTAAGAGCCAAGACAAGAGAAGTTAGGAGGATTTTTATGCCATATAAAGGAAAGTGGATTTTATTCTATGGGCAGTAGGGTGCCAACAAAGGTTTTGGAACTGAGAAGTAAGCTGATCAGCCTAGGTCTAAGGAGGGTTGCTCTGGAGGCATCATGCAGGCCAGAGTGATGGGGGAAGACCATGAAGGAGGGCCACCATGACAATCTAAGGAAATGACTACTGTGCTTGGACAGCGGACTCGGAGTCAGACTGCACTTCCACTGCAGTGTTTACATACCTGAAACAAACAGGTGTCCACTTCAAAATGCCAGTGAGATGACAGCTTTGTCAAACAAAAAATTCATATTTTGCAACATAATCCACAATTAATGCTGTTTTTTATAACTTTAAGAAACATTATGATGACTGTTTTTGGGCTTCTACATAACCACGTAAGTGGCTTTCTTTATATGATGTTTTCTGCTGTTAGCTGTTTGTTTTTATACCTGGACTAAATGTTGTGTCCAAACAGTCAAAATGTTAATATAAAACTTAGGGGAAGAAGAAAAAAATTAGAAGTCAGTGTCAAATGGGCATTTTATTCACCCATTCAGCACTAATTCCCACCTTCTAGAGTGTCATATGAAAACAAAATAAAGCTTGCTAAGTGTCCTCCCAATTATAAAAGGAGTATATGCTCCTTCCAAGTGGAAGGGGAAAAAAACAAAGCATGCCTAATTCCATCTGTTCTCCAAATACCCCAAGTACTAAAACTTTTGGTGTATTTCCTCTGGCCTCTTTTCTACAGGTAGCTTTGTTTGTTTTACATCATTTAGAACACACAATATACACAATCTTGTCATAGCACCAGTTTCAATAATTTTTCTAGTTCATCGTTAATGACAGCATAAAATGGAATCATGCATATGTGTGGCTCAAGCCAAAAGTCTCAGAGGTGAAGGCATTATAACACTTGCATTAATTCTAAATTTTTGATGAATCTCCCCTACACAGTATTAGCATGAAATATTTTAATCTGTCCCAGTGTGACCCTTGGGAGCTGTACTGAATGAGTCTAATCTGTGCTTCACAGAAGCCACTTCATACATTCCAAGGTAGCTCTGTCATGTCTCCCTTTGTCTTCTTCTCTTCACATGAAAGATCAACATTTATTTTGATCATTGCTCATATTGCAGCACCTTTACTAGCCTGGTTCCCTTTGTCTGAACCATCTCTAGTTTGTCACTGTTCCTCTTAAAATATGGCATCAGGATGTGAACACGACACTTCAGATGGGACTACCATCTCATTTTGTCTCGCCGTTATTATACTTTTCTTAATTCACCCTATAGGTCTATTAACTTTTTAATCAATCATGTATAATTATTGGGTCAAATAAGAATGGGCCCCTGTTGAAACAAACCTCTTCCATCTTTATTGATACAACTGTAAATGTTATTTATGCTAAACTTCATATTATTAGTTTCACTCCAAAATCCTAGCTGATTAAGATAGTTCCCAATTCCAATTCTGCCATCTAGTTTTGCGTTTTCACATATTGGACACGCATGCTTTCTATGTGCTCATTTGCACTGCATTAGAAACACTGGAGGCAAAGGGCCCACACTACAAGATGTGAATGACTGCCCTTCCTGGTTGGTAGCAAGCTTTTAATACACAGTCTATAACTCCACCTAAATGTACTGCCACTATTCGGCCCATGTTTCTTGGTTGGGGTCTGTTATATGCCTTGATTCAATTAAGACAATGTGAATAACACTCCCAATGGTTTCTTTCTTTTCTTGTTACTTAAAAGTCATCTATTTAAATGATTAATTCTAGAATTGCTGCCAATTGTTGGAAAGAGTTGACATCTAGCTCACTGCTCCATTAATTTCCAGACTCTTCTTTTGCAAAACGAGGAACATTTGCTTAGCTCCAGTCTTACTTAGAAGCCTGAATAGATTCACATAAATAAAATATCCAATCTCAGGACCCAATGGGTCTATGAATATTATAGAAGTAAACTCCTACAACTAAGGCAGCAGGAGTAATAAACAGAATTTTTCAGACTTTGGACACAATACTGAACATAAAAATAATCAAAAGATGCAATCTAATCTAGATTAGAACTGTCCTGAAGAAATTGCAGGGTAAAAGCAATAAAACAAAAGTGAGATTCCCCCAACAGTCTCACTGTCTCCTGTGTAAAAGCTGCTGTTGGGCTCTCTTCCATGTACCCTGGATGTATTCACTCCCCCTTGGTCCATCTCATCAAAGTAAAGCTGTCCCTTCAGGCCAGCCTGAGCAATGGCGACCCACCACATCTACTATAGGTCCTTCTGTGACAGTCACAGAGGCCATTCACTCCTTCTTTCCCTTCTGGAACATATTGTCTCTATCTCATCTTTCCACCAGTGGAACATTACTTAAAATGTTGTGGTAAACATTTTGTGGCTCTGGAATGAAAAGGTAGAGTGGCATTAAGCCACACCATAGACAGTCTAGTTCTAAACTGCTACCTGATGATTTGTAATCGAACACTTAAAAAGTTCTAGAGAGGTGGGCCTGAACAAGGGATTCACATCAGTATTTTCTTCTGCGATGTTTTAAAAATTACAACTGTGCCTGGACCAAAGAGATAGATGTTCTGATGTAATAAATCTAGGACACTGTAGTGTTTTTAAGCTCCACAGGTGAATTTTCTCTGTGCTTCTTCTAAAGAACCACTGTTCTACACCCACCTAACTTCTCCAAACTAGCAAGTGGGTACAGTTACCAACCCCTCCCCACTATTATGAGAGACCAAACTTAATTTTTTAAATTCACTCTATTCCTACATATATAGGTGTTAGTGTAAAATAAGCTTTGCATAAGCCAAAAATTAAGAGTTGAGAAGCAATGTATCCCCCATGTTAATCTGAGCCACAGTCAATCTTGCAAGTTAGAAGAGAAACAGTTTAGCATTATCTTTAACAGTTAGGGTCATCTTTATGGTCTTAGATTCTACTTACCGTTTCCAAACTTCTTAAATAAAGACGATAATTTGTGATGTAAACTCTTCCCTTAATGGGGCCATTGAAAGGACATATGTAAATAACTTCTTTGTCTATTAAGATAAAAAAAGTACCCTAAAATAATGGAAATATATACCAAGATATACAACAAATGGCACTAATTTAATATAAACTATTTGGCTAAGAATAACTACAATAAAAGTCACTGAAAAGTTTGAAAGCAAGCATTGGCAATGTTTCTACATTACCATGCTCCGTCTAGTGAGGCCGTTAGGGAACGAGTGGGGCCACACGTCACCTGTAGGCACTAGTGGTGCTTCTCTGAGCTTGCCCACCATGTTGTCACTACGTGGGGCAAGGGGATAACAGCTGGAGAGCAAAAGTGAATGAGGATACTGATGCTGCTACTCTCAAGAGGTTATAAAGGTAACTGCTGAGCTATTTCAACCAGAGGATTGCAATTCTGTAGGACAGTCTCATGGACTAACCACCAGATGGAGTTTGAGGTTTGCCAACCTCTAATCATACAAACATTGTGCTGTTTTTGATAAATGAAAGTCAGCAGTAGAGAGGTTTCGATAGTCTACTCTTTCTCTTTTAATAGTCCAGATGAGAGTTTAGCTAGATACATCTCAAACTTTTAAATGATATAAAACAGATGGCCAAGAGAATAGTACAATTTTGGTAGAATCAAACATAAGGAGAAAATAAATTAGGAGAGTTAATTTATTATAAAAATGTATCTTTCTCTTATCTTTCAAGGATGTCCTTGAATGTGTTAATGGCTTTTAATTTTTTAAAACAAGCTTGAAATCCCTTTCTCCTCAGGTGCTAAATGAAAAATACCCAGTAAGGCTACCTCATGCTAATTCAGTTACTACACACCAGTTAAGGTTTTGGCACTGATACAGAGCATCAAAACTTCATATATGAAAATCACCAAAAGTAAGCTATCCTCTTTGCTCTTATCCAGAAATTGGAATGCTTGCAAGTCGGTGGACATGAAACAGTTTCTCCTGATGCATGGTTAACTAATTCACAAAGGCACCATATCTATGACCTTAATCTAATTAGCACCATCCATTTAAGCTAAACAATCAAGATCTTAGTCAATAAACCAAAGGTTCCCTGAAACAATGGTAACTATATTATCACCAAATATATGGGGATCTGAGAGGGAGTCGACCCTAATGTAAAATGTGAAAGCCTACAATATCAGCCCTTGGCTCAGAAGCTGTCAGATGTGTCTGTATTCTTAAACCAGAATAATCTGGTTCTTCCAAAGTAGATACCTTCCTCTTAATATGAATTTGTCATGAAAAAATAAGTCAACAATAAAATTATGACATCAATATTACTAACTTCAGTTATCGGGCAAATGAAAGCTTTTTTAAACCATTATGGTTTCCTACATTTCAAAGAAGAGAATACTGAGATTTTAAGCCTTTAACTTGATCATTTTAAAGCATACATCATAGACTAGAAAACCTTAATATTATTTTGTCCTTATAACCTCAAGCCCTGAGAGCTTATCACTCCAATAAGTAACCTTCAAGAGATAAACCACATTTCCCCCAAAAAATAATTATGTCTTTGATACAGAGAAAAGTATATCATTATCCTGGAGAGCACAAAGCTCTTGAAAGAACTCTTTGATCAAGAAACTAATACATAGAGTTCTCTCCATATTAGCACTTTTAAACAAAGCTAGCTTATTTGTCTAAATTTGACTTCTAAGAGCATGAGTAATAGAAGCCATCTGATCCTGCTGGACCTCTCACCAATTTATGCAAATCCTAACTTCACAGGATCCTTACCAGTAATGCGAGTTTCTCCTGGAATTCGAGGAACAGCCTCACTGAGATCCCGATTGACTCCATCTCTAGAAGTCTGTAAATGAAACAGTGGCATCAGAAGTAATGACATTACATTTGCACAGGTTTTCAAGCAACCTGAAAACAACTGACCAGAAATATCATACCTAATAAAATGGTAATATGCAAATTACCATCACTCCGCTATGCCCACGATTGGGCCGGCTGGAGGCGCGGGGGGCGGGACTCAGGGTGGCCGATTGGCTGGCGGTAGGACCGGGGGGCGGGGACTCGCGAGTCCCCGACCCCTGCTCCTCCCGCTGGCTTAAACGGCCAGCGCTGCTTAGGCCGGCGCTGCGGAAAACATGGTGGCTGATTGTGTGGCTGCTGGCACCAGTTTTCCGCCAGCAGCAGTTTTCCTCTGGCCACACGCCCGATCGGAGCGCCTCCCGATCAGAGTTCCTCTCAGGGTGGCCGATCCTGCTGGCGGGAGGCGCTCTGATGGGCGGGTGGCCAGAGGAAAACTGCTGCTGGTGGATAACTGGTGCTGGCAGCCAGGTGAAGGAAAAGTCTATTGCACGAAACTTCGTGCAACGGGCTCCTAGTACTTTATAAAGGAAAAAATACAGAGAAATACTTATCATTATAGAACATTGGCACAGAAAATTTAAACTAAAACATACCCTCAAAGTTCATTAGCAGTGATAACTTTTAGTCTGCAAATAATATTAGCATGCTTTTAACGAATATTAATTTTAAACACCCCTTCCAAGCACTTCACTATTAACAGCATTCAGAAAAATGACAAAAAGTAAATATTAAATGTCTTCTATAGATACATGTATACTGTGAGTTTGTTTCATATTAAGTATTTAGTCATTTATCTTTTTTGTTAAGAGTAGAAATGAAAACTTCTTTCAATGGGGCCTTACCTGAGCCACAGTAATCACAGACTCTTCTTACAATGCCAGAGAATAACCTTTATTACATATTGGGTTTCTTATTTTACTAAGATCCTTCCTCATTTAGGTAATCTGATAAGAGGAAAGCTGTTATTGAACTTTGGAGCTGACAAGAGGCTTAGGTACCATCAATACAAATACTTGCCATGTCTCTAGGCCTCCTGGCTTCAGAGGTATTTCCAGGCCTGTGCCTTATTCACAGCAGCTCCCTCAGGGAGGCAAGTAGTAACCACTGAAACCCATAGTGAAGTTCTAAGTGTAATTTGACATAATTGGCCATTGTGACCCGGATGCCTGGTAAGGTGTCTCTCAATCTATTCAACTGCCATAGTGTATTCATAGCAATGACGGGCTGGCTGTGTCCACTTTAGGGTATATGAGGCACATCATTAAAATTTGTTTGGGCAAAAGGTTTTTCTCAGCATTACTTTTCATTCATTTTTTTCTACTTGTTTTCCAAAATGTCACACTGCAATCATTTCATGTGTGAAGTTAGTTAATACTTCCCTCAAAGGGGTTTTGTGAATGTATTAAGTGAAACAAAATGCACAAGCACACTTTTGTGAATTATTAAGGGCTATGTAAAGTATTATCAAATGAGAGAAATGGGAATTGTGTATTTAGGTAATATACAAGCTATCAAAGAGGGGTGCTTTCCTAGGTTTTTAATGGTTGTATCTTTTTTATTCAGGCACAAAATGAAAATTCTTAGCCAATTTCCAGTATGTTTTAGTGCTTGCAAGCTAAGCATTTTTAACTAGGAGGACAAGACAAGTTGTCCCCAGCTAGGAATGCCTTCCTCAATAAAGAGCAAAACCACACACCTTATATAAATAAGACTGGAAATAAATTACCATCATCCTTTAACACCACCTCTCACTAACTAAAAACAAGTATAATGAGCAAATTTAATATTCAGTATGCCTTTGAAATATCACAGTTCTGGGTCAGAAGAAAGCATAATTCAACCACAAAATAAGGAAAACACATGTTTGATTAACACAGGATAACATGAAATTAGCATAGGATATACTTAATTTTAATGTTATACCTTCTTAGAGTTACTTTTTAAAAAATATATTTTTATTGATTTCAGAAAGGAAGGGACAGGGAGAGAGAGATAGAAACATCAATGATGAGAGAGAATCATTGCTCAGCTGCCTCCTGCATGCCCCCTACTGGGGATCGAGCCCATAACCCGGGCATGTGCCCTTGACCGGAATCGAACCTGGAACCCTTTAGTCCACAGGCTGATGCTCTATCCACTGAGCCAAACCAGCTAGGGCTACTTTTGTGTTTAGAGCTGATTCTTGTACCATAACATTACTAAAATACAATAAAAATGTATGTAGTCTTGGTGAGTAAAGAGTCCTTATAAACATGATACCAAAAGCAGAAACTATAAAGGAAAAGCTTGGTAGATGTGATTACATAAAAACTTTAAACCTGTGACTTTAAAAATAAGAACAAAATATTATAAATATCTTTAGACAAAATCCTGTAAATATACTTAAAAGGCTGACAATAAACTAGGTGAAAAAGGTGAAGGGGAGTAAGATGTACAAACTTCCAGTTATAAAATAAGCCAGCCACAGAGATGTAGTGTACAGTTCAGGGAATATAGTCAATAAAAAAGAAAAAATAATAATTAGGACAAAGACTTGTAATGTATATTATAAAGAGTTGGTTATAATATATAAAGAACACTTATAAATCAATAGAAAAAGTCCTCCAAACATTCCAAAGGCAATTAGGCAAAGCACATGAATAGTCACTTCACAAAAGAAATACAAATAAACAAAAGCACATTTTCTTCTTTTTTAAAAGACCAACCTAGTTAGTAATCAGGGAAATACAAATTAAAAGACATCAGTTTTCTCCCTTTGATTGCATCCCCCTACATGGCCATTGGGAGTGTAAATAACCTTTGCGGTGGATAATCAAGAAAATGTATCAAAAGCCTTTAAAGGGCCATGAATAAAGCTTATTTTAAATTGATCCCTTACTTCCAATTTATGTTCCAAAATCTCCCTCTAGTTACATAATTTTCTCCTCAATACTTTGAACCATTTTCTGTTAATATTGTATTTGTTTTAGTCATGCAACTATTTTATCATCATAATTAGAAAATAATGCCAATTTTCAGGAGGGTTTTCCAATATCTCTTTCAGAAAACTTTCAGGGGAGAGGGACTGCCTGCTATACCTCAAATGTAATATTCACAACACAGAGATTCTCAAAAATGAAGTTACATGAAAGGATTTACAAACCAAACTCAAATAAAACATATAAGGTAGCCTGTTTTTTCTAGAACAAGGTGGGATAATAAAACCACATGTATTGAAGTATTTACATTATGTGAACGAATAATGTAATTAATAATTCAATAAATTCAAAATGACTGCCTAATATGAAAAGAGAAATGCAGAGAAAGAGATGGGATAAATCTGAAAACACGACTTACCCTCTTAATAGACTCATTTTCCAAGGAGTGTGAATTATATTTAGAAGTTGGTGCAGAAGCCATACTGGAACTCTACCAAGAAAGACAACATTCAATGTCAACGGAATTGTATGCAATTTCAGACATATGTACACCTGCTATTTAAATATTATAATTGAGAACTAACAGTACTACACTTTACAGGCCCTATTTCTACTGTATTCTCCAGTGGGAATGACACACAGAAAGGACTAGGCACAGCACCAATCAAGGACAGAGCTCTGTGAAAGGTGCAGGGCACTATGGAGGAACAGGAAAGGGCAGCTAGCTATGTATGCATGAAGGAGCCCAGAGGAAGATCGCACACATATTCCTGGACTTTTTATTCACTGCATTCAAATAGTCATCTAAAAGAATTTAATGTTTAGCAACTGTGCAGCAGCCTCAAATTTCCACATTTCTTAATTTTTAAAGATTATTTAGAGGCAGCGGAGCAATAAAAAGAGTAGACAATTGAACTCACAGTATTTTCCCCTTTAAGAATTCTATTTTTGTCCTAGCTGGGTTTCTCAATGGTTAGAGTATTACCCCAAGGATTGAAGGGTTGTGGGTTCGATTCTGGTCAAGGGCATGTACCTTGGTTGCAGGTTCGATCCCCAGCACCGGTTGGGGCAAGTGCGGGAGGCAACCAATCAATGTGTCTCTCTCACATCAATATTTTTCTCTGTCTCTCCCCATCCCTTCCACTCTCTTTAAAAACCAATGGGAAAAAATATCCTCAGGCGAGGATTAACAACAACAACAACAAAAGAATTATATTTTATTCAAATTAAGGCAATTTAAAGTGGCATGAATTTGATGGAAATCAAATTAGTAAGATTTGATTTAATCAGTATTTTTCTAAGGAAAGGATTCACTTACTTAATTTAAATAATGCATATTCATCACAAGACAGACATAAATGAAAGAATCATGTCAGAACATATACAATGTTATAATGCAAGATTTACACTTGTGAAGATTATAACAGGAATCTAAGTAATGTTTCAGTTATTTTATTAATCAAAGTTAGTGACAGAAAAGTACACTGAAGTCACAGGGAGGTACACAGCATTCAATTCAACAAAGTGACTGTTGATATTTGTGAGATCTTTTCCCCAGGCTCATTAAATGAGTAACTACTTGCTAACAAAATGCAGCATGGAGAATATCAACACACCTTAGCATAAAAACTAGTGATCTGATAGCTTTTCAGTGTCGATCACTGTCATTAAGTAAGGCCCAAGAGAGATGACAAGATGCAGATAAGCATAACCACAGGAATGAAGAGGCAGAGAAATGGTCAGGTGAGGACAATCTTATAAGATTCGGACTATCAGTCCCCCATCCTCAGAATTGAGCTCTCCAAGCTCCTGGGTCATGGCTGTATCCTGGCACACAGTTGACACTCATAACTATTTAGTGAATGAATGATTACATGTAAAACACACAATATTGTGAAACAACATGATGGAGTTAGATGGTATATTGGTTCACCAAATCCCTGAACACTGAAACTAGGGAACTGCAGATAAGGCATAAAAATGAACAATTAGGGCAAAGTACAATACTTCTTTATAAAAAAGGGATACTAAACTTCAGAAATCTAAAACTCATACTAAGATGTGAAACAACATAAAATTAGAAATAACTTTTCAAAAAGATTAATGATTGTGGAATATAATGAACAACATAAACTGAGGGGGGGGAAAATAGATCCAGAAACAGAGAAACATCAATCAGAACGTCAAACCTCAGGGAGGAAATTGTGAGGTAACCAGAAACCCAAGAATGCCTGAGAACGCCTTTCTAGCCACGCTAGCAATCATAAGATGTACGGTAATTTTACCTGGGACAAGAGGGTAAGTATTTTGGTCTTATGCTCCTGACGCTTCATGGGTAAGACCCCTTATGTGGGCTGATCCCCTGACTAATGTAGTTACCAATAATACCAAACACCCTGGACATCCAGGAGGTCCATGAGTGGGGCAAGAAAGTATAAATACACAGGGGTCTCCACAAGCTTCCCTTTTGTATGACACAAAATCAAAACAATGCCCCTTTGTGTGTATAATTAAAGAGAGGTTTATGGCTTGAGTGGACATCAAAAAAAGGGTGTCACTACTATCACTACGTGCCCCCGGTAGAGGTGCAGAAAATGTAACTAAGACCTTGTATATATAAAAAGAAATGGACAGCCAGTTTGAAAGGGAATTGCCATGGACTAGAACAAAGAATATCCTTACATGATATTATTCTACACTATCATTAAAATTTTTCCCAGATTTGGATCACCCCCAGTACTTATAATATATTGTTCCTCGTACCCTTGGGGATAAAAAAAAAATCATCTGTTTGATGCTTGGAAACAAACTTAACACATCTCTTGATACTTTAGAATTACAACAGCATAATATACAATTATCCCAAGCAAACGTACAAACTAATTCTTTGAATGTCTGGCAGCAATTTAAAAAGGACATGTAAGGATTTAATCCTTTTCATTGTGTAGAGGGCCTCCAGGGAAGGCACCTGAGCACTCTATATTGGTCCCTCTTACCCTTTAGGCCAAGAGAGACCCTCTTCTCACAATTCAATTGCTCACAGCTGTTGCATGAGCTCTCTGTTCATGACGAGGTTGAAGTCTCATGATGACTGGTGCCATGGACCTGTCTCTCACCCAGTGGGGCGAACTGAGCCCTCCCTGGAGAAGAAACCCGGGTTCCACAAGATATGTGATCAGTGCTGGGGCCCCGCCAGCAGGCGAGGGGATCCCAAGGCAGGTGCTGGGCATGGAGGCCACGGGGGCATAGGCTACCAAGGAGACAAAACTGAACCTCACGTCACCCTGCTTGGCCCCGGAGGATGGCTGGTTAGCCAGAGACGGGTAAGATTCCTCAAGGAAGGAACAACCTAAGACAGGCACAGTCGCAGAGGGGCCATCAGGAGAGAATTTGGGGATCAACAGAGGTGGGGCACAGACCCTCACCCCCCCAACATTGCAGGGGCCTAAAACCTAGCCCCTTCTGAGGGAGGTCTCCTGCCCCCATGGCTGCTTCGTGCTTTCCATGCCCAGCTCAGATCAGGACCCAGGTGACCGACAGAGACTTGGCCGACAACAGCTGCCCTCTCACTCCAACAATAATTGTTTGAGTTGTCTTGTACCCATGGTGTGGGGAAGTGGGTTTACGATATCTAAATACAGCCTACCACCAGGAATGCTCAGGACCTACTCAAGAAGGCAAATAATCCCTTCCACCAATATTTACAAGGTAAAATAAGATTGTTGTTAGAGTAATAAATTTGACAGTAAAATAGTAGTCAAGTTTTCAGGCAAATTTAAATTGGCTAGTTGAAACAAGCGAATATTCTAGAAAAATTAATTGTACTGGACAAAAAGGTGTTCCTAAAGTGTTAACTAAAATTTTTATTGGTACTTCATCTCATGATAAAATTGTGCACCATGTAATGAACCTAAAACAGTAATATTATAGTGCAAAAAATTAAAATTTAAAAGCCATCAAGACTACATTATAAAATTTTCAAAAGCCTCCTAACATTTAAATCAAAAAAGGAGGGGATAGTAGAGGAATATCATGTAAGGAAAAATATCCTGCAAGTAAATTACCTCTAGAAAATTAATACTTTAGAAAAATAATTGTAAGGCTAAAAGCAAGACACCCATGAGAAACACACAAGGTGTCAAAACAAGCCAGAGGAAAATCATTTGGGCAAAAAATGATATAGGATCCCAAGTCAAATTTATAGAAAATATTCCTTTATTAACTTTTGGTCAAGAATATGATTGTATATTTTCAGAAAACAACTCCGAGACTATGTGGATTCCAGCAACAGAGAGGAATCAGCAGGACTACTCCAGCCATGAAGACAGAAGAGAAGCAGTCCAGAGATGGAAGACTTCGACGTCGCCTTGCTATACTAGCAGTTAGCAGCTGTGCGTCACTGCAGGTTGCCCAGGACCAAACCAGAGAGAGTCGGACCTGCATTACCACCATTTGTCCACCATCCAGAACTGTAATGTCAGTGCTGACATGTACACATAAGGAATTGTTGGACATTGAAATTTGGTCTCAAAAGAACTGTTGGCCCAGAAAGAAACTCACTACAGACTGATTCATTTGCCTGTCACCATAACCATTATTGCTTGTCTCATTTTCAGTTCTTATAAGTGTATTTCTAACTCATCTAGGGGAAATAATGAACAACATAGACTGATGAACAAGAACAGACCCAGAAACAAGGAGGCATGGATCAGACTGTCGGGCCTCAGGGGGAGGGTAGGGAAAGGTGGGGGTAAAGGGGAGAGATCAACCAAAGGACTTGTGTGCAAGCATATGAGCCTAACCAGCGGTTAAGGACAACAGGGGGATGGGGGCATGTGTGGGGAGGGGTGTGGGATGGGAATGGGGGGATGAGGACAAATATGTGATACCTTAATCAATAAAGAAATTTTAAAAAATAAAAAAAGATTAATGAATGATAACTCTAAAATGAATTAAATTTTGACAGAATATCCTTGAAAAGCTTCTCTAACCTTAAATTCAAATCCTAGCAAAATAACCCTTTATTATGAGACAGGAGAATGGATAAGATGGCTAGATAGAGCAAGTAAGATGTTTTTGCTCTAAAATTATTCTATTGACTAAACAAGATGATATATTTGGGGAATTTTCTTCAGTAACAGATACAAAATCACTTTTTAATAATCAAATACTATAATATTTAAATCATTTCAAAAGTCAGTGTTTTCAAACAAAAGTTAAATTATTACTGTCAAGTCAACAGAAGAAATTGAAAATGTTGGGTTATATAGTCAATTCAGTCTTCACCTTCCTGTTCCTGTTTATAAACCATAAAAGATTAATCTTCCTATTTTCAATGCTCATTTAAATTTTTCAATTTAAAATGAACTAAATATAACAGAGGAAAGTCCACATTTTCCCCTTATTTTTAACTACCTTATTGAGACATAACTCAAATATAATACAACTCACCCTCTTCAAGTGTACAATTTAATGGCTTTTAGTATATCCACAGAGTTATGCAACTATAACTGCAATAAACCTTATAACATTGTCATCACCCCAAAAGAGAAATCCCGTACCATTATTAGTCACTTATCACTCCCCATTCTCTCAACCCCGAAGCTATCACGAATTTGCTATTTCTACAGATTTGCCCATCCTGGACATTTTATATAAATGGATTAATATAATATGCAGTCTTTTAGTCTAAAGCGCTCATTTTAGAGTTACATTAACTGCTACTAAAAGTTAGATCAAGTACAAATCTGAGAAATCCGAGGGCCCAGGTAAGAAGGGTCAGTTTTGAGATGAGGTTCGCTGTAAAAGCTCATCAGTGAACCTCTTTTTGTTGAAGGTTCCAATTATTCCTGAAATACACAGAAGCTGGAACAGTGTGATGCTGCAAAGCATAGATGTTGGAGCTGACTCCATTCAAATTCTGACTCTACATCTCAGTATTTGACCTTGGGAAGGTTATTTAACTTCTCAGGCCTTAGGTCTTAGAACAGTGCCCCGATATATTTGTTAAACAAATTATTATCACTTTTTCAATTACGAAAGGATAATTATTGAATGCTGACACCATAACCTATACTACAAATTAGTCCTGACCCTATAAATACTAGGAAGAAAGTTAATGACTATTGGGATAATGCATTGCTGGTAGTGACCTAGCTATAAAGCTTCTCTTTAAAAAGTACATGAAAATAATGTCTCATTAGGATCACGGGAAGCAGTACAGTGCTGTGGAAAATGTACTAGATGGATGAGCACAGGCCCTAGGCTTTCTTGAACTTATCAAGCATGGAAAGCTCATCTGTACTTTCATAATATCTACATTGGTCTAAACACAGTTCAATAATAATTAGAAACTATAGTGAAGTTTAAAAAAGTCAGCTACCCTTTTGGTTATAGAGTATTTTGCCCAAAGCCTCTAAAGTTCAAGTTTTAATCCTTTTTGTTTAAAAAACATTGAATTGAGGCTACCGTGGCTTTAAAGTGAAAATTGAAACTTAATTCCCTATATATATGCTAATTACAAGATTCTAACCAAAGGTAGACTTCTATCATTTTTGATCCTGAAAAACAACTTTTGTTATGATTTAAGCCCAAACCTCCCTATTATGGAGATGAGCAGGATAGCCTAGAGGGTGTGTGACAAGGCCCTGGCATGAGTTAGTGGCAGGGCCAGCTCTAGCCTAGGCTTCTTGACCAACACTGCAATGTCCTTTCCACCCAGAGAAAAGAGCTTCCAAAAGGTCTCTATTTTTTTAAAAACAACAACATGTTAGATGTGACTGGTCCCGAGTTCAGCAGAAAAGGAGTTTTAGACTAAGAATCATAGTTAAGAAAACAACTCACTTAAGCAAGAAATCTTTGGGGCTTCCAACCCCCTTCAAATAAAGGTGGCATTATTTAATAAATCAAAACTTTAAGTCACAACATGGCCTTAATTGTGTTTCTCCTTAAATTCAAGACAGATAACCTCAGTGGTCTCCCCCAGTTTCCCACCCTCAGATCTTCCACCTCTACCTCTGTCTTTGTCTTCTCTCTGCTCCTCTCCATCCCCTCTTCCTACCACTTACCAACTTTCAGATATCTGTTGTTATCCTCTACCTCCACCCATCAGAATACAAACCCCCACTAGAATACAAGCCCCCACCAGAATACAAGTCCCCACTAGATAGGGATTCTGGTCTGTTTTATTTACTGCTCCATTTACAACACCTGTAACAGTGACTAGCTGGCACCCGGTAGGTACTTAATAGGCATTTGTTAAATGAATGCATGAACTGGGCAATAACTGCTATTTTCCCAATGTTTCATTTAAGGCAGAAATTCATGCAAGCTTAAAAAAAAATGGTAGAACAAATCTTTGCCTAATCAAGGCATGATGGCTCTGGGCAGCAGAATGCCAGCATTAACTTATGCCTCCTTGAGGCAATAGCACTCAAAAGAACTTGAACACTACCATCCCACTTCCCAAGAAATAGACATTTCAAATTAAGGCCCTCAAACCTCTTTCATCATGCCCTTCTTCCAGACTAAGAAAATCTTCTACTCTCCATTGAATATGAAAAACAGGACTCCACAAAACACCTGCAGCAGACATAACTATAAACACTTTCAAACAAATGAGGGCCATTTTTACCCTCTTGTAAAAATCTAAAAGCAGTAGAACCAAAAAATAAGTTTGACCTCCACTTCATAGGGCCTTTGCAAGCAAAATCTAAACTCCAATTGGAGCTCTAGTTTCCATGGTATCCTCAAAGCATGCCTACTTCCATTAAAAAAAGTAAACACTCGAGTCCTAGCCCAGGGAAACTTTCCATGGGATCCCTAACATGGAGACCTTGCCTCATTACCTTCTATTCTAACCCAGGAATCTAGAAATACACTAGAGGCTTCTTAGAGTAAATCTAACTGTATTTATTCTAAAACAGTATTTCCCCCTGTTAGACACTGTTCCCAAATTAGTGGTTTTACTGAACTTTCCATGTAACAACAGAGACAAAAAGCATGCAGGGCTTCTCTTTATTTTTTTAATCAGTGTGCTTTCTTACCCTGTGTTCACATTTAGATGAAGTTTAAGAATGGTCTTTCTCTGGAGCTGCAGTGGCCAACTGGTGGTCCTCAGACCACTAGTGGTCCGTGTGGTCCGAAAGTTTGGCGACTGCTGGTTTAAGGAAACCTTTGGAACAGTGGTCACCAACTGACTGCTGCTCTGGAGGGTCCCCTGAAAGCTAGAAAAACTCTACCCAGTCTGAAAACTAACTTCTAAAGCCTACCAACGAGTGAGAAGTTATGCATAAGCAGCCTCTGAATCCAGAATTCCAGGTCTTCCTAAAGGAGCTCTCTTTACTTGGAAGTCTGTTTTGAAAACAAATGCCAAATACGTAGGAAAGCCCCAATGCTCCCTTTCTTATAAAACAAATTTCTGTAAATCCCATTTGCTATCCTGAAACGAAAATCATAGATATTATCAACCTAAACACAATTTCAAAGAATAATTGATATAATGTCTTAACTCCAGTATAAAGGAGAAATAAATGGATACCGAATTATAATGAAATAATTTATTTTACAATACATTACACTAAAAACAAAAACACCCTCCCCCATTTCCAATGTGGCCTCTAAGGGGAGTATCACCTCTCCCCTACGAGAACTAATAGCAGGGAGTTCTGTTCTGTAACTGGAGTGCCAGGAAACACAGGATTTACTAAATCAACTTATTCTGACTTTTGCATTCAAGTTGCTCTGACTGTAGGACATCTAGGAGGCAAGAAAATGAAAAAGATACCTTGAGATGTCTTCAACCAAACTACTCTCAGCACAAAAGAGAAATGTTCACATAGCAACCATTTTGAGGCTAGTACACTATCAATTCAACTTCTACATTTGCCCAACCCACATGAAAATAAATGATGGTTTACAAAACTAGAAATTTATTTCATTTTTATACATTTTCCTTTGAACAGGCGTTGGTAAACTTTTTCTGTAAAAGGGCACATAGTAAATATTTTAGGCTTTGTGAGCCATATAGACTCTATTGTAGCTACTGAACGCTGTTGTAGCATGAAAGTGGCCATAGGCAATGCGGAAATGACAGAATGTGGCTGTACTCCAGAGTAAGATTTTATTTACAAAAACAAGCTGTCACCCTCTGCCTTAAACTATTAAAATAAATTATTTTAAAGTGAACTTCCCTCAGCCAAAGCAAATAACAATTGTTATTAACCTCACCATTCACAGCTTATACTTTGTAAAAATGCACTATGACCAGCTGCAAAACTGTGCCATGTAGTTGACAAAAGAAGGGGATTCTGTATTTAGACCAGTTTGTGTTTCAAATACCAACTTTGTCACCTGATTAATAATAATGGTCATGTAACCCTGGATAAACCGCAGTTCCCTATCTGTGAAATGGGCATAATACTACCTACTGCATGAAGCTGTGATGAGGAACATGTAAAATGCTGGCACAGCAGATGGCAAAACAGAGGCACAGGGTCCCTTCCTCTTACAGGAGATGTTTAGATAAACTCTAAGTGATTCACAAACTGGCACTAATATACTCAGCTGGATTCTTCATAAAATACATGATGTCTAACACTGCCTAACAATTCTTCATACACATTTTCTAAGATGATCCATATAATCTTGGCAAGGCTCTGAACAGCCTTAAAGCAGGTTATCCTCAAAGCATGCCTACTTCCATTAAAAAAAGTAAACACTCGAGTCCTAGCCCAGGGAAACTTTCCATGGGATCCCTAACATGGAGACCTTGCCTCATTACCTTCTATTCTAACGCAGGAATCTAGAAATACACTAGAGGCTTCTTACAGTAAATCTAACTGTATTTATTCTAAAACAGTAACCCCCTGTCAAAGTAAACTGCTTATTATCCAAGTAGATAATCGCAAAACATATACATCAGAGTTTCTCAATTTGTCTTAGTGACATCAAATCTCAGGGCTAAAAGGGGTTTGTTTTGATTATTCTTATTTTGGAAATTATGAAATATTAAATAGTTCATCATTTAGAAACTCACTCTGAATCATTTTTAATATTTATTATTCATTTTAAAGATCACAATACACTTACTTTTACTTATTTATACGTTGTAAAGACCACAGGCTAAAAACAACATAATTCAGATCCAGTGGAGAACGCATTTTGAATCATTTTTTCCCATGGTTGATGATGGATTTAAGCTGATCCATTCACCCTATTACTTGGTCCCCTCAGAACAAATGGCGTATCTTCAAGACAGCTGAATGGCTTTAGAGGC
The DNA here is from genome assembly GCF_027574615.1 of Eptesicus fuscus. Lineage (NCBI taxonomy): Eukaryota > Metazoa > Chordata > Mammalia > Chiroptera > Vespertilionidae > Eptesicus > Eptesicus fuscus. The sequence goes on from NC_072473.1 coordinate 93,001,853, forward strand.
ATAAGCTGTGGCTATGGAACAGAGTAACTTTAGAATGCTTCATAAATTGAAATTGGTATGCTGAATAAACTATTAGAAAAGTCAACCACCATCAGGTTAACTTTTTAAAATAAAAAGGCTACCTAGTAATGATATTATATACATTTAAACAGGTCTTTAAATTCGCCAATGGATTTTGTAACCTTCAGATACCTGCCAGTAAACAAAGTTTTAAAATAGAAACAAGATCAAGTTCCCCATCCACCTGCCAATTCCCAAATTTATGAACCCAGCTGATCTGCTCCATGACAAAACTGTATTTTGTTTAACTATTTCCCCATTAGACACTGTTCCCAAAAAGTACAATTTACATTTATCAGTAAAAAGTACCTTAAACAAAAGTTAACTGTAAACAGTGATGGTAAGAGTAAACATATGCAAAGAGTCATAGCTGTAATAGTAATGAAGGTGCCATTTCAAAACATCTCCTTACTAAGGACTTTCTCAGACAAAGATTCCTCCAACTGAAATTAGTGGTGGAGGGGGAGGAACAGAAAGGAACTAAAGAGCGGATGTGCAGTTTTTAGAAAAATAAAGAGAAGAGAAAAGGCTGGAGATGACAACCTGCCATTCGGACCAATTCCTCTAGGCACTTTCACTGGGGGGAGAAGCAGGGTTTTGTTGGCATAGGGTCCTTATTTATCTGCTTCAAGACAAAGGAAGATTTTACACACACACACACACACACACACACACACACACACACACACCTCATTCTCTGTACATTGTACAAATTTTTAATATTTCACTTGTCATGCTATACTTTGTGTATCATTGACGTTTTGGGTCTGTTATATCTGAGCTTCCTAAGGGCAAGGGCTGTTTCAACGCTGTGGTACCAGCACAGAGCAGCTTGAGCCCTCAGTCAATGAATAAATGAATACAGTATCACCCTCATAAACTTTCATGACTTTGAAGACATCAATCTTCAGCCATTAAAGGTACTCCAGCCTCCCTCTCTAGGGCTGATTTTGTGTGTTTACAACTCCTTTGAATATCTGTATAACTTTTCCACATGTGTAGTATATATCCCTAAATATTATGTTGAGTTTGAACTTTTATATATAACTGGAATTGTTACACATTCTTCTGCCCCTTGCATTGTTGTGAGAGCCATAAATGCGAATGTGTGGAGTTGTGCTCCACTCGTTTTCACTGCTGCATAGTAGTCCATTGTTCCACACTTTGTTTGCCATGCTCTTCTCAGTGGTTATTTGAACTGGTTCCAGGTTTTGCTGTTACAAACAGTGCTGTTAGGAACAATCTTGTAAATGTCTCCTACTTCCAGCACACATTTAAAAACTGCAATGGGCTTTTGTGCTAGATTTTCCAATAGCTTTGTCTGATCTTGGAGTAAGAGCGTCTGTGTATGTGTGTGTGTGCGCGTGCGCACACTCGCACGCATTTTCATCCATTAGCCATCTTCTCAATATAATGAGATGGCTAATGGATGAAAATGTAAGCATATCAACCATTTGAGATGAAATAAAAAATAAAACCCAGGGTTGTCAACACTCTAGTTCAAGCAGCAAGGGGGGAAAGGCAAAAGAATGGATGGGCACTGTCTGAGTTTCCTGAAACTGCTGTAATAAAGTGTCACAAACTGATAGCTTACAAAATAAATTTATTCTCTCCCTATTCTAAAGGCTACAAGCCTGAAATCAGGGTGTCAGTAGGGCCATGCTCCCCTGCAGGCTTAAGGGCAGGGTCCTTCCTGTCTCTTCCAGATTTTGGTGGTTGCAACCGCAGCATTTCTCTCTCTTTGTTTGTCATCACATGACCTTCTTCTCTGTTTGTCTCTGCATATTGTTCTCCTCTAAGGACACCGGACATATTAGATTAAGGGCCCATCCTCCTCCAGTATGACCTTAAGTAGTAGTTATATCTGCAATGTCCCTATTTCCAAATAAGGTCGCATTCCCAGGTACTGGGGCATAGGCCTATCATCATATCTTTCTGGGGAACACAATCCAATTCATAACAGAGATAAGAGGTTAGCTACAGAAATTAACAATCTACAAAATGATCATGTGGTTACATTCAGAACAATTTAGTTTGTCAATCCATCTATAAGCATTCACTAAATATCTATTAAATTAACCAGCACTGAAATATTAATACCACTTCTTAGAAGAAATAATGAAATGACACCAGGCCAATCATTACTGAGACACTCCTCACTCAGCATGAATAATTGTTTAATCTTGTTTCCAAGGAGGTAAAAAAAAAAAATCAGTTAGTAACTATATATTGGGCAACTACTCTGGACCACAATGGGAAATTCTTAAAAAAAATTAGTCAGATCTTCAAGGAGCTAGCAACTGAGTTGGGGAGATGAATAAATGTAAGACAAATTAAATAGTCATAAAGACAATGAATAGGTATAAATTAAATACTAATAAATACAAGTGATACTATACAACTAAGGCAAAATAGAATATCTGGTCATCAATGATCATGGCTTCCAGTTATTAATCCTTCATAATGTGCCAAGTAGTGTTTTAAGCACAGATGAACTCATTCAATGCCCCCAACAACCTCATAAGGCAACTACTATTACTACCTTCATATGAAAACACACAACTCCAAGGAACAGTAAGGTTAAAAACATGTCCACTAAGAACTGCCAATGTTAGAATTCAAACACAATCAGTTTGGCACTCTTACCCACTAATTCTCTAATAGATGATCAAGTTAAAAATGGGGATATTATGCCTTCTGCTTACACAACTGAATAAAAAAAATTTTTTTTTTGGAATTCCATCTCTATGTAACAAAATCAGATGGTCACAAAGAACTCTAGTTTTCATTTTAAAGATAAGTAAACAAATAGTTTAATTTAAAAAAAAACATGCACTAAACCAGTATATTCCTTCTTGTTTGTCCATTGCAACATTATTTTGTATCATAGAAGAGTTTTTTCAAACTATATTTTTAAAAGAGGAAAATTTTTATTACTAATAGACAAAAATAGACTAAATACCCCATGAAGCACAACTATGATATAATGAGGTCTTTGTTAAAATGCCCATCAGCATATATGTAGCTAGATGAGTTATTCTTCAAAGTAGTCCCTTTAGATGGTGTGCACTTTATTCCAGCAACACTGTCAACTATTCCCAGTATTCTTCCAGTTCTTTTTTGTAAAACTGCCTTTAGAGTTTTTTTAAATGTGTTTTTATTGATTTTAGAGAGGGAGGAAGAGAAAGAGGGAGGGAGAGAGGGAGGGGAGAGAGAGAGAGAGAGAGAGAGAGAGAGAGAGAGAGAGAGAGAGAGACAGACAGACAGACAGACAGACAGACATATAGGTGAGAGAGAAACATCATTTGGTTGTGTACCGTAGGCACCATGAACAGGACCTAACTCGCAACCTGGTCATGTGCTCTGACAAGGAATCAAACCAGGAACCTTTCGGTTTTTTTATATGTTTTAAATATATTTTTTAAAGGATTAAACAGGACAATGCTCAACCAACTGAGACACACCATCAAGGGCTGCCTTTACAGTTTAAAGCCACATAAAACATCTTGTGAATTTTACCATATCTCAATTTTTAAATTAAACACAATGCTTCCAACAACATGAATGCTCACTCTCTCTATTTAATAGATGGGCCTCAAAATTATTTCAGCCTAGAGCCAAAAGCCAAGGCCTCACTCAAAGATTTGACACCATTGATGATATTTTTTTTAAAGTACCATGATCTCTTAAGGCAATTCTAAAGAAGAGTTCAAAAAATGGGCTGGATAATTTTGATTTGGAGCTTCCTGTTTCTTCTCTGCATGGGCTAGAAGTAAAAAGCAGAAAGTGAGATTTTTTTTAAACGTTGCATAGGGTCTCCCAATTATTGAAAATGCTAAGCTTTATATATCTTAATTAGTCACAATTTACAAGAGCAGGTTGACCTTGAAGGTTCACAGAGATCAGCACCAGGACTAGAAGCCTGCCCAAGAGGCAGTTTGCCACAGTAGTTAGAGGAGTGTCCAAAAGCAATCTCTAAAGACTGGCTTCATTAGAAGCCTTGGAGATTCAGAAAGAGAAAGACTTGCAGTGACCCAGAATATGGACAATGTTTATCTTCCTGCTTGGGGCAGTTAACTATTATTCTAGCCATACATACAAGTGGCCACCCACCCCTGCTATAGAAGAAGGTGAAAGAAACAAATAAACACACACACACACACACACACACACACACACACACACACACATACACACACACACACACACACACACACACACACTTCTAGAACTTGGCACTGTTCACAGGGAGGAAGTTTTCATAGATGTGGAAGAAATAATCTAAAAGTCAGAAATAAAAAAGCAAGGAGATAAAGAGGAACCAAAACCAGTGTCAAAAGAATGGCAAAGAAAGGGAAGATGAAGAAATTCCAGTACTATTACTATAACTGTGACACATAAATCTAACACTGATAATTTCCATGGCTTTTGAAGGAGCAATATATGCTGCTCCACAGAATAATAAAAATAATTCCCACACAGGCCAGTGTGGCACAGCAGTTGGAGTGTCAGCCTGTGCACCTAAGTGTCACAGGTTTGATTTCACGTCAAGGGCATGTACTTGGGTTGCAGGTTGGATCCCGGGTCCTGGTCAGGGGCGGTGTGGGAGGCAACCAATTGATGTGTCTCTCTCATATCAATGTTTCTCTTTCTCTCTCTCTCCCCCTCCCTTCCTTCCTTCCTTCCTTCCTCCCTCCCTCCCTCCCTCCCTCCCTCCCTTCCCTTCCACTCTCTCTCTCTAAAAAAAAAAAAAAAAAAAAACAACAACAACAACAAAGGAAAAAGTATCCTCAGGTGAGGATTGAAAAAAATAGAATTCCAAAAAAAAAAAAAAAAAAAGAATTCCCAACAGGGCTATTCATGAGGTATATTATCTTCCTGAAGATGGTTATCTGAGACATACATAATTCTACAAACATAATTCAACATCTAATCATAATAAAAATAAACTCTCAGCAGACTAGGACTAGTCAAGGGTACCTATGTAAAACCTATAGCTAACATCATTATTAATGGTGAAAGATGAAATACTTCCCCACTAAGTGTGGCAACATTGCATTCAATATCATCAGAGATCTTAGCAAGTTTAATAAGGCAAGAGAAAGAAATAAAAGGCATAACATATTGGAAGGAAGTAAAATTGTATTTGTAAATGACATGATCATGTATGTCAAAAAAATCCTAAAAATATTACAGAAAACTATTACAACTAGTAAAATTAGTAAGGCTGCATGATACCCAAGGTCAACATAAAAATTGTATTTGTATTGTTAGCAATAAACAAATGGGCATCTATATTATAAAAGGCCTGTGGCTGTAACACTGTAACAGGAGGTGCATTGATGGGTCTCACGGCCCGGCAGGTCTGGGTTCCCGCCCCCACGGCAGCATGGTGGGTCTGGGGTCCTGCCCCATGGTCGCATGGTGAGTCTGGGACCTCGCGCGATTTTGCGCGCTAGGCCTCTAGTTAAAGTATAAAATGGGGTCTGTCTGCCACTATAGAGCTAAACATATGAGCTAAAACTGCAAAGTCCTAGAGGGAGACATAGGAGAAAATCTTTTGGAACTTAGGTTAGGCAAGGATTTTTGAGAGCACAAAAAGCACAAACCATAGAAGGAAAAAATGATAAACTGGATTTTTTGAAAAGAATAGATTACTGAATTTTAGAACGAGAGAAAGAGAGAGAAACACCCATGTGAGAGAGCAACATCCATTGGCTGCCTCCTGCACGACCCCCACTGGGAATCAAGCTTGCAACCTAGACATGTACCCTGACCCGGAACTGAACCAGCAACCCTTTGGTACATGGGATGATGTCCAACAAACTGAGCCACACTAGCCAGGGCTAAACTGGATTTTTATCAAAATAAAAAACCTTTGCTCTTTCAATGGCACAGTTAAGAAAATGAAAGGATAAATCATAGTTTGGGAGAACGTACTTGCAAATCACATATCTGATAAAGGTCTATATCTAAAATGTATGAAGACCTCTTATAACTTAATAATAAAACAATCCAATAAGAAACAGGCAAAATACTTAAGCACACACTTTACCAAAGATATATGAATGACCAATAAGATATATATGAAGATATACTCATCATCATTAGTCACAGGAATAGGCACATTAAAATCACAATGTACTACCATTACACACCCACTGGAATGGCTGCAATTTAACAAGACAGATAATAAAAAGTATTGGTGAGGATATGGCCCACTCAGTGGAAATGCAAAATGGCACTTTGGAAAATAGGTTGACAGTTTCTTGTAAAGTTAAATATACACTAAGTATATGGCCCAGCAATGAAACACTTAAGTCCACACAAAAGACCTGTAAGCAAATGTTTATAGCACTCTCTTCATAATGGCAAACAAATAATAATAATAACACAAAAAACACCCAACCCAGAATAAACTCAAATGTTCATCGACATGGACAAATTATGTTACAGCCACACTTTGGAATACTACTCAGCAACAGAGTCACCAACTGCTTATACATGAGACAATGTGGATGAGTACAAAAAGCACTCTGCTAAATAAAAAATAACCACAAGATACTATATAAATCTACCCTCAACACATCTCAAATAACTACTAGTATTTAGACCACATTCTTTGACCTTAATACAGTTAAATTAGAAATCAGTTTTAAAAATACCTAAAGCTCAAGCTGGTGTGGCTCCGTTGGTTAGAGCACTGTCCCACACACTGAAGGGTCTCGGATTCGATTCCCAGTAAAGACACATACCCAGGTTGTACCTTCGATATCCAGTCAGAAAGGGGCACAAAGGGGAGGTAACCAATTGATGTTTCTATCACATTGATGTCTCCCTCTCTATCACTTTCCCTCCCTCCCTTTCTTCCACTCCCTCTCCCTTCCTCTCTCTAGAATCAATAAAAAACATATCCTCATCCTCGGGTGAGGATTAAAAAATACTAATAATAAGTAAAAATAAAAATACCTAGGAAATGTATTTGTAAATTTAAAAAACAGACTTCTAAGCAACACACAGGTGAATGAAATAATAAAAATGGAATTAGAATATATATACTATAAATAAATAATAAACATACTATGTTTTAAAATATCCAAAACAGCAGAATAAATCCGGACAGAAGGAAGAAGAGTGATTTCCAGAATGTTTTTTTTTTTTTTAGTGTATGGCTTTATTTTTTATTTATTTATTTTTTTAAATATATTTTATTGATTTTTTACAGAGAGGAAGAGAGAGGGATAGAGAGTTAGAAACATCGATGAGAGAGAAACATCGATCAGCCGCCTCCTGCACACCCCCTACTGGGGATGTGCCCGCAACCAAGGCACATGCCCTTAACCGGAATCGAACCCGGGACCCTTGAGTCCGCAGGCTGACGCTCTATCCACTGAGCCAAACCGGTTTCGGCCAGAATGTATTTTAAGTGAAAAAAGCAAGAAGCTGATCAGTGTATGTAGTATGCTTTTTTAGTGCAAGAAAAGGAGGGAATATAAGTGTGTGTGTATGTGAGTGTGTACATGCTTACTCAAATTTGCAAAAGAAGAAACATAGAAGAATGAATTAAAAATTAATGATATAGTGTCTGGCCAGTGTGGCTCCGTGATTGAGCATAGACCTATAAACCAGGAGGTCACAGTTCTATTCCCAGTCAGGGCACATGCCCAGGTTGCAGGCTCGATCCCCAGTCGGGGGCATGCAGGAGGCAGCCAATCAATGATTTACTCTCATCACTGATGTTTCTATCTCTCTTTTTCTCTCCCTTTCTCTGAAATCAATAAAAATATATTTTTTAAAAACCACAAAAAACTAATGATAGTGATTGAGTAAGGTGGGGGTGGACAGCATGCTTGGCAGGAGACAGGTATGAAAGTAAAGCTTCCCAGAATATACATTGAAATAAATTTGACTTTAAAATCATATGAAGTTTTTACTGACTAAAAATTAATCAAAATAATGAGAATAAAATTATGCTCATTCATTTTTGTTTGCTGACAAACTTCATACTACATAACCACAACTGAAAAAAGCCCTTGGTAAGACTAATCAAGAAAAGAGAAAGCATAAATAAATAATATTTAAGAATGAAAAAACAGATGTAACTACAGATATGGCAGATATTAACTGGTAGTTTAAAATCTTCCCATACCAAAACACTAGGCCCAGGTGGCTCTAGGGGGATGTTCTTACCAAACACTCAAGTAACAGATAACTCCAATCTTATACAAACTTCTAGAGACCAGAATAAGGGAATCCAGTACTCTCAACCCACTTTATAGGGTTAGCAAAATGATACTAAACTAGACAGAGACAGCACAGAAAAGGAAAATTAAAGCCAAATCTCACTCACAAAGACAGATATAGAAATCCTGAAGAAAATGCTACCAACCAAATACAGCAGTAAGAAACACATTGGGTTCACGTGAGCAATACAAATTTGACTAATGCGGCAAAGTTATATTAGAAAATCTCTTTTAATAACTCACACGTTAACAGGTTTAAATTGGGGAGGGAAACGTATCTCCATAAAGGCAGAAAAAGAAGGTTGATAAAACTCAACATCTATTTATGAAAAAAAAAAAAGTGTGCACCAGAAGTTTGCCTACACAAAACTTAAAGTAAATATAATACTTTCTGGTTAAATATGGAAAACATTGCACCCTCTCAAATACAGATCTTGGGCCCCACCCCAAACCTACAGAATCAGACACTCCACCCTGGCTGACAGTGAACTTGTCATTTGGGCCACACACTCAGGGGATGCTGATGAGCTGGCTGCTCAAAGTCAAAGTGGGAGTCAAAGCAGCACAAGGGAAAGGTTCTCCAACAGCTGAAGACCCACTGACAATGAATCTGCATTTCAACCTGAAGTCCAGGTGATTAGCAGGGCAGTCAGGTTGGGGACACGAATGCTCCTATCATAGCTGCTCCAGAGCAGCATGCCAGAATCATCCAAGCACTTTAAAATGCAGATGTCTGATCTCACCTATATCAAATAAATCAGAAGGTCTGTCGGGGGAGCCTAGTCATCAGGTTGTTAAAGCTCTCTAGGTGATGCTAAAGAACAGTCAGCATGGCAAACCACTAGGTTTTCTAGCCAAGCCCTCTCCAAAGAGCCCGAGAAGAAGGAATTCTTCAAGTTCTTTGAAGATGCCCCAAGAAAGATGCTTGTATTTCACATGTATATCAATGGTGACTTGTTAAACTGGCTTACCAAACTGAAATGGAGAAAAGAATTCTCTGGTACTTAGTGGGGATGCTGTGAGGAGTCAAATTAGATATATGTCATAGCATTGGGCAAAGGGCTTGGCCCAGATTACACCAAACATCAACATGAGGTTTCATAGAGGTGGCAGTGGCCTTGACAGCGAATATGCTAACATCACCAGCACGTTAAGGTCAAAATTATCTCTCACCCGGCCAGTGTGGCTCAGTGGTTGAGCATTGACCTATGAACCAGAAGGTCACAGTTCGAATCCTGATCAGGGCACATGCCTGGGTTGTTGGCTTGATCCCCAGTGTGGGGCATGCAGGAGACAGCCAATCAATGATTCCCTCTCATCATTGATGTTTCTATCTCTCTCTCCCTCTCCTTTCCTCTCTGAAATCAATAAAAAATATTTTTTAAATGTATCTCTACAAACTGTGCTGTTCAACACTGGAGCCACTAGGCCATGTAGCTTTGAAAACATGAAATATGGCTAGTCCAAATTGAAGGGTGAGGTAAATGGAAAGTACATACCAGAATTCAACAACTTAGTACAGAAGAAGGGGAAGACATCTCACTAATTATTATACTGACTAGAGTCCTGATGCACGAAATTCGTGCAAGAGTAGGCCTTTGCAGCCGCAGCAGCTGCCTCAATCCCTCCCTTTCAGCCGCAGGCCAGCTGCCTGGATCCTTCCCTCACAGCCAAGGCAGCTGCAGCCCCTGCTTGGTCCGGAAGGATGTCCGGTCAAATTAGCATATTATGCTTTTATTACTATAGGTTACATGATGAAATGATATTTTGGATATATTGGGTCAAATCAAAATCTATTATAAAATTTATTTCATCTGTTTCTTTACCTTTTTAATGTGGCTACTGGGAAAACTGATTACACATGTGGCAGTGCGGCTGATGGGTCAGTGGGGAAGCCAGGATTTGAATTGCTACTTAGTCCAGCTTCTCAAACTTTCATTTGCATACAGATCACTTGGATGGAGTCTTAATAAAATGCAGATTCTAGTTGTGCAGGTCTGGCAGGGAGCTAAGATTTTGCATGTCCCCTAAACTCCCAGGAGCTGAGGAGGAGCAGGGGCATCCGGGTACTATTTATCAACAAGGAAAAACTGTTTGGTGTCATAAAGTGATGGGAACTTCTAGAAGAATGATCACACCAATTCAGAGTTGATAATAGCAAATAAAGGAAATGGCCAGCAGGGTTATACTCAGCCTCAACTTTCAAAAATCAGTTATTATGTCTTGCAGCGAGGATTACAAAGAGGTGAGGGCCAACTCCAATTGCCTTCTACCTGTGGGGATTGGAACTTGCTCTCAGACGGGAACCACTGATATGTACAAGGAACAATTCTGGACTAGGAAGCTTGAAATGGAACCTTGACTGGGGTTTCTTATATCCTGCCTACCACATAACCAGTGTCAAGAGCAGCACCCTTCTGGGGTCTCACTGAAACCAAGTGTAAGTCTTCCTTCTTACTATGACCCACAAATAGTACTGACATGTCATGGCCAGAGGTCACTGCTGTACAGGGTTATTTCTTATTTCAGTAAAACAACGCAGGTCAATTGCAACCCTCCTGGAATGAACCCTGAGAGCAGTCCCAGTTCTCTTCAGTCCTTATGTAAATCATCTTAGGGACATAAAGGAACTTAAAGTTCAGACAAGGACATTACAAGCACCACTACCTGATGCTAAGAATCCCCTTCAGGACCCACCTCTGCCTCCAGAGCTCCCACGAAGGGTAAAGCAAGGACACCATGATCCGTTCCATTGCAAGAGGCTCTGGGAAACAAACTGTGTTTCCTTCTTACAAAAATCTCAAGGATATGATAGCAACATATAACAATGACTACAAACTAAAGAAAGGGAATTGCTGTGTTGTCAAGGTCTGCAAGCAAGGGAATCCAAGCTGGAGGAGTTACAAACAAGTTGCTTTCTCTTAAAATTATTACCTTTAACTTCCCTTACCCCTGCACACCCACAACATACTAGCAAGCAACCCCCCCCAAAATGAACCTAATTGAAAACTGTTCATGACAATAGTCCAAACATCCAGAAGCTGGGAAGAAAATGGTGGGAAAGCAATGTGTGAGACCTCTCTCAGCACAGGACTTAAAGAACTTTCTTATTCATTTGCTAATTGACCATGGAAAGAAAGGCTAAGCATGAGCTCTGTTGTTTCATCTTGCAGTCTGGGAATATAACCCTTAGACAGACAACAGAATTTCTTGAAATGAACTTATCCAAACAATTCTAAACTATGCCCCCCTTGCCCAGTGGAAGTCAAAGAATGTTTAGTAAATGTCTACTGCATGAAGAAGACTATGTTAGGTTTAACCTGCCCAGAACAACATCTCCAACCTCAGCCGCCTTAATTACAAGTTTGGAAATTGGAAAAGGCGAATACTGAAATACACAGATGTTACATATTAAGACGAAGAATTGAGGAACACAATACTAAACTTATATAAGTACATGAAATTTTCAAGAGCTACTTATGGAGTAATTTCAAGATACTGAGAAACAAATTCAAGTAACAAAAAAAGGAGTACTCAGCACCTGTCCTGTTTGAATAGAAGGCAGTGAGGACCTGGAGAGCGACTGAGTCATTGGATTTCTTCTTGTCCCAACACCAAGAGGCCATCAGCCAGTTTAGTATGGGAGGAGGAACTTGGCAGTGACTCAAGCTGCATTGAGGATCTAAGGTAAGGTGTTGATTTGAAAAAGGAAAGACTTCCATTTTGAGACACTGCAGAAAAAGGCAGGCACTATTCTGTGATGGAGAGATTGCCTTGGTATCTATCGCCCTGAGATTGTTGGTTTTACAATACTATCATTTTAGTAATAAAGAAAATGGGAACTTGGGAGGTGTACCAATGGCTTCAGATCCGTTTGAGAGAGGCAATAAAACACTTGCATATCTCAATGCTGACAGAAGAGGGAGAGTGAGGCAGAGGCCACACCTATAGCTATGGGGGAGATGAGCTAAGAACAGGAAGGACGCTGCCCTCTAACACAAGTTCTCCCAATAATGATGGCTTATATAACACACGACTGCAATAACAATAATGCCACAGTGTTTTCAAAGAGTGCTGTTGCACATTTGACTCTCTGAATAGCTCTGGAAATTTGGTAGGGCAGGTTTTCTTAGCTCTATCTTACAAACAGAAGAGCCACCAGCAATGAGGTAAAATGACTTGTCCCGTGTCATAGAGTTAAGTAGTGCAAAACTGGAACTTGAGCCTGCTTATGGAATTCAAATTCAAGAAGATTTCTACCACCTCACACAGACACAAGGCTCTTTCCCACTACTTGTTCCTCAGATAGAAACAGAATGAAAGCAGTAGTACAGGATGCCAATTTTCTAAAGAAATATTTCCCACATTCTTAAAAACAAAAATATGAGATTGTCCTGGTGCTCTTGTGAAAAAATACATTGTAAACATTTAACATGAAAAACCATCTTCCAATTACATGATGGCAACTGGATCTCCAGTTGACTAACTCCAACTGGGTCTCCTGGTACCTTCACGCTTTCAAAACAGAGGGATTTAAAGGATTCTCTTGTTCTATTCTTGTTTGTAATAACAAACAAAATATGGGCTCAAGTTATTTGAGTCTAAACAGTAAAGGGAACTTACACTGCAAGAACTGTGATCACTGTTGCCAACATCACATGAAACTAAATGCTCTACACAATAATGAAATGAAGACAAATGTCTAGAAAATCAGGCTTACTAGATTTCCAAAAGTTTATTAAAACATGTCTGGAATCCTTTTTTCTTTAAAAGAAAAGAATGGAGTTCCATGCAGTTCAAGTTAAAAGAAAGGAGTTCCATGTAGTTCAACTTTTCTTGAGAGCCTATTCTGAACACTTAACATAGAGTATCACTTAGTCCTGCCCAACTTCCCTTTGAGGAAGTTACAATGATTATTTTCATTTTACAGATAAGGAAACTGAGGTACAGAGGTAAGTAAATCCCCTAAATTCACACAGATTATACTAGAGCCTGGATTTAAATCCAGAGTCAACAGCTTATAGGCAAATGACAGCCACTGTCACACCATCTACCAGAAAGGAAAAATGAACTGAGAAACTAGAAAATAAAGAAAGCAGAACTTCAAAGAGGTCAGAAGCAGAGACGGGGATTACTAAAGAATAATGAAAACAACCACTTATTCTTTTATAAAATTAAAAAAAACAACTTTAGAAATAACAAGAAACACTAGCCTTTGAAATCCTTTGGCCACCAGTTCAAAATGTCGCCTAGTAAACCTTGAAGAGGCTCTGCTTTTCTCATTTTGGAGCCTTCAATAAGAGCAAGAACCACATGTTCTTTTGGTGGTTTTTAAAGTAACTACATTTTGTTAATCCTCCTTCCTTTTATTTTGGAACAAAGATTACTAGAGTGGTTTATGTAACTTTTATAATTTTTCAGAACCTGTACAAATGAAAACACTTGTTTTGAAGCCACTGAACATACAGAACATGAGAGAACTGAAAAGGTACTAACTAAGCAGATGAACTTTTTTTTGTCAGATGAATTTTCAGAGTAAGCCATCATTAATGCCAGTTTATTGGCACTCTTGTTCTTAAGGAGCTGAGTGCTTCTTCACTCTAGAGCTACAGGCATACCTTATGTTGTTCTTTACTTTATTGTACCTCATAGACGTGTTTTTAACAAATTGAAGGCAAAACCAAAACCCTCCACAAGCAAAAAGATGACCACTCGTTTTACTGTGATAGTCACTTTACTGTGGTGGTCTGGAACTGAACCTGCAATTTCTCCAAGGTATGCCTGTAATTTCAAAATGAACTTGTTTCTTTACAAACCACACGATATGAAGATTGACAAGCATTTCAGATAGTAGGTTCCCAATACAAATCAGTGTGCAGGAAAAGAAATCAACAACCAACACTGACCTCAACAGAGTCTTCTGTAGCAAGAGTGAGGTAACCACTGATACAGCAAGGGACTTGAAAACTACCTCTCGAGTATTTGAAACCACTTACTGTTTGCATATAAGGGGGAAAATTCAATTAAAAATGAGGCTGTGGTGCACTTATCATCCAAAAGGGAGTGTCTGGAGAAATGATGGACTCCACAGAATCTGAGTCAGACAGATTTACTTTTCGATTTATTTACTGTGTGGAGTAGTATGTCTGTTTCAAAATTTATGTACTGTAATTAGTCGATTTATCTACAGTAATTTATTTATTGTAATTAGTCTAAAACTACCAACTCAAAGTAATGTCCAACTCACTCTCATTCATACCAACCTGCTGTCATCATAGAGTTCCAAAGTTCTATTTTTCTTCATATTGTTCATCTCCACTGGAAAATATAGCATTGTTTATTTTTTTATTGTCTACTTCCCTACACATTAGTTCTGTAAGGCAGGACTTCATCAGTGGTACTGTCTGCTGTCTTCACATTGTGAACAGACCACAGGCCTTCTTGGTTGAATGAATGAAACAACTGACAACTTGATAAATGTGTTAGAACTTTAAGGTAAGGAGACCAATTATTTAATAACCACACTAGAATCGGGAGCCTCCAATGAATGTTCTCCACTTTCAAACATGTCAGGAGGTTGCTATACCCTGGCAGCACCAATGGTTTGAACCTAATCCATGGTGTGGAATCTCTCAAGGATAGATGTGGTTTGTGAAATAGCCAAAAGTCATTCAGAGTCAAATATGGTAAATAAGTTAGTTGTGCCCCAAATATATGTTGGATGAAAACAACATGTGTCTATAAATTAACAAGTTTGTCTTCTTTGGCTGGTAATCTGGTTTAGAAGGAAATTCAAAACAGTTTGAGCTACAACAAAATCGCTGGCTCAGTATAAAATTCTAAGGTGGATAGTTTACAAGGAACAAAAACTGAGCCATGATTAAAAAAGAAAAAGAAAAAAGAAAAGTACCCAGGCTAGACAGCCGCCAAGATATCCCCCCTGAGACCTTATATTAGCTTTGCAATTAAGTTGTCTGGCAGTCTGTATCACATTAGTTATCCTCTCTGAGCTTCAGTTTCCCCATCTAGGAAATAAATGAACTATATGAACTTCAAGGTCCCAGTCAATTCTAATATGCCATGATTCCATTCTTGTGAAGGTTTAGTATGTCTGTTTCAAAACCAGTTACAATCCACTTCGCCTCACACTTCGTATGCGTATAAAAGGCGTATAGTATGTTTTTGCAGCAGATCATTTCATCTTTGCTTAGGCAAAAACTAAAATTAGTTTTCACTTCCTGAACGCAGCGAAAGACAGTTAAGGGAGGCAACCCGGCAAACGGCGCATGCTGGTGCCTGTGCATACTTCCGACTGTGTATCTGGGAACTAACCTTTCCCTTTCAGATCTTCCTTTAACTTGCAAAAACAGACAAACCTCCCATTTGTGACAGAAACAAACACTG
Source organism: Eptesicus fuscus (assembly GCF_027574615.1). Lineage (NCBI taxonomy): Eukaryota > Metazoa > Chordata > Mammalia > Chiroptera > Vespertilionidae > Eptesicus > Eptesicus fuscus. Next base: position 93,017,560 of record NC_072473.1, read on the forward strand.
GCAAAGAGCGCAGATCCAGGTTTCACGGCAAATGACCGGCTGCGGCCGCTCCACAGAATACACGGGGGATGCGGCGGGCACCCACCCAGCGCACAGAGCCTCCGTAAGGACCAGCGGAGGCGCGTCGCCAGGGAGACAGGGTGGCCGTCCGGCCCACTCGCCGCCCCAGGACCGGGAAGTAAAGTCCAGGCAGCGGCCAAGACGCCCCAACCCCCATCCCTTGGCCCTCCGGCCCGGATTCCAGACCCGACCTTCGCCTGCGGTGGGCCTGGGACCTTGGACGAGGAGAACCTGGAAGCCGGAGGCACCTGCCTGCTATTCTCTGGCCTCAGCCCTTGCCGGCGGGAACAGCCAAGGCATTAGGGCAAATCCACCCACCCTCCGGGCGCTGCGAGGCACCTAGGGACCTGCCGGCCTGGGGGGGCTCATCTTTCACTTCTCGGTCTCCCAACCCCATCACACCACGGGTCCCTGCAACAGCCAGCTAGGAGACAGGCCAGCAGCAAGCACTCACCCACCTTGGGATCCGGGCGCCACCGCCGTTGCCAGGCTGCTAGGCTCCCGGGCCCCGCTCCGCCCCCTTCAGGGTCCTCCCCCTGTGGCCTCCCCGCCTTTGGCCACCGCCCTCCGCCATTTTCTGCGCGCCAGTTGGCGAGGATTCGTCACGTGAAAGGGGCTGGGGTGGGCGGAGGGCTCCAGGAAGCCTAGGGCGCCTCTCCCAGGGGCGGGGCTCTTCGCCCAAGAGGCTGCTGGGAAACCCTCTTTGAAGGGTCTGGCGAGAGGAGGCCACTGGGAGTTGTAGTTTAAAATAGGGTGCTGGGAATGGGCAGGCCAAGATGCTGGGGGCCGCCCTTGGAGTAGGCTCCAAGCAGAGGCCCCTGGGAAACGTAGTCCCAGGATTCTTCTGTTTTTCTCCAAAAAGGGGAAACCCAGATGGAAAACTTCTCTAGATAAAACTTCAGCGGATGTCACTAAATTTAGCTATTATCATTGGGTACATAAGGTTGGCTACGTGAAGTTGAGATACTAAAAGGGAAAAAGAAGTTTCACTTTCTCTCGTGCAGAATCTGCAATTCACAAACCCAGCTCAAAGTTGAGGCATTCTTCATGCAATGATAGCACCTTTGCAAGAACTCTCTTGAGACTTAGTGACAAAGTTCTTCCTACTTTTTGAGGTTTGGAGCAGGCAAACATTAATAAAAGAAAGAAAAATTAAAAAAGAAAGGAGGAAGACCACTTAGAAGGAAATTCAGTGTGTAATTTAAAGCGCACACACACACGCAACACATACTTGGACTCATAGACTATGTGAAATATTCTTTATGATGCATGACAATTATACATAAGCAGTTCAGGTAAATGATGGTTAATAGGATTACTTTAACATGACCTTTTCCCTCTCATTTTTTAGTACTCCAGCATCTAAAAGCAGATGTTTTACATACCAGTATATGTATGTATAATCCTATATCATTATATATACACATACACACATATTAACTCTGTTGAAGAGTTCAGACTTCTCAGATGAGTAACAAGCCCTTCAGATTCCAACCCCACCTACTCTTCAAGACTTCTGCGAGTGCACCTCTTCTCTCAGGTTCTGGTCTAGGCACAGGAGCTTCTTTCTATTTTCTGGATGCACCAAGTTCTTTCCTTTCTCCAGCCCTTTATATTCATTCCTTTCTCCTGGATTGATCTAACTTCTAGAAAGGTGGCAGAATAACACTTGCTCCTGCACCAGGTAGAATTAAAAGCTCTCCCCAGAGCCCTTCTCATAGCACCAGTGTCATCATTTGCTTTCTTGTTTGCCCTGCCAACTCCCCTCCCAGAACTTCTTTAATCACATTCACTTTGTACTGGATTTGAAAGAGTGCTCAGTAAATGCTTCTTGATTGTATGTATTTATGCCAGAGAGGCTTCCTGGTGTGCTACTGAATAACTGGATTCCCAAATCTCTGAATCTTGGAGCAGAGGGAAAGAGGAAAATGGATGGGTGGAGGCACTGTGTTCAAGGATGAGGCTGAAGCCTTTTGCTCCATTAGGGGAAAGCCTCATCTCAAGGCTGTAGTTGCTGGGAAGATTTATCCAGCACCTCTAATCTGGGTCCAGCCCTAGCTCTAGAGGGAGACAACCCAAGCAGAAGGGGCCAGTAGAAGAGACCAGTCTCTGGCCTGTGAAATGGTAATAGTGACTCCTGCCATGCCTGACTCACAATGTATGTGTGGGGATCAAGTAAGGAAGAGAGAAAAGTACTTTGAAAACTGTAAAGGCCGAGGACCACAGAGTTTTCACCTTCCCTTAGCCAAGTTGCTATGTTCTGGGCCAATTTCTACCCTCTCAGGACATGTGTTGGGGGTTCTTCAGCCTTCCCTGTATAAAACACACACGCACATGCACACACACAAAAAAGGTAGTCAAATATCACCTCTCAGGGTTGCTGTGTCCTAGCACAGCAAGGACAGAGGTGAGTGTGGCGTATAGAATAACAAGACAGCAGCATTGCCAAGCTGCCAGGCTGGCTGATGGGCAGGGGATAAGCCCCTGGGTATTGGCACGAAGGCCTCTGGGCTCAAATCCTAGCTCTCCCATTTGTTAGGTATGTGACTTAGGGCAAGTAGTCCCTCACCTATGATCTAAGAATATTGGTATCTACTTCATAATCATTTTGTGAAAAATAAACATATGAGTGCTGAGGACTAACTTCTGCTTCTAGAACCACAAGAAGAGGGAAGACTCTGCCTCCCTCTCACCACCTCCGCCCTTTATTTGAAAAGTAGCCTCAGCAGAAGGGTTCAGCCACATTGGAAAATAGTTTGGCAGTGATTTATAAAGTTCAATGTACATATTGCTCAGCAATACCACCCCTAGGTATTTATCCAAGAAATATGGAAACTTATGTTCATGAAAAACAGTTGTATTCAAATAATTATAGAAGCATTTTTAAAATAGTAGTAAAAAAGGTAAACAAGTCAAATGCCCATCAACCATTAAATGGCTCAATGGTGATCTGTCCATACAGTGCAATGCTACTCAGTGATAAAAAGGAAGAACCAATTATACATGCTATGTCATGAAAGAATCTCAAAAATATTATGCTAAATAAAATAAACAATACACAAAATATTATATCCTATATGACACTATTTATATTACACTAGAGGCCCAGTGCACAGATTCGTGCACTGGTGGGGTACCCGGCCTGGCCTGCGCCCTCTTGCAATCTGGGACCACTCGGAGGATGTTGGACTGCCAGTTTCCACCTGATCCCCACAGGCCAGGCTGAGGGACCCCACCAGCATATGAATCCATGCACCGGGACTCTACTATGCATATAAGATCTTTGGTTAATCTCTTCCCGCCCTCCCTTCTTCCCCCTTCCCTCTGAGATTCATCTGTCTGTTCCATGTTTCCATGCCTGTGCACTGAGTGTCTGCCCCCTGGTGGTCAGTGCACGTCATAGCTACCAGTCGAACGGTTACTTAGGCTTTTATATACACTGAGTGGCCAGATAATTATGATCTCTGAACACATAATAATCTGGCCACTCACTGTATATCTTATAGAATAAAAGGCTAATATGCAAATTCGGAGTTCGACCAGCAGTCAGGCCGGCCAACCGCCCATGCCCCCTCCCCCTGGCCAGGCTGGCCAGACCCCACCCATGCACGAATTCATGCACTGGGCCTCTAATATAAATATATTATATATTATATATATATATATATATATATATATATATATGTATATATATATATATATATATATAATATATGTATATATATATTTTTTTTTTGAGTGGCCAGATTATTATGTGTTCAGAGATCATAATAATCTGGCCACTCAGTGTATATAGATTTGGGGAAAGGCAAAACTATAGTGATAGCCGATTCGTGGTTGACTGGAGTCAGAGGTGTGGTAAGCAGATTGACTGCAAAGAGGCAAAGAAAGAAGTTTTAGGACTGATGAAAATGTTCTAAGCACTGATTGTGATGGTGATTATATGATTATACAATTGTCCAAACTCATTAAACTTTAATCATAAAATGAATTAATTTCATTGTAGATCAATTATATTTTGATGAAGCTGAGATTTAAAGGCAGGAAGGGTATCTTCACTTAAGGTTCCTGAGACTGCCTACAATTGTCAATCTGTTTTAGTTTAGTTGGTAGGATAGTTATTTGTGGGTTTTTTTTAAGTCTTGCTCATATCATTCATTTTTCAAATTTTGTTTTTCAATTACAATTTATATTCACTATTATTTGTATTAGTTCCAGATGTATAGCATAGTAGCTAGCAATTATATACACTACAAAGTGGTTCCCAGATATTTCAAGCACCTACCTGGCACAGTATGTAGTTATTATAAAATTATTGACTTTATTCCCTATGCTATACTCTACATCCCAAAGACCATTTGTGAGTACCAATTTGTAGTTCCCAATCCTTTCACCCAGCCCTCCAAACCCCCTTCCCTCTGACAACCATCAGTCTGTTCTCTGTATCTATGAGTCTGTTTCTATTTTATTATTTATTTTAAAATTTATTTTAAGTTACAATTGACATTCAATATTATTTTGTATTAGTTTCAGACATATAGAATAGTGGTTAGACAATCATATACTTTACAAGTGTTCCCCGTAATATTTCCAGTACCCACCTGGCACCATACAATGTTATTGACTATATTCCCTATGCTGTATTTTACATCCCCATTAGTATTTTGTAACTACCAGCCTTAACTTCTTAATCCCTTCACTTTTTCACTCATCCCTCATCCCCTATGGCAACCATCTCTGTTCTCTGTATCTATGAGTCTGTTTCTGTTTTGTTTGTTTGTTTGTTTACATTGTTCTTTAGATTCAACATGTAAGTGAAATCATATGGTATTTGTCTTTCTGTATCTGACTTATTTCACTTAGCATAATACTCTCTAGGTTCATCCCTGCTGTAGCAAATGGAAATATTTCATTCCTTTTAATGGCCAAGTAATATTCCATTGTACATATGTACCACTACATTTTTATCCATTTTTCTATTGATGGGCAATATCTGGTCTATTATAAACAACACTGCAATGAACACAGGGGTGCATATATTCTTTTGAATTAACGTTTTGGGTTTCTTTGTATATATACCAAGAAGTGACATTACTGAGTAATAGGCAGTTCCATTTTTAATTTTTTGAGGAACCTCCATACTATTTTCCATAGTGGCTGCACCAGTCTGCATTCCCACCAACAGTGCAGTAGGTGTCCCTTTTCTCCACATTCTCAAAAAAATTGTTTGTTCTTTTATTGATGATAGCTATTCTGAGAGGTGTGAGGTGATATCTCAGTTGGTTTTAATTTGCTTGTCTCTGATGATTAATGATGCTAAGAATATTTTCATGTCTATTTGCCATATGTATGTCCTCTTTGGATAAGTGTCTATTCAGGTCCTTTACTATTTTTTAAATTGGGCTGTCTGTGCATTTTTTTTGTTTTGTTTTGAGTAGTGTGAGTTATTTATAAATTTTGGATATTAATCCCATATGGGATATATCATTACTGAATAATATGTTCTCCCATTCAGTAGGATGTCCTTTTGTTTTGTTGATGTTTTCTTTTACGGTGCAGAACTTTTTAGTTTGATGTAGTCCCATTTGTTTATTTTTTCTTTTGTTTCCCTTGCCTGATGAGATATATCAAAAATATTGCAAAGATAAATGTCAGAGAGTTTACTACCCATGTTTTCTTCCAAGAGTTTTATGGTTTTGAGTTTGACAGTTAAGTTTTTAATCAAACATTTTGAGTTTATTCTTAAATGTGGTGTAAAAAGTACGTCGAGTTTCATTTTTTTGCATGTGTCTGTCAAATTCTCCCAACACCACTTATTGAAGAGACTGTCTTTACCCTATTGTATGCTCTTGCCTCCTTGGTCAAATATTAATTGACCATTCAGGAGTGGGGTTTTTCTGGGCTCTCTATTCTATTCCATTGATATATATGTCTGTTTTTATGCCAGTACATATGCTCTCCAGTTCCATCCATGCTGTTGCAAATGGTAAGAGCTCCTTCTTTTTTACTTCAGCATAGTATTCCATTGCGTAGATGTACCACAGTTTTTTAATCCACTCATCTGTTGTTGGGCACTTAGGCTGTTTCCAAATCTTAGCTATTGTAAATTGTGCTGCTATGAACATAGGGGTGCATATATCCTTTCTAATGGGTGTTTCTAGTTTCTTGGGATATATTCCTAAAAGTGGGATCACTGGGTCAAATGGGAGTTCCATTTTTAGTTTTTTGAGGAAATTCCATACTGTTCTCCACAGTGGCTGCACCAGTCTGCATTCCCACCAGCAGTGCATGAGAGTTCCTTTTTCTTCGCATCCTCACCAGCACTTGTCGTCTGTTGATTTGTTTATGATAGCCATTCTGACAGGTGTGAGATGGTACTGCATTGTTGTTTTGATTTGCATCTCTCGGATGATTAGTAACTGAGCATGTTTTCATATGTCTCTTGGCCTTCTTTCTGTCTTCTTTCGAAAAATATCTATTTAGGTCCATTGCCCATTTTTTGATTGGGTTGTTTATCTTCCTTTGTTAAGTTGCATGAGTTCCCTGTAAATGTTGGAGATTAAACCCTTATCGGTGAAAACAGTGGCAAATATGTTCTCCCATGCAGTGGGGTTTCTTGTTATTTTGTTGATGGTTTCTTTTGCTGTGAAAAAGCTTTTTATTTTTATGTAGTCCCATTTATTTAATTTCTCTTTAGTTTCCATTGCCCTAGGAACAGTATCCGTGAAGAAACTGCTTCAGCATATATTTCAGATTTTTGCTGCCTGTGGATTCCTCTAGTATTTTTATGGTTTCTCCTCTTAAGTCCTTTATCCATTTTGAGTTTATTTTTGTGTATGGTGTAAGTTGGTGGTCTAGTTTCATTTTGTTGCATGTATTGTCCAATTTTCCCAACACCCATTTATTGAAGAGACTGTCTTGACTCCATTGTATGTTCATGCTTCCTTTGTCGAATATTAATTGAACATAGCGGATTGGGTCGATTTCTGGGTTCTCTATTCTATTCCATTGATCTATATATCTGTTCTTTTGCCAGTACCAGGCTGTTTTGAGAACAGTGGCTTTGTAATACAGCTTGATACCTGGTATTGAGATCCCACCTACTTTGTTCTTCTTTCTCAGGATTGCTGCAGCAATTCAGGGTCTTTTTTAAAAAAATAAATCTTTATTGTTCAGATTATTACAGATGTTCCTCTTTTTTCCCCCAATAGCTCCCTTCCACCCAGCCCCGCCCCACCCATGCCCTTACCCCTCGCCACTGTCCTCATCCATAGGTGTAAGAATTTTGTTCAATCTTTTCCCACTCTCCTCATGCCCCCTTCTCGCCGAGAATTGTCAGTCCACTCCCTTTCTATGCCCCTGATTCTATTATAGTCACCAGTTTATTCTGTTCATCAGATTTTTTATTCACTTGATTTTTAGATTCACTTGTTGAGAGATATGTATTTGTTGTTCCTAATTTTTATCTTTACCTTTTTCTTCTTCTACCTCTTCTTAAAGAATATCCTTCAGCATTTCATATAATCCTGGTTTGGTGGTGATGAACTCCTTTAGCTTTTTCTTATCTGTGAAGCTCTTTATCTGCCCTTCAATTCTAAATGATAGCTTTGCTGGATAGAGTAATCTTGGTTGTAGGTTCTTGCTATTCATCACTTTGAATATTTCTTGCCACTCCCTTCTGGCCTTCATAGTTTCTGTTGAGAAATTAGTTGAAAGTCGTATGTGTACTCCCTTGTAGGTAATTAACTGTTTTTCTCTTGCTGCTTTTAAGAATCTCTCTTTGTCTTTTGCCCTTGGCATTTTAATTATGATGTGTCTTGGTGTGGTCCTCTTTGGATTCCTCTTGTTTGTTGTTCTCTGTGCTTCCTGGACTTGTAAGTCTATTTCTTTCACCAGGAAGTGGAATTTTTCTGTCATTATTTCTTCTAATAGAAAGAAGAAATATCTTGCTCTCTCTCTTTTTCTGGCACCCCCATAATTCTGATATTGGTACACTGGAAGTTGTCCCAGAGGCTCCTTACACTATCTTCATATTTTTGGATTCTTTTTTCTTTTTGCTTTTCCAATTGGGTGTTTTTTGCTTCCTTGTATTTCAAATCTTTGATTTGATTCTTGGGATCCTCTAGTCTACTGTTGAATTTCTGTATATTATTCTTTATTTCAGACAGTGTATGCTTAATTTCTGACTGGTCCTTTTCCATTTTTTTTTGGCATTCTCACTAAGATCCTTGAAGGACTCACTAAGTTCCTCAGAGGTCTCACTAAGATCCTCAGAGGTTTCTAGAAGATTCTTGAGTAACTTTATAACTGTGGTTTTGAACTCTAAATTCAATAGTTTGCTTTCTCCATTTCTTTCATTCGTAACATGTTTCTTTGTCTCCACATTTTAGCTGCTTCCCTGTGTTGACAGAATGGCCTTGTGTGGTAAGTGTCCTATAGGGCCCAGTGGCTCAGCCTTCTCAATTACCTGAGATGGACACACTTGGTGCACCCCTTTGTGGGCTGTGTGCACAGTCTTGTTGTAGTTAAGCCTCTTTTTTTTAAAAAACAATTCTTTATTGATTAAGATATCACATATTTGTCCTCGTCGCCCATTCCCATCCCACGCCCCTCCCCACACATGCCCCCACCCCCCTGTTGTCCTTAACTGCCAGTAAGGCTCTAATGCCTGCACACAAGTCCTTTGGTTGATCTTCCCCTTTACCCCCACCCTTCCTTACCCTCCCCCCAAAGCCCGACAGTCTGATCCATGCCTCCTTGTTTCTGGGTCTGTTCTTGTACATCAGTCTATGTTGATCATTATTTCCCCTAGATGAGTGAGATCATGTGCTATTAGAAATACACTTTTAAGAACCGAAAATGAGACAAGCAATAATGGTTATGGTGACAGGCAAATGAATCAGTGTGTA